>NC_059075.1:54319320-54919320 GCF_020497125.1 Mauremys mutica
TCTCTCGGTAAAGAAAAAAGGAGAAAAATAGAGGGGCAACCTCATGGTAGATGTCATAGATCACCAAATCAGGAGGAGGTGGGTGATTAGGCATTTCTAGAACACAAAAGACCTGGTAGCAATGAGGGATTTTAATTACCCAAACATCTGTTGAAAATGTAATATGGCAAAACACAAAATGTCCAGTACATTCTTGGAATATATTGGTGTTAAATTCTTATTGTAGAAGGTGGAGGAAGTAACCGGGAGAAATACGTTTTAGAATTGATTCTGGTTGCAAATCTGAAGCCTGAAGGCAATTTGCATGAAAAATGATCATGAAATGATAGACATAATGATTCTAAGGAAAGGAAGGAGTGAGAGCCACAGAATAAGGACAATGGACTTACTGGTAGGTAAAGTCTATGGGGAGAAAATCTAAAGGTCTGTCTGCACTAGAAACTTGCATCAGCGCACCTGCACCAATGCAGATGTGCCACTGTAGCACATCTGGTGAAGACACTCTAAGCCAACAGGAGAGCATTCTCCCATTGGTTTAATAATTCCACCTCTGCAAGAGGGGGTAGCTATGTCAGCGGGAGAAGCTACACCAGCACTTAGGTCGATATAATCCGCACCCCTGAATGACACTGTTATACCAAAGTAATAACTGGATAGTTTACTATCCACTACAGCATTGTGGAAAAAAGAAGTTCGGGAGAGCTGGAAGTTTCTCAGAGACACATTATTAAAGGCATCACACAAAATATCCTGACGTGAAGGAAAGAAAGAATAGTCAGAGGCCAAAAAGAATCTTACAAAAAGTGGAAACATGGACAAAATGCTACAGATGAGTACAAAAGAATATCACAAACATGTAGGTACAAAATCAGAAAGGCGAAGGCACAAAATGAATTATACCTAGGAAGGGACATAAAAGGCAATATTAGAAGCAAAAGAAAGATGAAGAAAAGTGATGATATTAAGAAGGCAAAGGTGTTTAATTCCCATTTAGCTTTAGTTTTAATAAAAAAGGTTATTGGTGATCAAATACTTAACAAAATGAATATTAACAACAATGGGGAAAGAACACAAGCCAAAATAGGGAAAGAACACGTTAAAGAATATTTAGTTAAGTTAGATGTATTCAAATCAGCAAGACCTAATGAAATCCATCCTAGGGTACTTAAAGACCATACTTAAAAGCTTGGTCTGGCAGGACTGTGTCCCTGGTCTGGTACAGATCAATATTTTCATTAATTACTTGAATAATGGAGTGGAGAGCATGCTTATAAAAGTTGGAGACAGTTTGGGAGGAGTTGCAGACATTTTGGAGGAGAGGATTAGAATTCAAAATGAGAATAATAAATTGGAGAATTGGTCCGAAATCAATTAGATGACATTCAATAAAAACAAGTACAAATTATTACACTGAGGAACATGAATACACAATGGGGAAAAACTGGCTAGGCCATCATACTGCTGAAAAGGATCTGGGGGTTATAGTGTATGACAAATTGAATATGTCAATAATGTGATGCAGTTGCAAAAAAGGTTAATACTGTTTTGAGCTGTATTAACAGGAGTGTGATATGTAAGACACAGGAAGTAATTGTCCTGCTCTAGTTGGCACTGTTGAAGCCTCATCTGGAGTACTCTATCCAGCTGTGGATGCTGCAGTTTAAGGCTATGTCTACACTACAATCTCTGGTTGGGATTCCCCTGCATGAGCACACATACTCATGCTAGCTCTCCAAAGAGAAGCAGCAATAATACGAAAATACAACCACGTGGTAACAATCCCAGACTTGCCCATCTCTGAAGATCTCCAGCACCCTGGCCCCTGAGATGCTGCCTTATGTCCAGGAATCCTTTCTAGATAATGAGCAAAGCTCTTAAAACTTTCAGATTGTTACCAAACGACAAAGGGGGAGGCTGTGGGGTAAAAACAGAGAGCAGTATAAAACCCTACAACAGATAGCAGTCCCGTACTTTCATAAGTACTAAATATCACACACACTGATTTTAAAGGACTTTCAACAAGAAAAATTAAGGCAGACATTGATATTTCTTTTGTCATTCTCACAGTGGAATGACAGATTCACCCAAAATTTCTGATCACACTGATCAACAGTTGTCAGCACTAACCATCTTTCACTGGGCTACTGAGGGAATGTCTACACTGCAATTAAAAACCTGTGGCTGGCCCATGGCACCTCACTCAGGCTCACAGGGCTCGGGCTAACGTTCTTTTTAATTGACGTGTAGACGTTCAGGATCGGGCTGCAGCCCAGGCTCTGGGGACCCAGGCTGCAGCCCAAACTCGAATGCCTACATGGCAATTAAACAGCCCCTTGGCCCGAGTCAGCTGGTACAGGCCAGCTGTTGGGTTTTTAACTGCAGTGTAGACATAGCCAGTGAGTCACATGACATGCTTCAGAAGAATTCTTGCTTTACTTTTTCCACAGTTATGTAATTTTCTCATTTGTATCCTCATGAATCTAATAGCAATACTAAAAGGCAGATACACAGACTGTGATGACTCACTTTTAGCTTCTTTTTCCCCTTAAAAATGCATCATTTGTACATTTTTATTGTTCAGATCTGTACGCCTAGGTGTTATGGCTCAGCTTAGTTATCTAGTACAGACATCTGTTTGGTGCATGTTAACATGCTAACTTGGATTCTGATCTTACTTGAATGATTTGCTAATACTGTGATCAATATTTGTTGCCATTTTTTCCAACCAGCTGCTGCTTGCCCTGTATCATTCCTCCAATAGATGCAGTGCTTTCCCTGTACTGCCTCACTTCTACAAGGAGGTCTCTACTTTTATACCTTCCTTTGCCTCAATATCGATGCACAGTACAGTCTTGTGTTACACATAACTAGTATAACATTAACTGAAGAAAAATTCTGTGGAAGACAATTCTGTGTAACTCTCAGATAACAGACACTACTGTATACGGCATCAGGCATCTATCTTGTGGTTTTAATATGGAACATATTTTTTACCCTTAAAGCTGTTCTTCAGGGTGGCTCACTACTATCCAAGCATCTCTACTATGAAGTATCATTCATTGTAAATACCACTACATATGTTGCAATCTGACTGATATATTATAATCAAATTGTAATTTGAGATACTATACAATGTCATGCATCTATGGAAGACATGAATCAGGCAGTCTTATTTTGCAATGTGAATCTACTTCAAATTTCACATTTGTGGAAGAATTTTTTTTTTTAAATATTCAGCGAACTTGTAGATTGCATTCAGCAATAAAAAAAACTAGCTCAAGAGAAACGTGTCTCCTTGTATTTAACACACAGTAGCAAAATAATTACAATCAGGTAAAATAAGTGATGTTAAATTCTGTAAATGTTGCTAAAAGGCTATTTTTAATTTAAAAATATTGGTTCAACATTTAAATATAAAACTTCCGTCTAGCCCTACAGCTCCACGTGCCACTTTTAAACATGCATTCTATTAAGATTTTGGGCCAGATCCTCAGCTGGCATACATCTGCCAAAGTTCTGCTGAAGTCAATGGAACTAAGCAAATTTACACCAGCTGAGAATTTGACCCTTTGTCGAGAACTGCCATTTATCATGGTGAAAGTAAAATAAATAAAAATATGTATTTGAACTCATGTTCATTTCTAGAATTTAGTTCCCCTCTCTGCTAGAATGAGATTGGTGGGGCAAGAGACTCAGGAAAAGGAGAGAAGTGAGAGCTTTAAGATGGTCAAGGCAGTCGGGGCTCATGCTGAGTTTAATTACCATTTTCAACAGTATCAATGGCTCCCTCTGATGTCAGCAACTATCTATGAAACCGACTGGCAAAGAGTGCTGGTCCACATACATGATGATAACCTACTACAGCTATTATGGTTGTTTATTTTTCACAGAGTTGAATGCCCCACTTGTAAGAGGATATTGCAATTTGCCCTTCTCTCCAGTGAGGGTGAAAACAGCCCTTTTTAAATCCTTCTTTAAAAGTGGCTAAAATCCACTGCTACTGAGTGCAATATCCAACTGACTTTCTTGACAGATGTAACACAGGGCTAAACAGTGGCAAATAATTGGTTTATTGCCTATGAGAAGCAAGGCAGAGTTTGTAATCTCACATTATCCTGGATTTAAGTACACTTGTACCATATTTACTGAGGCCAGAAGCATAGTCATTACTACAGCATAGATGTATATTTTATACTGAAGTTACTGACAGATGAACACTCAGATGGACAGAGGCTTCTGCACCAGTAAAAGATTTGAGCCAAGAAAAATATGTTAAGTTATCACAAACAATTTTGTCCTACAAATGGGAAAGTCAGCCACTTTATATCCTACCACAGATTATATCCTACATACTATGAACAGAAGCTTTGGGGTTGATTTTAAAGCATGCAATTTCAAGAAAGGGAATGACTTCTGATTTTGCTATAAATATTTTGAATCAAATCCAGATCCTAACTACATTCTGTAAGTGTTGTTTTGCTTCTGTCAGCCTGGGGTCAGAAGGACACTCTCATGGTATATTTCTAATTTTAACATTTTTTTCTCATGCTTCAGTTGGCAGGATCCTGCAAGGTTTCTACAGAATTAAATGGATGCTCTTCTGAGTGATTTGTTGAGCCTGTAGTGCAAATACCTGTAATTTGCATGGACTACCTCCACTAAATTTCAGTTGCCAGGACAGTATTTATGCCAATGCACATCAATCTTGGCTGCCACATACCCTTGCTGTTACAGTCTTGGGTCTATTCAGAGAAGCATGACAATTTTGTGCAAAAATGCATGGTGATTTTGTAATATAAACAAAAGTTTGCTAGGAACCATTAAGATCAGCTACTTATTTCTACTTCTGACATAATCAAATTAGAACCAAGGTCTCAAAATGTAAAAGATAAAGGCATTAACACTTCAAAATTACAAGATCCATAAATTTCTGCTCTTCAAACATGCAAGATTGATCAAAATGTCAACATTCCAGGATGATGCACAAAGGATTTTTATTTTTCCCAGTCTATTCCTGTTACTATACTTATAAAATCACCCCCCCCAACTTTATACATACTGGAAAATAGTCTATTCCAAAAAACAATTTTGAAATGCTTTACTAAAATTGTTCTGCCAGCGACTTTACAAAGAACTGAATAACATGTTCACGCATCTAGCTTCAATAGATTTCCAAACACAGTCAACGAGAAGCTTTTCACTTTGTAAAAGGTGCATTCAAAATTATATGGGACCCATATTTGAGCTTAAAATTGACATATTTCCAAGGGTAAGTATGTTGCATTGTGCATTTGTGTATTTTTCAGTAAGGTGTTTTCAAGAATAAACTTTAGGGTATATATTTTATATGCTATTTTAGTAAACAGATACACAATTTTGGTAAAATAAAATAAAGTTATACTAGAAAAAAGAAGATAATTTTCTGATTGAAATAAGTGAGAGAAAATCTTGTAGGTTTTTTTTGTAGTTAGATTACTGCAAGATAGAGAAAGCAAAAAAGTCAAGAATGCTTAGCATATCAATCAGTGAAGAGAAAGAGAAAATTAATCCTGGGAAACAACATTTTTGAAGATCTTACATCACAGATAAATAGCCTGGTCAACAGCATTTTCAAAGATATGACATTATAGATAAATAGGCCATGCAGCAATGGAACAGCCTTAAAAGAATTTTGACTGAATTTTACAAGTGAGTTTCCACAACCCTTTGAAAGAGCAGAGCATGTGCTTTCTCTTTCATCTTCTGACCAGTGTGGCAAGTAAGGGGAAGCAGGATCAGGGTTATCCTTATCTTCAATCCATCCTCTTCAGGGAGGCTGGATTAAACATTAGCACTAGCTCTATTTTATTATATACAGTTTCTTATCCTGCCCTTATTATTGTAGGGTATCTAACCACCTTTCAGTAGTGAGGTAAGTGACATGATTAACATCTTAGAGAGACAAGGTGGGTGAGGTCATATCTTTTATTGGACTAATTTCTGTAATAGACAAGCTTTCAAAATACACAGAGCTCTTCTTCAAGTCTGGGAAAGGTTCTTAGATTGTCCAGCTATGCCAGAAGAAGGACAGAAGACACTGGATGTGGTTTAATTAGGTTGCAACTTGGTTATTAACTGTCTGGGAGTACCCAGCAAATCAACATATATAGTGCAGGTATTTCCATGATCATTTCAATACATATCTGGTGGACTTCTGTCAGCCCTCTCCCTTTCCCATCATGGTCCCCAGCACACCTGCTGCTGGGAGCTTACCATCCCTCCACCTTGAATGAGGGTTAAGGTGGGTCATAAAGGGTGGAGGATTGGCTCCCTGCTGTACCAGCCAAAGTAGCCCCGAACCTGCCTTGTTTCTGCTCATTTAATGAATACCTCCTTTAAATCCTTTACCAATCCATTTATCTGATCACTATATCACTTCGTTATGGAGTACCTGCACTGGACATCTGCAATCACGGCAACATAATGAGTTGCAACATCACAGCCTAACTCCTGTTCCATGTTTACCCTCAACGAATCCCTCCAGCCTCATGAACCCGCTGTGAGGAAGGTGAAAATCCCTGCACTTCACCTAGGTGGTGGTGGTGAGGGAAAAATTTCTTCCCAGCCCACCCTTCAAGAAAGGAACGACTAGTGCAGTGCCCACAGTGGTTCCTGACCAAACTTGGTATTTTGCCACTTCCATGTGTGGGAGGGTGAGTGCTGCTCCACCTGGTTCAGGTAAAAGAGGGCTTCTCCTACTCAGCATGTATTTATATAACCTTCCTTCTCTTCCGGTCACTGGGAGGAAGGCGGGGAATGGGTCAGTGTGCCCACACTGACATGTTCTGTCACAAAATTACTCTCTCTCTCTCTCTTTCTCTCCCCCTTAAAGAGGTACCTACCTTCATCCAGTAAATCAGACAACAGCCCCCCCCCAATGTGTGGTGTAATCAGTGTCACAGCTAAATAGAAGATCACGTAGTTCAGCATAAGTAATTAGCACATATCCTAAGAGACCATGCAAGATAGAGTGGCCTATTAACACCCCTGCAGTCATAGAACAAAAAGGAGGGTTAGTGGGCTATAGATTGTTATAATAAGCCATAAATCCAGTTCAATCTTGTATTTAGCTGAGACACTCTTAGTACCTTTCCCAGACCAGAAGAAGACCTCTGTGCAGGTCAAAAGCTTGTCTCTCTCACCAACAGAAGTTGGTCCAATTAAAGATGTTACCTCATTCACCTTATCTCTCTAATATTCGGGAACCGACATAAGTACAATACTGTGTGACTAATATCTGACACATGGAGTTTATGCTTTCTCTCATCCTCTCCTTAGGAGGAGAATAATGTTGACAGTGGAGTGTTTTGGAAAATTTTGGTGTGCGCGTGTGTGTGTTTAAATGTACATGCTATTATGTTTTTATGTTAGAGAAGGCAAGTTAAAAAAAATGCTTTGCATTCAAAGTGGAAGGTGGTGAGGTTTGTGGTTATCCTTAGTTCCAGGCTTAGTTTGTTCCAGAGTTTGGGACCAATACCTGAGAAAGGTCTGTCTCCTGCACAGACAAGCTTTACCCTGGTAGCAGAAAGTTCAAGTGTGCCAGAGGAGTGGAACAGTCAACCATGATCTTCATCACAGAGCTTAAGGCAATTCTTTGGATAGGCCTGGCCCAGGTCATTGAGTGCCTTGAAGATGAGGACCATCCTCTGAACCTCACTTGATATTCTACAGGAAACCAGTGTAGAGGTCCGGGGATAGTTTTGATATGCTCGTGGCAGTCAGTATTGCTAAGGAGTGTTTGGTATTAGTTGGTGCTCTCTAAGGGCTGATGTCTTTGTGTCCACTTATACTGCACTGGTGTAGTTCAGATGGGAGGTATTGAAGACATATATAACCTCTGGTAGGATGAGCTGGAGTCTCCTAGCCAACCAGAAATGGCAGAAAGTATTGCTTGTGGATGCTACTATGTGAGAGATTAGCATTACAGAGGGATCTAGGCTACAGACTGAATTGGCCAACTGTGGGGATGTACCGTCAACCAAAGGAGACTGCACCATGACTGCAAATTCTGCAAAGTGCTTACCCTTGCCCATCAGCATCACCCCTGTTTTGCTTGCGCTTAGCTCCAACCAGCTGTTCTTTATCCATGAAATGATCTCACTCAAGCATGCTGCCATCTTGGTGGTAGTGGTATGGTCGGATGAAGTAAAGGATAAGCATAGCTGTATGTCATCTCCATATTGCTGGCATGAGTCCATGTTGTGTTATCAGTTCAGCTAGTGGTCTCATGTCGATTTTGAAAAGGACCAGAGAAAGAACGGATTCTTCTGGGACTCCACAAGTGAGGAGTCTAGTAGGGGGCGTGCATCTACTATTTCGATGCATCTCTCCAGGAAGAACTTGAATAATTTAAACATATTCCTTTGGACTCCACCATTTCTTTCAGGCAGTATCCTATGGTTGACTATCAGATGCTGCAGAAATTTCTGAGGATGAAATTGGATGTCCATCCTCAATCCATTGGCAGCAGCAGATCATCCATCAGTATTACTAAAGTAGTTTTGATCCTATGTACTGGCCCGAACCCAGATTGTGCCAGGTCTAGGATATTCACTTAGTTCAGCGCCTGTGCACTACAGTCAGAATGTGGTTCCCCCAGTACGGGTTCAAAATGACTGTATGGTTCTTTGCATTTTCTCATTTGAATAAACCAGGCAGAGCCAGCCAAAGCATGACCCACAGTGTTTAAAATGGAGTGAAGAAAAGGTCCACCAAAGCAACTTCCTACTCTTGACAAATGAACCTTCTTTAAATAGGTAAACAAAGATAAATGATGTGTTATATGTGATAACCACCCTCTATGTCCTTCCTTGGTGAGTTCACCTGATATCTAGCCTAAGCCATCACCACACACATGGAATGTAGTTAACACCACACAAAACAAAACATTGTTGCAACAGTATAATAATAGGTTTGTTTGCAGATCAGAAGACAACTCAGAAGAATTGCAATATATGAAATAAAATATTGTGAAAGTTACAGATAGGGTGACCAGATATCCCGATTTTATAGGGACAGTCCCGATATTAGGGGCTTTTTTTTTTATATGGGCTCCTATTGCCTGCCACCCCCATCCCGATTTTTCTCACACGCTAACTGGTCACCCTAGCTACAGATCCTCCTACTAGTAATAGCATAGTTTGGACTAGGTCTTCTTTCTGTTGTACAGACAGGAGGGTGGAGAGAAGAGTGCATACAAATTCTCTTTGTAAGGTTAAAGACAGACTTTTCCCTATTACTCAGGAAGGCATTAGGAGTTGGGAAGTGGGCTGCCTGGTTACTCTTTCAAATTTGTTAAGCATCATATCATGTCCCGTCCACTTTGTCTTAAATATAGGTTTTAAAAGTACTAAATACTTCATCAGTCTTGATTTGCTTTTATGTACTGCAATACTAATATCTAGAACCTCATAAGGGAATTTACTTACATGTGTTTAAGCGTTGATTTCCTAAGAAAAAGTATGAACTTCTTGTCTTTGAACATAAAGAATATAAAATGCCCTGAAATGTTTTCAATGAATAGTTAAATTTCAGAAAGCATATGGAAATATACATGTACTATAATTATTTACTGTTATAATTATAGTGTACAACCTCAATATACTGGTTTTGCACAGAGTGATGCTCTGAAAGAAATAATTGTCCTTAGCCCTGCCTGATGATCACAGAGTGAAAGGTTTGAAAAACTGCAGCAAAATAATTGAAAAAGTGTCATACACAGAGGTTTTAAAATTTTAAATGTATATACTCATATTTTTCATTTTTTGTAGTTTTTTTAAAAAAACATATTACAAAAAGGCGCAAGCTTTGTTTTTTCTCCCTTCTATGCAGATTAAAATAAATGAAAAGAGCTGATAACTTTGTTAACTGGAAAATAGTTCATATACAGTAACAAAGATTGCTTACCTTGATGGACTGACTATAAGGTCCTATGTTAGCAGGTGCCCAGTGAGAAATGCTCTGTACATGCATGATCTGTTTTTGATAACAGTGCACATCACCGATCGTAACGTCACACTTATGTGCAAGGCAATCCATCCAAAAGAGTACTCCATTAAGCAATGGGGCTTCTACACATACTCTGAAAACACAAACCATTAAAGATTATATGATTATCTTACATACTCATAGAAATATAAGGCTGGAAGGGACCTTGAGAGATCATCAAGTCCAGCCTCCTGCACTGAGGCAGGACCAAGTAAACCTAGACTGCTCTTGACAGGTGTTTGTCCAACCTGTTCATTCATTCATAAATATATGCGTGTGTGTGTGATATTATATAGATAATGATTTAGCCTATTGAAAACGAGCCACTAAAAAGAGCTAATAAGAGAGCAGCATCTCAGAGCCTATATCTATTGAAGAAGAATTAAGTTTACAGTCCACACATAAAGAGGTGACATTTTACTCTCAGCAGAAATTCAACAGAAAATGACTTGTAAATGCTTGTTCTCAGGAAGTATCTTATAATACAGTCTTGTAAAATTCTACTCAGGAAAAGTAACTTTTTTTCACTACAGGCAAGCAAAACATTTCCTCTTTCTGCCCACCACCCCGCCATTATCATCATCATAAGGATGGGTGAGTAGATTTTCTGCTTGGGCTGCTAAATTTTCAAGACAATTTTGCAAATTTATTGTACCCTTGGGTCTGTGCTCCTAGCATATTACTAGCGAGAACTCCCATAGCCAGGTCTCTGTGCATAATGCAATTATGCAGCCATGCAAATGTGTGCATGATTTCTCTTTTGACCAAAATGCAGCACAAGTCTGCTTGTGCTACATAAATATTCTTAAAAAGTGATTTTCCTGCATCCTCCCAGATTGTAACCTTTTTTCCTGTTCTTTTATAAGCTCCACATGAAGGGATAGGGGATTGTATGGCTAGCTATGCAAATGAGGGAGCAAAAGACATGCAGTAACATGAGGAGCAGAAGAGGATGACGCAGGAGGAGGGACTGTACTTAAAATATACTGAAGTGGAGAACTGCTCTTGTGCAGCTTTACGAGCTGTACAGTAAGGAATAGAACCTGCCATGTTCTTCTCTTAGGCTATGCAGAAAGAGAACACCATGTCTTTGTGGATTAGTAACCCTGGATGGCTGCCTGCATCTCCTAGAAGCCTCTCATAGAATCTCAGAATCATAGAATCTCAGGGTTGGAAGGGACCTCAGGAGGTCATCTCTCCCCACTCCCTTTTATGCAGTGCTTTAGCCTCTTCTGGTACTGCCCATTCCCAACTAACTTATTTCAGGAGCCACACGAAGTAATTAAATTATTTCATAATCAATTTACATGGCTGCATAATTCTGAGTTTATCAGCGATCTCAGTGTTCTTATGCTACCTGGGTCAGGACCTCAATATATAATTTAGGTCTAAATGATCACATCATACACAGTGTGTTGTCCATAGATTTAAAATTTCACAGCAGCTAACCAGTCCCATGTGAGGTGGCTCATTGTGAGCCAGGCAAGGGTAACAGTATGTAATAGAGCTAACAATCCACTGGAACAGAAAACGTACCACATAAAGTAATGCAAATAATTCTCCAACCATGCAGGGAAGGTGGGTGGGGGACTGTGGATCTGTTATAAGAGACATTATCCCAAATACACCTATTATTCTTTACATTCTTGTCTCCAGTGCTGTTGCAGCTGTGTTGGTCCCAGGAGATGAGAGACGCAAGGTGGGTGTGGTAATATCTTTTATTGGACCCACTTCTGTTGGTGAAAGAGACAAGATTTTGGGCTTGCACAGAGCTCTTTTTCTGTGTAAACTTGAAAGCTTGTCTTTCTCACTAACAGAAGCAGGTCCAACAAAAATATTACCTCACCCACCTTCTCTTTCTGTAATTCTTTAAGTAATTTTTGTTTTTATTCCTCGAGAGAGTTGTCACCCCCTTGTGGACTACAAACACAATTTCTTTTCAATAGCTTCAGGTTCTGAGTTAATTAAGGATTTTCTTCTAACTCTTGGGGCTTGATTGAACCATAAGGCTCAGCACTGAGTACAGGGCAGTGTAGAGTGGTGATTTCCCTGAAGAAGCCCTGAGAACTGGGTTACAATTCTGAAGTGACTCAGTGACAATTCCTCCCCAATTCCCTGTTTTTCTTTTTCCTCACCCCTTCACAGGATGCAATTTATTTGCCCCATATAGTGCTGGCCCAGATCAGTGTTGTTTGTGCAGGACCATAAATAAACGTTTACAAATTGAGAGAAAGTCTTCGAGGATTCTGTATTCCAGGCAGGCCAGCAAGGACAGAGTTGCCTAGAAAAACATACCATACTACTGTATATTCTCCTAAAGGACTGTAAAATCAATCCCCTTTGATGTCTCCATACCTCAAGAGGAAAAATTAAGAACATACAACACCAGACACAGGACAACAAAGGATGAGTAGATAGAAACCTTTATTTCTTTACAGTTTCTGACTGCTTTTGAAACCGAGTACACTGCAAACTCAGATCTTCATTGGGATAATTTTATTGCTGTCTCATATCATGCCAGATAAAACCAGGGCTGACCAATCTTTTATCAGGTCACCTTACCATTATATAGAATTAGAAAATACTAGCCAATCATTCAGAAATTCAATACAATAAATATACGGAAAACATTTAAAAATATACTCTTTCAGTTACTGTGGCTAAGGCAGAAATTTTTTTTTTAATGAAAAGTCAAGTGAAAAAACTGTCACTCTAGCACATCTACACCCTTTGGTTACAGTGAGAGCACCATTAATAATATTTGAACAGAATTAACTTTATTTGCATTTGATGCAATATAAATAGTGGCAGTGGAATAGCATCTTGTCACAGAAATGTTGTCCACAGACTTATTTTGACACAGTATTTGCACTGGCATTTATCACATTACAATGCTCTAACTCTACCATTATCTCAAAGGTGTATGCATTTTCCATTAGTTTCTTTATATAATTTCACTAACAGAAGATAAAAATTTTTGACAAATAGTTTTAAAAAGGAAAAGATGGCATATTTACTTTAAAATAGTAATGTGTTTCACATAAACCAACCCTCTCTTTAGGGTTATAACTTTTTATGCTTTTCCCTTCTTTCTTCCCCTTTGTGCTTATGTTCATATATCTATGATGATATTTTTAATTTTTGTAACAGTATCCACAAAGTGGTTGCTTGAAATACACCAGGTTTAGACAAAAAATGAAAGAGAGAATAAAAAATCAAATCAAATGGTTATGATTGGTATGGGGCAAGGCAATCTCAGTAGTATTCAGACTGGTAATAAAGCAATAATGATTGAATCACAGATTATTTATCTTTACTATAGTGCTGCTATGTTGCATAATTCCTACTATATATTGTATAAACTGTATTCACTCTGTAGCAACTGCAAGCTTGCAACTTAATTTCATTATTTTTGGACCTCTTCTCCACTGATTGTATACTGGGATAAAATATAGGAAGATTTTGTAAATTTTTGGGCATGACATTAATAAGGATCCATGGATATTTATCTTAGGGAAGGCAACACAGATCCAATTACTAGTAGAGCTATTACTAAGTAGTGGAAAATATATCTTATTAACTTGAATAAGTAATAAAGCCCTCACTGTTGCACAATGGAAAAAAGCAAAGAACTTGCTTCCTATAAAAGAATTTATGCAGCACTAAAAAAAAAATCATTTTATCACTTGTAGAATCCTTTAACTTTATATATTTATATTCCATTACTGACTTGGGAGAGAGGGTACATATTAAGATAATAAATTCACAGAGAATACCAAATTATGTATGATGAAAATGAAAGTATTCTTGTTCTCGGTATTTATAATCCCAAACACAGATGTTCAACGGGAGGTAAAAATTTGGAAAGCAGCAATGATGAAAGAGATGTAGTGGTGACAGTGGCCAGAACAATAGACAAGAGTTAGCAATGCAACATGGCAGCCAATAAAATGATCAACAGCATACACACAGTGCAAAAGAGCACTGAGGAAACAGTTCCACTTCCTACCCCTGTGGGTATTGCTTTCACTTCTTGGAAGTTAATTCCAAAAGATATTGACAATCTGGAGAGTCCAGAAAAGTGTAAAAGCTAACAAAGAAGTTTGTTTATGGTTGTTCAGGCAGGCAAAATTAGGAGAAATGGGATGTAATTATTTTTAAAAATGAAAGTTTAGGCTGAATATTAGAAAAGCCTTCTTCTCAACCAGAGATTTTAGGGATAGGAATAGTTTCCTAAATGAAGTAATGGTATCCCCATCACTAGGCACATTTAACTCTGAATTAAAAGAAAGTATTTTGTAGAGAATATTTTAACATAGATATTTCATGGTTCTGTTTACTCAAACCTGGAAAATGTACTAGGCTATTTTCTATGCAAAGAATATTTTGAGTCAAAAGGTATTGCGCCACCAAATCACATCCGGAAATGTATTGCTATCTACCTACCTATATATATATATCCACCTATATAATAATTTAATTTATTGCTCTCTATCTATCTATCCATCTGGCAATAAATTGTTATAACAAAGCCACTTTTTATTTATATATATATAATTAATTATGCATGGCACTATCATTAATTGAATTATTATAATCTCAACTCTTCCTACATTTACGCAGATGTTAGATGTTTTATAAACATGAACAAAAACTGAATTTTACCTTAACTGACCTGAAGTTAAAGTTTACAAGTTTTAAGTATATCACAAACTGTTGATAGGATTCTGTACACTAAATGAAAAGCAGTTAGTCAACCTATCAGTATTTCAGTTGCTAAGCACTGTAAGGTGCAAGAGTCTTTCTAGTTTTCATTCTGGAAATCAAAGAATCATAGAAATGTGGGACTGGAAGAGACCTCAATAGGTCATCTAGTCCAGTCCCCGGCAGTGAGGCAGGACTCTGTATTACTTAGATCAGGGGTAGGCAACCTATGGCACGCGTGCCAAAGGTGGCACGCGAGCTGATTTTCAGTGGCACTCACACTGCCCAGGTCCTGGCCACCGGTCTGGGGGCTCTGCATTTTAATTTAATTTTAAATGAAGCTTCTTAAACGTTTTAAAAACCTTATTTACTTTACATACAACAATAGTTTAGTTATATATTATAGACTTATAAAAAGAGAGCTTCTAAAAACATTAAAATGTATTACTGGCACGTGAAACCTTAAATTAGAGTGAATAAATGAAGACATAGCACACCACTTCTGAAAGGTTGCCAACCCCTGACTTAGACCATCCCTGACAGATGCTTGTCTAACCACTTCTTAAAAACTTCCAATGACGGTGACTCCACAACCTCCCTAGGTAACTTGTTTCAGTGCTAACTACTCTTATAAGTTAGGAAGTTTTTCCTAGTGTCTAACTTAAATCACCCTTGCTGCAATTTAAGCCCATTGATTCTTGTTCTGTCCTAGGTGGTCAAGGAGAACAATTTATCACCCTCCTCTTCATAACAATCTTTTATATATTTGAAGACTGTTAACATGTCCCCTCTCAGCCTTCTCTTCTCCAGACTCAACAAACCAAACTTTTACAATCCTTCCTTGTGGATCATGTTTTCTAGACCTTTAATCATTTTTGAAGCTCTTCTCTGGACTGTCTGTAATTTGTCTACCTGTTTCCTAAAGTGTGGTGCCCTGAACTAAATACTGATCGCTGATCGCAGCGGCCCAGGAGCCGGCCAACAGGGCCGCTAACAGGGGAGGTTGAGTGGGAGTTCCCATTGGAGGAGCCAGGTATTTTGTGTTTGCGTCTGTCTTTGGGGTGCTTGTGTCTCTCTCTGTCGGGGCAGACTGCTGAGCCCTGATTAGGGGGCGGAGCTAGGCGGAGGAGGGGGCCTATAAAAGCGGCCGCCCAGCCAGGCAGCAGCACAGCTGATCGCAGCGGCCCAGGAGCCGGCCAACAGGGGAGTTTGAGTGGGAGTTTGCAGGGGGAGGCGGAAGGGGGTGGTGCCGTGTCCCCCCTGTTCCCCAGGTAAGAACGCCGAGCGAGGCTGAGACAGCAGCAGCCATGAGCCAAGCAGCGGAGGACACACCGAGGATGAGAGCATGCAGCAGCTGCGGTATGTACATGGTTCTAGCAGGGGACCCAGAACAGTACTATGCATGCATGAAGTGCCACCTAATAGAGCTGCTGGAGGAAAAGATCCAAGGTCTAGAGCTGCAGGTAGAAACCCTGGTAGAGCATAGAAGGGGGTTCAAGCAGCTGATGGAGCAATGGCAAGCAGTGACCGAAGGGGAATGCCCAGGGGTACAGGGGGAAGCAGGGGCTAAGGCCAGTGAGGGGGGACCGCCGGATGAGGAAGATGGGCGGTGGAAGCATGTGACCGTGAGAAGCAGGACGAGGAAAAGGAGAGCCAGTGAGGGGGAAATAGAGCTAAGGAACAGGTTCGAATGTCTGGAGAATGAGGAAGGGGTAAAGCAGGTGGTAGCTGACGGTGGGAGGCCAAGGAAAAAGAGAAGAGCGGCTAGTCCGATAGAAAGAGGGGAGGAGTCGATGGAGGCAGCACCAAGTTTGGGCCCAGGGAGGATACAGGATGGCTTAACGGGAACCACAAGGAATGATAGGAATGGAAGGAGCTTGCAACCAGGGGGGTCGGAGGATAGGTTAGAGGACCGCACTGTCCCCAGGCAAAGGCAGGTCTACGTGATTGGGGATTCCATACTGAGAAGGTTGGACAGGCCTGTGACCAGGGCCGATCCGGAGAACAGAAGGGTGTGCGGTCTACCGGGCGCTAAAATACGGGATGTGGACCTGAGGTTGAAAAGGATCCTAAGAGGAGCAGGTAAGAACCCTTTGATCATCCTTCATGTAGGAACGAATGACATGGCTAGATTCTCGCTAGAGAGGATCAAGGGAGACTATGCCAGGTTGGGTAAGACGCTCAAGGAAATTGAGGCTCAGGTGATCTTCAGTGGGATCCTACCTGTCCCTAGGGAAGGGCGCCAAAGGGGTGACAGGATCGTGACGATTAACAGTTGGCTGAGGGAGTGGTGTTACAAGGAGGGCTTTGGGATGTATGGGCACTGGGAGGCTTTTGGGGACAGACAACTGTTCTCACGGGATGGGCTCCACCTAAGTAGGGAAGGAAGTAGACTTCTAGGAGGGAGGCTGGCTCATCTGATTAAAAGAGCTTTAAACTAGACACTGGGGGGAGACGGTTGGGAGAGGTCCAGGTGCTCTCCACGCCAAATTTATACATTGGGAGTGAGAACAACAGGATAACAACAGATATAGCCAGAGGGGGACGGTTAGTTGTAAGGAAGAGGGGGGGACGGATACTAGATCGACAGGTCATACTGGTAGTACTGTGTCCCTACCAAGTTGGGTGAAAAGGGTGAGAGGAGCCAAACAGCAAAAATTAGGATGTTTGTTCACCAATGCGAGAAGCTTAGGTAACAAAATGGAGGAACTGGAGCTCCTGGTCCGGGAATTGAAACCGGATATCGTAGGAATAACCGAAACATGGTGGAACGGTAGCCATGACTGGAGTACAGGTATGGAAGGGTATGTGCTGTTTAGGAAAGACAGATGCAAAGGTAAAGGTGGGGGAGTAGCATTGTATATCAATAATGAGGTGAAATGTAACGAAATAACTAGCAATGCAATGGATAATACGGAGTCTGTTTGGGCAATGGTCACATTGGGGAAGAAAACTACTAGAGCCTCCCCTGGGATAGTGATTGGGGTGTGCTATAGACCACCAGGATCTAGCCTGGATATGGATAGAGAGCTCTTTAATGTTTTTAAGGAGGTAAATACTAATAGGAACTGTTTGATCATGGGGGACTTTAACTTCCCGGATATAGATTGGGAAACAAATGCTAGTAATAATAATAGGGCTCAGCTTTTCCTAGACGTGATAGCTGATGAATTCCTTCATCAAGTAGTTGCTGAACCGACGAGGGGGGATGCCATTTTAGATCTGATTTTGGTGAGTAACGAGGACCTTGTTGAGGAAATAGTTGTAGGGGACAACCTTGGCTCGAGTGATCATGAGCTAATTCGTTTCAAAATAAATGGGAGGATAATCAAAATTGCATCTGAGACTAAGGTATACGATTTCAAAAGGGCTAACTTTACTAAATTAAGGCGACTAGTTAGGGAAGTGGATTGGACTAACATATTTAGGGATCTAAAGGCAGATGACGCCTGGGGTTACTTCAGGTTGAAGTTGCAGGAGTTGTCAGAGGCATGTATCCCGAGAAAGGGAAAACGGCTCGTAGGTAGCAGTTTTAGACCGAGCTGGATGAGCAAGCATCTTAGAGGGGTGATTAAGAAAAAACAGAAAGCGTACAAGGAGTGGAAAATGGGAGGGATCAGCAAAGAAACCTACCTTATTGAGGTCAGAGGGTGTAGGGAAGCAGTGAGAAAGGCAAAGAGCCGGGTGGAGATGGACCTAGCGAAGGGGATTAAAACCAATAGCAAAAGGTTTTTTAGCCATATAAATAGGAAGAAAACCAAGAAGGAAGAAGTGGGACCGCTTAAAACTTTAAACGGAGTGGAGATTAGGGATAATCTTGGAATGGCACAATATCTGAACAAATATTTTGCCTCAGACTTTAATGAGGCTAATGAAGGGCTAAGGAATAGTGATAGAGGGACTGATGAGAATGAAGATATGGGGGTAGACATTATGGTATCTGAGGTAGAAGCCAAACTTGAACAGCTAAACGGAAGTAAATCGGGGGGCCCGGATAATCTTCATCCTAGAATATTAAGGGAATTGGCGAGTGAAATTGCAAGCCCGTTAGCGATGATTTTTAATAAATCTCTAAACTCGGGGGTTGTACCGTTTGACTGGAGATTAGCTAATATAGTTCCTATATTCAAGAAGGGGAAAAAAGTGACCCAGGTAACTACAAGCCTGTTAGTTTAACATCTGTAGTATGCAAAGTAATAGAAAAATTTTTAAAGGAGAGAGTGGTTACGGAGCATGAGGCCGATGGCAACTGGGACAAATTACAGCATGGATTTACGAAAGGTAGATCGTGCCAAACCAATCTGATCTCCTTCTTTGAGAAAGTAACAGATTTTTTAGACAAGGGAAATGCGGTGGATCTAATATATCTTGATTTCAGTAAGGCGTTTGATACGGTACCGCATGAGGAATTACTGGTTAAATTGGAAAAGATGGGGATCGAAATGAAAATCCAGAGGTGGATAAGGAGCTGGTTAAAGGGGAGACTGCAGAGGGTCGTATTGAAGGGGGAACTGTCGGGTTGGAGGGGGGTTACCAGTGGAGTTCCTCAAGGTTCGGTTTTGGGTCCGATTTTATTCAATCTATTTATCGCTGACCTGGGAACCAAGAGTAGGAGTGGGCTGATAAAGTTTGCGGATGACACCAAGTTGGGAGGTATTGCAAATTCGGAAAAGGATCGGGATATCCTCCAGGGAGATTTGGATGACCTTGTAAACTGGAGTATTAGTAACAGGATGAAATTCAATAGTGAGAAGTGTAAGGTTATGCATTTAGGGATGACTAACAAGAACTTTAGTTATAAGCTGGGGACGCACCAGTTGGAAGTAACGGAGGAGGAGAAGGACCTAGGAGTCCTGGTTGATCGTAGGATGACTATGAGTAGGCAATGTGATGTGGCCGTTAAAAAAGCTAATGCGGTCTTGGGATGCATTTGGCGAGGTATTTCTAGTAGGGATAAGGAGGTGCTAGTCCCGTTATATAAGGCGTTGGTAAGACCTCATTTGGAGTATTGTGTGCAGTTTTGGTCTCCCATGTTTAAGAAGGATGAATTCAAACTGGAACGGGTACAAAGAAGGGCCACTAGAATGATCCGAGGAATGGAAAGGCTGTTGTATGAAAGGAGACTTGAGGAGCTCAGTTTGTTTTCCTTAACCAAAAGAAGGATAAGAGGAGATATGATTGCACTCTTTAAATATATCAGAGGGTTAAATACCAGGGAAGGAGAGGAATTATTTCAGCTCAGTGCTAATGTGGACACGAGGACAAACGGATATAAATTGTCAGTCAGGAAATTTAGGCTTGAAATTAGACGAAGGTTTCTAACCATCAGAGGAGTGCAATTCTGGAACAGCCTACCGAAGGAAACAGTGGGGGCGAAGGACCTCCATGACTTTAAGATTAAGCTAGATAAGTTTATGGAGGAGATGGTATGATAGGATAACGGGCTTAGTCAATAGGTCAATTAAGTGCCACACTGGTAATTAGTACAATGGGTCAATGATAGGATATTGTTAGCCTTTTTCCAGAGGGTATGGCTGGAGAGTCTTGCCCGCATGCTCGGGGTTCAGCTGACCACCATATTTGGGGTCGGGAAGGAATTTTCCTCCAGGGTAGATTGGCAGTGGCCCTGGAGGTTTTTCGCCTTCCTCCGAAGCATGGGGCAGGGGTCGCTTGCTTAAGGAGTGGGTGGATCGGCTTATGTGGCCTGCATCTTGCAGGAGGTCAGACTAAATGATCATAATGGTCCCTTCTGATCTTGAATTCTATGATTCTATGATTCTATGATTGTTGATTCCTATTTAGTTTGTGATCCACTATGACCCCCAGATCCTTTCTGCAGTGCTCCTCCTAAGCCATCATTTCCCATTTTGTATTTGTGAAACTGATTATTCCTTCCTAAGTGGAGTACTTCACATTTGTCCTTATGGAATTTCATCCTATTTATTTCAGACCATTTATCCAGTTTGTCAAGTTCATTTTGAATTCTAATCCGTTCCTTCAAACCACTTGCAGACAATACCAATCTGGGAGGAATTGAAAACTTAATAAGTATACTCTCTATGCCATTATCAAAATCACTGATGAAGATATCGAATAGAACCAGATCCAGGACAAATGTCTGCAGGACCCCACTCAATATACCATTTCAGCTTGATTGTTCACCAGTTATTGAGCATAATTCTCAAGTTGTGCACCCACCTTATAGTAGGTTCATCTAGGCTATATTTCCCTAGTTTGTTTATAAGATGGTCACGTGACACAGTATCAAAACCCTTGCTAACATTGAGCTATATCACATCTATTCCTTCCCCCGCCCATGTACTCTTAAAAAACAATCCAAAACAAAAGACAATTCTCTTTTACTTTATCAGTAAATGGAATTTGCTAGATTTGACACACAACTTTCAAAAATTGTAGTAAGATTTTTAGGCCTGGTCCACACTAGGACTTTAATTCGAATTTAGCAGCGTTAATTCGAATTAACCGTGCACCCGTCCACACCACGAAGCTATTTAATTCGACATAGAGGGCTCTTTAGTTCGACTTCTGTACTCCTCCCCGACGAGGGGAGTAGCGCTAAATTCGACATGGCCATGTCGAATTAGGCTAGGTGTGGACGGAAATCGACCTTAGTAGCTCCGGGAGCTATCCCACACTGCACCACTCTGTTGACGCTCTGGACAGCAGTCCGAGCTTGGATGTTCTGATCAGCCACACAGGAAAAGCCCCGGGAAAATTTGAATTCCTTTTCCTGTCTGGCCAGTTTGAATCTCATTTCCTGGTTGGACATCGGGGCGAGCTCAGCAGCACCGGCAACGATGCAGAGCTCTCCAGCAGAGAAGTCCAGGCAATTTCTGAATAGAAAGAGGGCCCCAGCATGGACTGACCGGGAAGTCTTGGATCTGATCGGTGTGTGGGGCGAGGAGTCTGTGCTTTCGGAGCTGCGCTCCAACAAACGGAATGCAAAGACCTACGAGAAGGTCTCCAAAGCTATGACAGACAGAGGATACAGCCGGGATGCAACGCAGTGCCGCGTGAAAATCAAGGACCTGAGACAAGGCTACCAGAAGACCAAAGCGGCAAACAGATGCTCCGGAGCCTGCCACCACTGCCCCACCAGTGACCGTGGACTCTGACTATGGGATAGTGTCGATGGCCGGTTCCTCGGCGATGTTCACGGGCGGGGAAGATGAGGAAGGGTTTGTGGAGGACGAGGCAGGCAACAGCGATTATAACGCTGGTTTCCCCGACAGCCAGGATCTCTTCATCACCCTCACGAAGATCCCCTACCAACCCTCCCCGGCCGTTAACCCGGACTCTGAATCACTCGGTAAGTGCTTTAAACATGTAAACTTTTATTATTAATGGAACAGGAATCTGAACTATGTGAAAAGGAGGTCTATATATATGGGGATAGAACAGAAATCCTCCTGGGAGATCTCCACGAAGCTCTCCTGGAGGTAATCGAAAAGCCTCCGCAGGAGATTCCTGGGGAGAGCTGCCTTATTGGGTGCTCCGTGGTAGCACACTTTTCCGCGCCAAGCTTTCAGGAGGTGTTCAGGGAGTATTGCCTCCCCGAGCATGGCTGCATAGGCCCCTGGTTTGTGCTGGCTTTCACGCAGCATGCGCTCTCTATCTCCTTCAGTGACCCTCCTCAGGGTGATCTCGCTCGGAGACTCCTGCATCTAATTAGGGGAATTACTGTAATGTTACGCCTGGTCCAAAGTATTTTTAAAAAATCGCCAGACAGACGGCGTAGCAGAGACTCAGCGCGCTGCTGCGTGACAAGTGTAACGGAAAGCCAAAGAATCAAATGGACGCTCATGGAGGGAGGGGGGACTGAGGACGCAAGCTATCCCACAGTTCCTGCAGTCTCCAAAAAGCATTTGTATTCTTGGCTGATCTCCCAATACCTGTACGGTCAAACACATTGTCCGCGGCGGTTCAGGGCATAGCTCGTCAATGTACCCCCCTCCCCCACCCCCAGAAGGAAAAGGAAAAAAAATCGTCTCTTGACTCTTTTAAATGTCCCCTATGTGTACTGAATGCTGCTGGTAGACGCGATGCTGCGGCACTGTACTATAGCATCCTCCCCCCCCCCGCCTCATGGGTGGCTGACGGTGCAATATGACTGATATCCGTCGTCAACATCATCAGCCTTGCTGTAGATGGTGTAGTGCAATACAACTGGTACCCGTCCTCGTCATCAGCCCATAAGTAGACGGCCTGCTAACCGTCTTCATCATAGCAACAGGGGGCTGAGCTCCATCAGCCCCCGCCCTTCATGTGTAAAGAAAAGATTCTGTACTGCCTGGACTGTCATAGCAGCAGGATGCTGTTTTCCTCTCCCCCACACTGCTTAATATCCTGTCTGGACAATTATAGCAGCTGGAGGCTGCCTTCCCCTCATTTCATTTCAGTAACAAGTCACTGTTTCTTATTCCTGCATTCTTTATTACTTCAGCACACAAATCAGGGGACACTGCAACGGTAGCCCGGGAAGGCTGGGGGAGGAGGGAAGCAACAGGTGGGGTTGTTGCAGGAGCACCCCCTGTGAATGCCATGCAGCTCATCATTCCTGCATAATCTGACACGGAGCGGCTGTGCTCTCTGGTTCTCTGATACACTGGATCTCTACTACACTAGCCCCATATTCTATGCAGGAATTATTCTATTTTTAGATACCATAAAGGAGGGATTGACTCGGGGAGTCATTCCCAGTTTTGTCTTTTGCGCCCCCGGCTGATCTTGGCCAGGGGCACCTATGACAGCAGCAGAAGGTATAATGCAATACGACTGGTAACCATCATCACCTTGCCAATTTACAATGGCATGGTAGATGGTACAATATGGCTGATAACCATCTCTGCTGTCATGCAAAAGCAAATGAATGCTGCTGTGTAGCGCTGCTGAATCGCCTCTGTCCGCGGCATCTAGTACACATACGGTGACAGTGACAAAAGGCAAAACAGGCTCCATGGTTGCCATGCTATGGCGTCTGCCAGGGTAATCCAGGGAAAACGGGCTCGAAATGATTGTCTGCCGTTGCTTTCCCGGAGGAAGGAATGACTGACGACATTTACCCAGAACCACCCGCGACAATGAAATTTGCCCCATCAGGCACTGGGATCTCAACCCGGAATTCCAAGGGTCGGGGGACACTGCGATGGGGTGGAACAGGGGCAGAGTTTATGCTTTCCGGATTGCCTGCAGCAGGAGTGCGCACGAGATAGGTGATGTGCATGCTCTTGTTCACAGACACAGACTAGACTGTGTTCATTGTTCGCAAAAATGTATCTTTGCAAGGAATTCATTCATTTTTTCCCATCACACAGCTTCGACTGTCTCCAGACCTGCCACAGCATCCCCCTCACAGAGGCTGGCAAAGATTAGGCGGCGAAAGAAAAAGACATGGGACGAGATGTTCGCTGAACTTATGGGCTGCTCCCAAGCCGAGGCGGACCAGGAGAGCCAGTGGAGGGAGACCCTCTCTCTGTACCAGCGCTCACACAGTGAACGGGAGGAGAGGTGGCATGAGGAAGACAAGCAGGCGACTCAAACGCTGCTTGGACTAATGAGGAGCAAACGGACACGCTCTGGCGCCTTGTGCATGTTCTGCAGGACCGCAGGCAGGAGGACAGAGCCCCCCTGCAGTGTATCTGCAACCACCCTCCCCCGCCACAAAGTCCCATACCCCCCTCACCCAAAATAACCAGAAGGAGGGGCGCCAGGGGCCGTGAAAACTGTCACTGCATCCCAGCAGAGTGCTCAAGTACCCAAAAGCTCTCATACCCTAAATTTTGAGAAGTCCTTCCCTTCCAGACTCACCCAAGCCCCAATCCCAGTTTCATCCCCTAACTGACTAGTTAATTATTAAAAATACTTTGCTGTTAATTACTGTTTCCGTCATGTTTTTTCACAGAAGACTGTGTTTGAAGGGGGGGGGAAGGGGGTTGGTTATTGCATAGGACGGTCACCTTTACCAGGGTACTGACACGGGGGCAGGATCAGCAGCAGGTCACACACACAGTGCAGTCAGTAGGCACCCTGGTCGGTATGGGAGGTGGTTTCCAGGTTCTGTGTGGGTGGGGGGGTACGTGACTTTGTAGCGGGGGAGGGCGGTTACAGATCTTATGCAGCGGTCCTTGTCCTGGACCGCAGAGTCACGCAGCAGAGGAATCTGTATCCGTCCTCCTCCGCCACAAGGTCACATAGCCCCCGCACACAGAATCCCAAAAAGGAGGGATGGCAGGCTCCGTTGAAACAACCTGTCCGGCACTGCGGACTGCTCTGGGAGCAGGAGCCTGTCATTCCTCGAGTTCAGAGGCGGTCTTTACATCACCGCACACCCTACCCAGCACAGTCTGCGTCCCAGTTTCAACCCTTTAACGCAAAGTCATTAATAAAGAAACCTTTGTTAAGTAACAATGGAACATGTATTTTATTTTTACATGTGTGTTGGAAGTGGGGGAAACGGGGTGAACGGGGTATGTAACTGCAGAGGATAGTCAACAGTAACCGGGTAAAGAAACAGGGGCAGGTTCAGCTTCTCTGTAAAGAAACTGAACAGTCACAGGTCACGCTGCTCGCTGGTACTTGAAGAGTTCCTTGTCACTGTCCCAGGCGCCTGTATAGGGCTTCATGAGCCAGGGCATTAGCGGGTAGGCTGGGTCCCCGAGGATCACTATAGGCATCTGCACATCCCCAACAGTTATTTTGTGGTCCGGGAAGAAACTACCTTCCAGCAGGTGTCTAAACAGACCACAGTTCCTGAAAACACGCGCGTCATGAACCTTGCCTGGCCACCCGACGTTGATGTTGGTAAAACGTCCCCTATGGTCCACCAGCGCTTGCAGCACCACTGAAAAGTAGCCCGATTTCTCAGCAGCTGACTGTGGAAGAGGTGGACGATAAGGTGCGAGGAGGTGTAAACGGCCATAACTGCAGCAGGCTCCATGATCGCAGTGCTGTGGCGTCCGCGCTGTCACTGACCAGAAAAGTGCACGAACAGATTGCCCGCAGGCGCTTTCAGGGAGGGAGGGCGGGAGGGCGTGATTGACGGTTCAATGATGACAGTTACCCAAAACCACCCTCGACACATTTTTTCCCCCAGCAGGCATTGGGGGCTCTACCCAGCATTCCAATGGGCAGCGGGGACTGCGGGAACTGTGGGATAGCTTCCCACAGTGCACCGCTTCCAAAGTCGACGCTGGCCCCGTTAGTGTGGAATCACAAAGTCAAATTAGTGTCCTTAGTGTGGATACACAAATTCGACTTCGTAAGGTCGATTCCACAAATTCGAATTAAGTTGAATCGAACTACTCTTGTAGTGTAGACATACCCTTAGTGACGTAAGCATTTGCTACATCAGTCCAGTTTCCAACATAAAACTGCTACATAACCTGGAAGTCATGAGCAGTACAGAATTGGATCTGTGGGTGATCTTACAGGCTTAGACTATTAGATTGGCTCATTCCAAACAGACCTGGGTTTGGCAGGAAGTTTGTAGCTCTAGTCTGACAGACACTAGACATATACTAAAAGGGATAAGCTTGGTCTCTGCCAACAAAAGGAGTCAGGCTCATCATACTCGGAACATTGACCGCATCTTCCTGCCACACACATGCTTTTAATTACACAGTAGATATGCTTATGCTATTGTAGCAATTGTTCCATCAAGGAAATAAAAATGTATATGACGAAAAAACAGCATGCTGCCCAGAAAAATGTGGACAAAAGCCTACTTTTGGTATGTGAGACACACAAAAATGTGTACAAAAGCTTCATAAATATAGTAGTAATACAGTATATTACAGTGTATCATAAATATACCATAGCAATAGTCTGATCCTACCTTGCCGGTGGACACAAATCAAACTCTGTCATATAAGCTGAATTTATAACAGCAAAATCTTTCATGTTCTTCATATACAGATGGACCAAAATAATATCTTTCAATTCCAATCCCTTTGAATTCATATTAGCTGCCAGAAAAAAAAATATAGCTGTTAAAGATAGGACATTTTAAATGAGCATAGAAAGATAGCAGAGGCATCTTATGTTTGTCCAAGAAAATCAAATGATAATAACCTAACACTTACTTAACATGACTGAGTGCTTTAGTAATATATTACTTTTCCCCTTACAATAATCTTTGATGGTCTAACCTTATTTTGTATTAAGTGCTTTTTTGTGTTAATTTTATCTGATAATATGGAGATAAAACATAACTGAAAATTCTTCAAACCTGAACTTACACTTGCCTTAAGAAAATACATTGTATCTTAATAAATACATATATACAGCAGTCTACATTCCACTGTGCTACTGTGCAAAAATAAAAATAATGGGTAGTAGAATAAACTACAATTTCCAGCAATTTATCATGCACTTGCTGGAGATCAAGCAATGGCAAATTCAGTATAAGTAAGTAAATGGTTGGAGAGATTAAAGGAGCTGGGGTGATATGCAGAGGAGTGAAGGAAGGACACACATGTTTGGTGTCAGAGAACAGATAAACTGGGTTCAGGATAAAGGGATATTGGTGAGAAATTTGACTCAACCAGAGCTGATTGTACAGAGGAAGAAGAATAAAGTTAGGAGAGTTAACAGGATGCAATTTAGAACACATATTTCCATCCTGAGTGCCTTATCAAAATTTGTGGGACAGTATATTACTGTGTGGTCCTCGTATTCTGCATTTAAGTCTCAGGAGCTACAAAAGCTAAACTAAGTACAAAGCTTTCTCTGAAAAGTATGAAAGAATACAGAACATATACAGTAATAGGGTCCCATGTGACATGAGTTAACTGCTACGCAAGCCTCCCTTCATGATAGTTTTGGCTATATTGCCCTTTAAAGTTATAGATTGGACATAGATATTTTCCTTCTAATTAGCAAGTAGGATAAGAGCATAAAGATAATCTGCTGAGTGAGGCTAAAGTGAAAGCAAATAGTTTTCATGTAAAATGTCTCCATTCTTTTAAATATATTCAGAGACAAGATTTTAAGCTTACACAGAGCTCTTCTTCAATCAGTTAGGAAATAAGTGCACTTTTCAAACCTCCAGTCAGTGGAACATTTTAGCCAAGCATTATTTTTTTCTCAAGTCTGTGAGAAGTGTATGATTTGAAACATATTTTTGGGGAGGAAATACTGGGCTAAACAGAAAAACTAATTTGCGTGATGTATAACTGTATTTGACCAAATTGAAAGGAAAGGGAATTTATTTCTTAATGTTCATAATTCTTAACTTTGTTATAAAAAGGATCACTTTAAAAAAAGATAGTAAAGGTGAAATCCTGCTCTGCCCTGCAAAAGGAATTATGCATGTGTGTTGGGGGGACTGGGGAGATGGAATTTTTCTCCCAATACGGAAGCAGGGCACTGCTGGTGACATGAAGGACTGTGTCTGGTAGAAAGGCACATTTGGTGAAGCTTCTAACTACAACTCTTTACCTACACACCCACACACCATTTTCTTGGCCCCATCTACAAATCCTCCATCCATTCGTTCATACAGATAGCCTCCACAGAGCTTTCATCCATGATACAGAAAAGAAGTACATGGTATTTCTACTGAGTTTTGGGCCTTTCACTGCCATCTAGGAGTCTGTAGGATTTGGTCAGGTATGACTCAGCCTCATTAGGACAGAACTGCTTTTGAAATAAAAGTACTACTATTGACCAGAATGCTATTTATTTATTTAGAGAGACGAGGTGGGTAACAATATATTTTACTGGAAAACTTCTGTTGGTGAGAGAGACAAGCTGTGTGGCTCAAAAGCTTGTCTCTCACCAACTGAAGTTCATCCAATAAAAGATATTGCCTCACCCATCTTGTCTCTCTAATATCCTGGGACCGACACACCTACAACTACACTGCACACATGTATTTATTAATGGATGACCTGAGTAGGATCCTTATCCTGAAAATGCACAAGAGAGAACATCAGTACAGTCTGTACTTTGTAATACATCCAACTCTGGGCCAGATCACTGATGCCTATGGACAATGACAATTTATAATAGCTCAGGAACTGGCCCTCTATTGATAACATTTACTATTGTAATTTTTGTCTCCTTCCAAAAACTTTTAAGTAAGAAAAGTCTGAATTAAAAATATAGGTTGAAAAAGTAAAGAAATGGAAAAAGTACTGCACTAGATTCCTTCTTCGGTTTTTGATATTATGGGCTAGGATTATCGTATGTTTCATGAAGTCCAGTAGCAAATTTCCATTTCTAAATCCTTCTGGCAAAACTCATCTTCTTTAGAGGTGATTAAATCAATTAACCTTGCAAGTTAAAAGGACTTGTGTATGCTCCATTCTCCCAGCATGATAGAGAACAGGCTGAAGTCCTACGTACATTGCTAGTAAGAGTTCAGGAAAAGGCTCATGCATACCTGCAGATGATCAGTTTAGCGCTCAGAAAAACTTGGCAAAGAAACATATTGTGGTTTCTTCAGATGACAGGATCATAATTCATTCAGCTTTCCCCACCCTCCATAAGAAAAGGCAAAAACCCAACAGGAAATGTGAGCATTGACATTTACTACCAAGGATCAAAAAGCTACTATTTTGCCAGAAATGGAAAACAATACAGATAATACAATAAATACAAGTAATTTGCTGAAAGCAATAGGCTACTCAACTAGCCAATGACACAATATGTAGGTTTTTAAAAAAACTTCTGATGGATGGCAAGGCAAAAACATATAATGTTTGGATTGGCAGATATCCAAACAAATAAAATGAGAACCAAGGAAAATGTTATAGAGCCCCTTTGCTTCAATTTACAGATTATGCCCAAAAGATTTACACTAAACACTAGTGCCTTTAACTACAAGTTTGATTACACCCTGTTTGCTGATTTCCAGGCTGTTAAAAACTAGCTTAAAGACCATCTAGAAAGCATGACTTCTTTGCTTTCTAAAAATGCTAAAGATTCTTTATCATTCTGTATTCAGTCATGAACTCAGCTGCACAAGCCGAATGTAAAGATTTTATGGGCCAATATATCACAAGAATTCGTGAACAAGAATACAAGTCTACCCAAGCAGTCACTAAGAATGATTTTCATTTTTATGAATGAAAAAGAAGCCTGCATAAACATTCTTTATTTAAAGTTTAAAATGCAAAAAGACTGCAAAACAAAATTGGAACGTTTTGTTTTATATGTCAATATCTTGAAAGAGTGTGATAGCAAGGAATCTGGCTTCCATGATTCCCAAGACAACAATTTTTCCTTTGCATTAAGTAATAAATGAGATTTACTGCTACTGACCTAATCCTAGATGCCAAAATGTACAAGAGCAACAGCTTTCTGGAAAACTTAATTTAAAATTATTGTGGTAAAAAAAGCACTTTACCAAAAAACCAGCTTCTACAACATACATGCACAGACAGACTATGTAAACATAATATCTACATATACATATATACTATATATATTCCATTACATAATATGATAGAGTTGTCTTCCACAAAGCTGTTAAGAATATTTTGGAAATAATTCTGATATACTGATTTTATCCCATATCCTTGCTTTTTAGGGTCTTCAAAATCTGTGCACATTACAGTGTATTCAATATTAAAGACAGCAGTCTTCACAGCCTGAGGCAAGCCTGAGGTGGTAAGTTTATAATTATAGAATTTAAACTTATCGAAACATAAAAATATATCAGCTCTTTACTTTGCACTGTATTTTTAAAAAAACAATTGTTTTAGTGATAAATAATGGCTCAGCTTAATAAAGCACCTTGGAGGGAAGAGAATGCCTCCTGAGCTGCATCTTGAATGCTCCTTCCTTCTAGTGGAAGGAAGCGGGCAGTGATGCCTGAAACCCACTGGTAACCACTTAGGGATTTTCCAGAACATTCTAATGGCTCACCTAAAGGAATGAAAGAAAATCAATCTGATTACAAAAACAAAAGACATCAGAGTAAGGTTTATCAAAGAAAATCTTTTAAATTGAATTGTCTATGCTCAGGAAGAAAAAACTTTTAGAGCAAAATTATAGATTATTAGATCATCTTCAAAAATGATTTACAGGCAGTAAGATATAACACAACAATTAAAAGTAAATGTGCAGCCATCAGCGCTTCCAAATGGAACCTGACAAAATCATCTCCCACAGATTTTCTCCAGAATATACCATTTTCTTAAAAATACGTTATCTAAAGTATTATTTGTCCATCTTGCAATTTCACTAGCTATACCGCCTAGTCTATGGTAGTTAGATGCCTAACCTGCAAAGGCCCTTTTGAAATTCCAATTAGGCTCCATGCCACATTTTTTTATGCCTAAATATCTTTGAAAATGTTGGCTGATAGGAACTCAGAAGTCAAACTGTCAATTTGAAAATGGGACTTGGGCACTTTTGAAAATATTACTCGAAGAGTACTTCTTCAATTAACAATTACAGGACATAGGGGGAGGCTATTTTCTGCATGAACACAACATTCTCCCATGCAGTGTTGCAATGGTTCCATATTCCCATTAATGCAAGATGGGAGTTATAATTTATTTCTAAAATGTACATGATGCCTTATAACGTGGAGGAAGATGAAGGATGAAATTCTGGCTCTATTGAAGTCAATGGGAGTTTTACTATTGATGTTAATGGGGCTAGGATTTCACCCAAAGTCTCTTGTCTCAGAGCTGCAGTCTAAGGGTGTGAATCTGCAATCTCCTGCATGTATAGTTCAAGCCCAGCTCTGCGGATATCTATATCTGTGGACCATATTTGCAGACTGCAGATCAGATGCAGATACACATTTTGTATCCATGCAGGGCTCTGTGTATAGTACCACTGCCTTTATGTAAGTGAATGCAATTCCTTGACAGAAGTAACTATTTGCAGGAACTGGCTCTAATTCAGATAAATAAGATTCAGAACATTACAGTTCAAATACTAGGAGTCATGGGCATATCATCAAGGAGGAGTTCAACACTGGTAGGTTGTACTGCTCATTAACACTAATGAGAATTACATGTATGAATTCACAGATGTATAAATCTGAGTCAATCGCTTCCAGATAGAACAGCCTGAAGTCACTTCTCAGCACAAGAAGCTGCATAGACACCAAATGAAATTGTGAAAGTAGTCTGATTGAAAAGAAAGTTGTAACAGTACCACTTTCACATTCCAATCACCAGAGAAAGTACATAAGGGACTTTTTGGTACACTGAAAATTGAGGCAGAGCAGGCTGTTATTTTATATTTTTAAAAGATGCAGGGACTGGGGGGAGTGTGTGTGATTTTTTTTAAGTCACCATAACCTTTTCTCCAATCCAATTAACTGAAGGTTAAATTATAAAACAGATTAAATTATATGGACAGCAGCAGTGCTGTGAAAACTTGGTGTTTTCTCTTATAAAAAACTGACAGGGCTATCCTTTCAAGAAGCAGCATCAGTCCTGGAATTAATCTCAAACGCATAAGTATAAATACTGTATGTAATCACCCAAGATGATCTCCTTGTGCAGAAACAAAAAGTTTTTCCTTACATGCATTATCCCAGATGCATTTTTTCTTCAGACTGTCTGGACAGCAAAAAGATTACAATTTTTTTATAATGCCTAATATTATGTTCCACAACAGTATATGAAATAAATATAACCCCTCTCCTAATGAGAGAGCGATACGCAGTATTCAAAACTCACTGTATTGCAGAGAATTATGTTCCGATGATTTCCAGATGATAGGAGGGGTTTTCTGTGGTCCATCTGCCTCAGATACAGGTGGCATACTAATCTCATTACAGCTTACCTCGCAAGAACAGCTACAGATCATAAACTTGTCTGGAGATTCCACCTGATTGAAACAAATATTCTGACATAAACAAGTGAATATTGTGCTAGGCTATGGTAAACTGTCATGTTGAAACCTAAAAAAAAGAAAAAAACCTTAAGATTTTTATAACAAGGAATATTAGTGCTAAACGGAAATTTAATCTTAGGACAAATAATGGAGGAAAGGCAACAGGATTCATCATTATCTGGACCACAAAATAGCACAATACACTATGATATTGCTGATGTGAAGTATGGAATCATAACACAGATTCAGCAACGTAAAACAACAGATGTAAAGACTGACGATATTCAAGGTAACAGAGACAAGACAATACTGTAATAAATAAAAGCTATACCACCATTATCCAGTACAGATATACTTTACCAGAAATGAGGGATTCAGATATTCCAAAGCCACAAGGAACTATAGAAACCGTCTAATCTGACCTCCTGCATAGGCCATACAACTTCCCCAAAATAATTCCTAAAGCATATTTTAAAGAAAAATTTAAATGTAAAAATGGCTGATGACGGAGAATCCACCACAAACCTTGTTAAATTGTTCTAATGGCTAATCACTCTCATCGTTTAAAACATAGACCTTATTTCCAGTCTGAATTTGACTAGCTTCAACTTCCAGCCATTGGATTGTGTTATACCCTTCTCTGCTAGACTGAAGACACTCTCCTTTAATTCTTTATTAATCGAGTCCCATACTGGCAGCTCCACTATCTTGCCCAGGATAAGTGTCAGGCCTATAATCACCCAGGTCATCCCGTTTACCCTTTTAACGTATTTGCACAACCTTATCTTTCTTCCAGTTTTCTGGGACTTCCCCTGAGCTCCATAGATTTATTGCAAATCAACATTAATGGTCCAGCAAGCTTCTCAGCTATCTCTTTTAACTCTTGAATGCAAGCTATCTGGATCTGCTGATTTAAAAATGTCTAACTTTAGTAGCTGCTGTTCAACATCCTCCTGAGATACTACTGATAGGGAAAGGATAGTGGTACTATTCAAAGACAGGAGGGAAAATAGAAAGATAGAATTCAATAGTTATCTCTGACTTAAAATATTTGACACTGAGGTCTAGGAAAGTATAACAGGAAAGTTAAAAACGTTCTAGTGATTGACTGGTTGACTTCAAAAAATGAATGTATCCTAAAAATATTCATTGGACTGATCTAGTGAGTCCACAAGCATCATCAATATCTATTAAAATCCACAGCAGTTGGATTAGACCATGGAAAACAGCACCTTCCAGAATGTATAAACGAAGGGTTTGTCTACCCTCTGATTAAAAACACACGGCTGGCCTGTGCCAGCTGATTTAGGCTCACAGGGCTCAGATTAAAGGCCTGAGCCCAAACGTCTGCACCACAATTAAACAGCTCCTTAGCCCGAGCCATGCGAACCCAAGTCAACAGGCACGGGGCAGCCATGGTTTTTAGTTGAAGTGTAGACATTCCCTAAGGGTAAATTCTTTTCTTGTGTTGTTCAGTGCACTAGGAAGAAAAAAATGCAAAGTGCCTACTCCTGTACCTTGACATAACTAGCACTCTCTTGAACATTGTGAAGGACATCCTAACTAATGTATCTGCAAGTACTCCGTAGACCCAAGGAAAAATAACTAGTTGGCTTAGGGTCATGGCCAGGCCCCAATGCACCTTCATGCACTCTGTGTTCAACAGCAAATATTGGATGGGAAGAAAGAGTGTGCATGGTTCTCATTTTTTGAGCAGCAAAAGAACCATTGTACGCTGAGTTTTTACCAAGTCCTCCTGAGACACCCTGTTCTGTATGGCATGGTGACTCCTAGAGACTTGGCTTTGCTAATACTGCTCCTCTACATCTAAACACATCAATGCTGAGCTAGGGTAGAATTTTGCCCATAGTCTTTGACTGAATATTACTATAAGCATTACCTCCATGTGCTATTAATTCATTTGCTGCTCAATGGCCCATAATTTTAAATGATTTTTTCCTACAGTGTGCAACTTATGCAACTATGTACATTATTGCATTTTTATTACACACTAAATCTACAAAATGAGGAAAAAGCAGAATAAAGCAAGATAAAAAAGGAATACAAAAACAATATGAACAATTCTGCAGTCTTCTAGCATGAATTAGAACCTGGTGAAAATATCCTGTAAGCATGCAGACAAATTACACATTATATATTGAAATACATACATCAAACTACATATAATCAAATTTATGTTGTGTAGTGAAGCACTCAAAACTTGCAAATGCCAGAATTACGGTTACTGGTCTAACCTTAAATTGGCTCCTCTGTGCATCTCACCTTTGAACATCTGGCCCCTTCAAGATGTCTCAAGCTAGGCATCCAAAAACAGACCCACCAAAAATCAGTAGTCACTTTTGAATATTTAGGTCATCATAATTAGCCACATAGTCTCCTTTTTGTATTTTTCCTTTCTCCTAAAAAAGCCCCTCCAAACATGTATGATATAGTTCATTCCAGTATTAAAGTGCTCTCTTTAAATTATGGGGCTGATCCCTAGCAAACTTCCCCCCACCCCCTCCACTGGCTTGGGTCAAAAGTCTGCATTGAGAACTCAACATTTACATAAATGTCTGGCTTCACTGGGGAGTAAAAGGATCCAGCTAAGTGAAAGCAGTATGTTTGGAAATTCTCAGAAAAGGTTAAATTACAAAAAGGTCATTATCTAGGAGAGGAACCTTAGCCCTGGCTGCCTTTAAAAAGGCTCAAGGGGAATTTAGCAAGAACTGAAAACACTAAAGCTATGCTCTAAGAGGAGCTGACGCTCTTTGATTGGACCTCATTTTATTCATTCCTCCTAGGAAGGTGTAAAAGACGGGGCAATAGTCTATTTTATGGGAGCCAACTGTACATTAAAACAAGTCTACCGAATGTAACATAATGGTAGAAAGATGAAGGCTGCAACTAAGCACGAACATCATATGCACTCCAAACATTACATACCTTACAACATACTAGCATCCAACAGCATCCATATAATTTCCCATTAATTGAACAAATTCTACCATTTCTGTGGGTAGTTCTGTTTTGCTGTTGCCTACCGGGCCACATGAGACTCACAACCCCTCAAGTATGTCTAGAAAATAAAGGGGTAGGATTCTCAGACAGCAAATAGGTAACACTCAAACTATATTGCCCCTCCATGAGCAACCACATGGAAAACAGTGATGTTCCAAGAGTTGCCTCCTTTCATATACGTCTATAAGCTGTGCAGTGCAACCAAGCAGAAAAGGTATTACTTTTCCTGCTAGCATGAAATTAGTTTTTCATTAATTTACAGTTGCTTTCTCTGGTTAATTTTAAGATGGTATGTATCATGAAACAGGCATTTAGCATTGGAACCACAGTGAACGCAGGTTAAAACTGTGTTGCCATGAAATTAGCCAGTGCTGAACAGTACCTTGATGGCCTGGTTGTGCCCCTTCCTCCTACCCCCTATATAAGCATGTGCACAACCATCATAATAACAGTGTCAATATTGTGGTGTTGGGTCTCGGTTTTGCCCCCAAAACAACTTGTCACAATATTTTCTCTTCCTTCTCCTCCAAAATGTTGAATTTCTACTCAAAAAGAACATGATCCTCTACCAGTCAGAGGTTTCATGATCCATTATGACTATGAATATATAATTCTAAAGGAACGAATTCCCCCTTTTCAATGATATAATCCCTTTGTTTCTAGCCTTTGTAGATGATAAACTAGCTTCTTTAAAGTCACTACCTTATAGGTAGAAAGCTCTTCTACGTGATTATTAGATGTTTGTTATAATTTTCCTCTATTTCCAAATCCTCTATGGTTGAATTTGTGGTATGAAGGCATTTTACAAGTGAAGGGATATAAAAACAGTACCAACTGTATTTTTAATAACTATCTATAGCAGTGGTGGGCTACCTGTGGCCCACCGCTTCCTGCAGCTCCAACTGGTTGGGAATATAAGAACATAAGAATGGCCATACTAGGGCAGACCAAAGGTCCATCAAGCCCAGTATCCTGTCTACCGACAGTGGCCAATGCCAGGTGCACCAGAGGGAGTGAAACTAACAGGTAATGAACAAGTGATCTCTCTCCTGCCATCCATCTCCACCCTCTGACAAAGAGAGGCTAGGGACACCATTCCTTACCCATCCTGGTTAATAGCCATTAATGGACTTAACCGCCATGAATTTATCTAGTTCTCTTTTAAACCCTGTTATAGTCCTAGCCTTCACAACCTCCTCAGGCAAGGAGTTCCACAGGTTCACTTTGCGCTGTGTGAAGAAGAACTTCCTTTTATTTGTTTCAAACCTGCTGCCCATTAATTTCATTTGGTGGCACCTAGTTCTTATATTATGGGAACTAGTAAATAACTTTTCCTTATTCACTTTCTCCACACCACTCATGGTTTTATATACCTCTATCATATCCCCTCTTAGGCCTTGTCTACACTACAAGACTATTTCGAATCAACTTAGTTCGAATTTGTGGATTCGACCTTATGAAGTCGAATTTGTGTATCCATACTAAATACACTAATTCGAATTTCTGAGTCCACATTCACGGGGCCAGCGTCGACTTTGGAAGCGGTGCACTGTGGGAAGCTATCCCACAGTTCCCGCACTCCCCGCTGCCCATTGGAATGCTGGGTAGAGCCCCCAATGCCTGCTGGGGGAAAAAATGTGTCGAGGGTGGTTTTGGGTAAGTGTCGTCATTGAACTGTCAATCACAACCTCCCTCCCTCCCTCCGGGAAAGCGCCTGCGGGCAATCTGTTCGTGCACTTTTCTGGTCAGTGACAGCGCGGACGCCACAGCACTGCAAGCACGGAGCCCGCTGCGATCATCGCTGTTTTCTCCTCCTCGCACTTTATCGTCCACGTCTTCCACAGTCAGCTGCTGAGAAATTGGGCTACTTTTCAATGGTGCTGCAAGCACTGGGGGACCATAGGGGACGTTTTACAAACATCAACGTCGGGTGGCCGGGCAAGGTTCATGATGCGTGTGTTTTCAGGAACTGTGGGCTGCTCAGACGCCTGCAGGAAGGTAGTTTCTTCCCGGACCACGAAATAACTGTTGTGGATGTGCAGATGCCTATAGTCATCCTCGGGGACCCAGCCTGCCCGCTAATGCACTTGCTCATGAAGCCCTATACAGGTGCCTGGGACAGCGACAAGGAACTCTTCAAATACCAGCGAGCAGCGAGCAGCGTGACCTGTGACTGTTCAGTTTCTTTACAGAGAAGCTGAACCTGCCCCTGTTTCTTTACCCACTGACTGTTGACTCTCCTCTTCGGTTACATACCCCGTTCACCCCGTTACCCCCACTTCCAGCACACGTGTAAAAATAAAATACATGTCCCATTATTACTTAACAAAGGTTTCTTTATTCATGACTGTTCGTGAAAGGGTTGAAACTGGGACGCAGGCTGTGCTGGGTAGGGTGTGCTGTGATGTAAAGACCGCCTCTAAACTCAAGGAATAACAGGCTCCTGCTCCTAGAGCGGTCCGCAGTGCCAGAATGCTTCTTTCAACGGAGCCTGCCATCCCTCTTTATGGAATTCTGTGTGCGGGCGGATATGTGACCTTGTGGTGGAGGAGGACGGATACAGATTCCTCAGCTGCGTGACTCAGCGGTCCAGGACAAGGACCGCTGTATAAGATCTGTAACCGCCCTCCCCCGATGCAAAGTCACATCTCCCCCGCCCACACAGATCCTGGAAACCACCTCCAAAAACCGACCAGGTTGCCTACTGACTGCACCGTGTGTGTGACCCGCTGATGATCCTGCCCCCGTGTCTGTACCCTGGGAAAGGTGACTGTCCTATGCAATTAACCACCCCCTTCCCCACGCCCCCCATTCGAACACAGTCTTCTTTGAAAAAACATAACGGTAACAGTAATTAACAGCAAAGCATTTTTATTAATTAAGTAGACAGTTAGGGGATGGGACTGGGATTGGGACTACTGTGAGTCTGGAAGTGAAGGACTTCGGCAAATATAGGGTATGAGAGCTTTTGGGTACTTGAGCACTGTGCTGTGGTGCAGTGACAGTATTCACGTCCCCGGCCGCCCCTCCTCCTGATTATTTTCGGTGAGGGGGGTATGGGACTTTGTGGCGGGGGAGGGCGGTTGCAGATACACTGCAGGGCGGCTCTGTCCTCCTGCGGTCCTGCAGAACATCCACAAGGCGCCTGAGCGTGTCCGTGTGCTCCCTCACTAGTCCAAGCATTGTTTCAGTCGCCTGCTTGTCTTCCTCACGCCACCTCTCCTCCCGTTCGCTGTGTGAGCGCTGGCACAGAGAGACGGTCTCCCTCCACTGGCTCTGCTGGTCCGCCTCTGCTAGGTAGCAGCCCATACGTTCCTCGAACATCTTGTCCCTTGTCTTTTTCTTTCGCCGCCTAATCTTCGCCAGCCTCTGCGAGGGGGATGCTGTGGCAGGTCTGGAGACAGTGGAAGCTGTGAGATGGGAAACAGGGAGTGAATTCCTTGCAAAGATACATTTTTGCGAACAATTAACTGAGTCTAGGCTGTCTCTGGGAATTCTGGGTTGAGACCCCTGTGCCTGCTGGGGCACAAATCATTTTCGCGGTGGATTCTGGGTAAATGTTGCCAGTCATTCCTTCCTCCGGGAAAGCAACGGCAGACAATCATTTCAAGCCCGTTTTCCCAGAATTGCCCTGGCATACGCCATAGCGTGGCAACCATGGACACTGTTTTGCCTTTTGTGTATGTCACCGTATGTGTACTAGATGCCGCTGACAGAGGCGGGCAAGCAGCGCTACACAGCAGCATGCTTTTGCTTTTGCATGACAGCAGAGATGGTTACCAGCCATATTGTACCATCAACCATACCATAAATTGGTAATAAGATGGTAATAAGATGGGCATGGTTACCTGTCCTTTTGCACTGCCCCATTTGGGGCTGTCATAAGTGCCCCTGGCCGAGCAGCCAGGGGCGCAAAAGCAAAAATTGGGAATGACTCCCTGAGTCAATCCCTCCTTTTTGGTACCTAAAAATAGAATCAGTCCTGCCTAGATTATGGGCAAGTGTACTAGAGAACCACTGTATCATAGAACCAGAGAGCACAGCTGCTCTGTGTCCGATCCTGCATAAATTATGAGCTGTATGCTATTCACAGGGGGTGCTCCTGCAACAACAACACCTGTTCATTCCGTTCTTACCCCAGCCTTCCTGGGCTACCATACCATTGTCCCCCCACTTGTGTGATGAAGTAATAAAGAATGCAGGAATAAGACACAGTGACTTGTTTGTGAGAAATGAGTGGAAGGAAGCCTCCAGCTGCAATGATAGTCCAGGCAGGACATTAAGGAGTGTGGATGAAGGAGCCCATCATCCCTCTGCTAGTCCAGGGGCAATTGAATCTTTTATTTACAATGAAGGGTGGGGGCTGATGGAGCTCAGCCCCCTGTTGCAATGATGAGGACGGTTACCAGCCATATTGTACCATCAGCCATCAAAAATTAGGGACAGGCGCCCTTGATCGACCTTACTGATACTAGTCGGCATGGTTACCAGCCCTTTTGCACTGCCCCATGTGCCAATAGGCTGATGATGAGGATGGATTTCCATCTTATTGTACCATCAGCCATCCATAGCGTGGGGGGAGCAAGGATGTTGGTGTTGAGTGCTGCACCATCGCGTCTATCTGCAGCATTCAGTAAAGATAGGGTGACATGTAAAAGAGTCAACAGAGGATTGTTTTCACTTCTGGTGGTGGGTGGGGTGTGTGCGCAAATTGCCAAACTATGCCCTGACCCACCGCAGACACTGTGTTTGACCCTAGAAGCATTTGGAGCTCATCCAAGAATGCAAATACTTTTCGGAGACAGCAGGAACTGTGGGATACCTTGCGTCCTCATTCCCCCCTCCCTCCATGAGCGTCCATTATATTCTTTGGCTTTCCGTTACGGTCGTCACGCAGCTGCGTGCTGAGTCTGTGCTATGCCGTCTGTCCTTAGATTTTTTAAAAATACTTTGGACCAGGCGTAAAATTACAGTAATTAACCTAATTAGATGCAGGAGTCTCCGAGCGAGATCACCCTGAGGAGGGTCACTGAAGGAGATAGAGAGCGCATGCTGCGTGAAAGCTAGCACGAACCAGGGCCCGATGCAGCCGTGCAATGGGAAGCAATGCTCCCTGAATACCGCATGAAAGCCTCGCGCGGAAAACGGTGCTATCACGGAGCACCCAATAAGGCAGCTCTCCTCAGGAACCTCCTGCTGATGCTTATCGATTAACGGAAGGAGAGCTTCGTGGAGATCTCCCAGGAGGATTTCTGTTCTATCACCATATATAGAGAGACCTCCTTCTCACACACTTCAGATTCCTGTTATATTAAGAATAAAAGTTAACATGGTTACAGCACTTACCGACTGCTCCTTCCCCTGATTCAGGGTCCGGGTTAATGGCCGGGGAGGGTTGTTGGGGGATCTCCGTGACGGTGATGAATAGATCCTGGCTGTCGGGGAAACCATCGTTGTAAGCGCTCTCGCCTGCCTCGTCCTCCACAAACCCTTCCTCATCTTCCCCGTCCGCGAACATCACCGGGGAACTGGCCGTCGACACTGTCCCATCGTCAGAGTCCACGGTCACTGGTGGGGCAGTGGTGGCAGGCTCCGTAGCGTCCGTTTGCCGCTTTGATTTTTTGGTAGCCTTGTCTGGGGTCCTTGATTTTCACGCGGCGCTGCGTTGCATCCCGCCTGTATCCTCTGTCTCTCATGGCTTTGGAGACCTTCTCGTAGGTCTTCGCATTCCCTGTTTTGGAGCGCAGCTCCGAAAGCACAGACTCCTCGCTCCACACACCGATCAGATCGAAGAGTTCCCAGTCAGTCTATGCTGGGTCCCTCTTTCTATTCACAGATAACATGAACTCCTCTGCTGGAGAGCTCTGCATCGTTGCAGGTGCTGCGGAGCTCGCCCCGATGTCCAGCCAGGACGTCAGATTCAAAGTGCCCAGACAGGAAAATGAATTCAAATTTTCCCGGGTCATTTCCTGTGTGGCTGGTCAGAGAATCCAAGCTCGGACTGCTGTCCAGAGCGTCAACAGATTGGTGCACTGTGGGATAGCTCCCGGAGCTACTAAGTTCGATTTGCATCCACACCTAGCCTAATTCGACATAGCCATGTCGAATTTAGCGTTACTCCACCTGTCGGGGTGGAGTACCAAATTCGAACTAACGAGCCCTCTAGTTCGAATTAAATGGCTTCCTGGTGTGGACGGTTGAGCGGTTAGTTCGAATTAATGCTGCTAAATTCGAATTAAAGTCCTAGTGTAGACCAGGCCTTAGTCTCCTCTTTTCCAAGCTGAAAAGTCCTAGCCTCTTTAATCTCTCCTCATGTGGGACCTGTTCCAAACCCCTAATCATTTTAGCTGCCCTTCTCTCAACCTTTTCTAATGCCAATATATCTTTTTTTGAGAGGAGGAGACCACATCTGTTTGCAGTATTCAAGATGTGGGCGTACCATGGATTTATATAAGGGCAATAAGATATTCTCCATCCCTTTTTTCCTAACAGCCTGTTTGCTTTTTTGACTGCCGCTGCACACTGCATGGACGTATTCAGAGAACTATCCACGATGACTCCAAGATCTCTTTCCTGATTAGTTGTAAATTAGCCCCCATCATATTGTATGTATAGTTGGGGATATTTTTTCCAATGTGCATTACATTTATCCACATTAAATTTCATTTGCCATTTTGTTGCCCAATCACTTAGTTCTGTAAGATCTTTTTGAAGTTCTTCACAGTCTGCTTTGGTCTAAACTATCTTGAGCAGTTTAGTTTCGTCTGCAAACATTGCAACCTCACTGTTTACCTCTTTCTCCAGATCATGTATGAATAAGTTGAATAGGACTGGTTCCTTGGGGAACACCATTAGTTACCCCTCTCCATTCTGAAAATGTATCATTTATTCCTACCCTTTGTTCCCTGTCTTTTAACCAGTTCTCAATCCATGAAAGGATCTTCCCTCTTATCCCATGACAACTTAATTTACGTAAGAGCCTTTGGTGAGGGACCTTGTCAAATGCTTTCTGGAAATCTAAGTACACTATGTCCACTGGTCCCCCTTGTCCACATGTTTGCTGACCCCTTTCAAAGAACTCAAATAGATTAGTAAAACATGATTTCCCTTTACAGAAACCATGTTGACTTTTGCCCAACAATTTATGTTCTTCTATGTGTCTGACAATTTTATTCTTTACTATTGTTTCAACTAATTTGCCCGGTACTGACGTTAGACTTATTGGTCTGTAATTGCTGGGATCACCTCTAGAGCCCTTTTTAAATATTGGTGTTACATTAGCTATCTTCCCGTCATTGGGTACAGAAGCTGATTTAAAGGACAGGTTACAAACCATAATTAATACTTCCGCAATTTCACATTTGAGTTCTTTCAGAACTCTTGGGTGAATGCCATCTGGTCCCGGTGACTTGTTAATGTTGAGTTTATCAATTAATTCCAAAACCTCCTCGAGTGACACTTCAATCTGTGACAATTCCTCAGATTTGTCACCTACAAAGGATGGATCAGGTTTGGGAATCTCCCTAACATCCTCAGCAGTGAAGACTGAAGCAAAGAATTCATTTAGTTTCTCTGCAATGACTTTATCGTCTTTAAGTGCTCCTTTTGTATCTCGATCGTCTGGGGGCCCCACAGGTTGTTTAGCAGGCTTCCTGCTTCTGATGTACTTAAACATTTTCTTATTACCTTTGGAGTTTTTGGCTAGCCGTTCTTCAAACTCATTTTTGGCTTTTCTTATTACATTTTTACACTTAATTTGGCAGTGTTTATGCCCCTATCTATTTACCTCACTAGGATTTCACTTCCACTTTTTAAAAGATGCCTGTTTATATCTCACTGCTTCTTTTACATGGTTGTTAAGCCATGGTGGCTCTTTTTTAGTTCTTTTACTGTGATTTTTAATTTGAGGCATACATTTCAGTTGGGCCTCTATTATGGTGTCTTTGAAAAGTGTCCATGCAGCTTGCAGGGATTTCACTCTAGTCACTGTACCTTTTAAATTCTGTTTAACTAACCTCCTCATTTTTGCATAGTTCCCCTTTTTGAAATTAAATGCCACAGTGTTGGGCTGTTGAAGTGTTCTTCCCACCACAGGAATGTTAATTGTTATTATATTATGGTTATTTCCAAGCTGTCCTGCTATAGTTACCTCTTGGACCAGATCCTGCACTCCACTCAGGAATAAATCGAGAATTGCCTCTCCCCATGTGGGTTCCTGTACCAGCTGCTCCAAGAAGCAGTTATTTAAAGTATTGAGAAATTTTGTTTCGGCATTTCGTCCTGAGGTGACATGTACCCAGTCAATATGGGGATAATTGAAATCCCCCACTATTATTGAGTTCTTTATTTTGACAGCCTCTCTAATCTCCCTTAGCATTTCATTGGCAAACTGCGAACCACAGCCAATGGGAGCTACGTTCGGCAATGCCTGCAGACACTCAATGTGAGCAGAATGTCTTGCAGCCCGCAGTCAGATTATCCTGAAGGGCCGCATGCGGCCCGCGGGCTGCAGGTTGCCCACCACTGCTCTATAGCATACACTTTTAAGTAAATCTCTAAACACCTTTTCTGTAAAATAAGCATCATACACATAATTCATGATGGCATGGTATAGGGTATGAAGATTATATGAGTATTTACACAGGATCATCTGCAGAATTCTCTTGTGACACTGATATTTATGAGTAATACAAGCAACCCAAACTTAAAGCCAAATAAAACCTTCGTAACTCCCACCATTGTCTTCTTTCTCTTCTAAATATATGAATATCTATAAGGTTATATGTATGCGTGTGTGTGCACACACACGTGTATATATTATAGTCCTATCAACATCCATTTACAGATATGGATATACTGAATATAATTACATACATTTACACAAACACCTGTTCATCGACATTCCTTTTGGAAATTACTGTCAAGCTGTAGGAATTGTCTGATGTCACTGTAAATACACAAAGGACTGCACAAACAGTTATGCAGTCCTGTTGATTGCAAGGCTTAGGATAAATGGCAATGCTTTTTCAAGGCAGAATCCTGGATTACTCCAACAATGTAGGTAATCAATCAGTATCAAAACCAGCACAGGTGCAGGCTTCAGCAGAAGCATTAGGTGTGGGACCTGGCACTAGCTTGAGCTATGGGCTCAATGCCAGCATAGGCAGAGCTGCCAGATCCCTGTTTAGTTGCTGTTTTCAGAGCTATTACAAACACTGGCCTGCCATTACTGCCTACAGAGAAACTAATCTGCCTAGGAGGTTGAAACTTGAAACCGAGGATGAAGAAACTGCCTTAAAGGGACTGACATTCTACAAATGATCTTACCTTCTGTGTCTGTCCATTTAAAAATAAAAAATAGTATAGGATCTTTGTTACCACAAAATAACATCATGCTCTTTCACGTAAACAATATATTTTTTCTATTAATTACTGTATTTCTCTCCTTTCCCCATCCACTATGGTATGATATCAATCTAATTTTGGCTCTGAGCCTGCAAACACTTATGCATGTGCTTCACTGTACTCACATGAGTCGTACTGACATAGGACATGAGTAAAGTTATATTAATAGATTCAGTGATTATAAAGCCAGAAGAGACCAACATGAACATCTAGTCTGACCTCCTGTATAATACAGACTATAGGATTTCCCTGAATTAAATTCCTGTTTGAACTACCACGTATCTTTTAGAAAAAACATCCAAACTTGATTTTAAAATTTCCAGTGACGGAGAATCCACAGAAACCCTTGATAAGGTTTTTCAATGGCTGAGCAAATGCATAAGTGTTCCAAAGTCAAGCATATGCATACAATAATAATAATAATAATAATAGGAAATATACCTATCTCCAAGAACTGAAAAGGTCATTGAGTCCAGCCCCCTGCCTTCACTAGCAGGACCAAGTACTAATTTTTGCCCCAGATCCCTAAGTGGCCCCCTCAAGGATTGAACTCTCAACCCTGGGTTTAGGAGGCCAATGCTCAAACCGCTGAGCTATCCCTCCCCCTACTGAGCGCCCCCTCTCCCATACATGTTTCTAGGTAGAGGCCTTTAGTTTTTAAGCAGGTACCTTATCTTATGTGTCTAAGGCTCGACGCACACATCAGTAGCATTATATGAAACACCAGTAACCACCAGACTCTTAGTATTTGTCTTGTTAAGAAACTTAAATTCTCCATCACAGAAGCAGGCGCGGTAGCTTGTTGCTACCAAAATTTAAGAATGAGTTCTCCCACACAATAGCAATCAGAATAGAACATGGCAGAGAACTCATAAAACATAAGGAAAGATTATGATAATCTCTTTGTTCTGTGCTTTCTAAATTAATCATATTGCTTGTTAAAACAACCATATTGAGGGGGACCACATGCAGCTCCTTTCAGTTTTTCATGCACTGTGTAGGGACACAAGAGAAATTTATTCTGAAATATCAGGGTATTTTGTTTTGTTCAATAAAAGGATCTTGATAAATATAAAAGGACAGAAAAAGAACTATTCCTTTTATTGGAGAAATAGAGCAATTTTGGGATGGAATAAAGTAGAGAGGATATTGTGCACTGGCAGGCCAGATGCCAGCTCTTACCTAGGCTGCAGGCACTAGCTAAGAAATGACAACCTCACAGCTTGAGACCAGACAGGTCACCTATATGTTAGTTTTGCTCAAAACAGGCATTAGTCTTATAAGAATGTATTTAGTGTTCAGATTCTATGAAATGCTTGTAAATTGCTGCACGCATTAATTAATCTCACTTCTAATGTCTGTATTCCATGCTGTAAGAAAATAGGTAAGTTTTGCTTTATAACTTTGAAAATGTTTGCTCTAAATTTATTAACTCAGGCCTGGGAATCATCCCTCCCCCTAACCTCGGCCCATCCAGAAGAACTATCAAAACCACATGGGCCATCAAAGATTATCATAATACAGAGGATTGGTTAATGGCCTTATTGCACCTGGGAAATGCTACCTGCCCATTCTGTGGGCTTGGAAGCTGAATGAAGGAAATAAAAAAAAGCCACAGGAAAATTTTCCATCTTTTTGGCTGTTGAACTCTGAAGGGCCAGAGACTCTGAACTGAAGCCAGAGATCCCCAGGGGCTGCCTGAAAGACACTTTGTATTGACAGATCACTACAATCCTGTCACTCTTTGGATTTAGAGTGTAACTCCTGTGTGTGTATGTTTGCTTGCTTTAACCAGTAAATAATTCTCATTTTTTTTCCTAGCTAATAAGTCTTGAGATAATTTATTACTGGATTGGCTACAGATGTTGTCTTTGGTGTAAGATCTAGGGTACCAACTGATCTGGGTATAAGTGAGACAGGAAGAAACCTAAATATGGTATGATTTTTGGTATAAATGACCATTTATCACGAAATCCAGTTTGTCTGGGTGGCAAGAAAGACTGGAGAGTCTAAGGGGACTGTCTATGACTCCTGGAGTTCACATTTGTTACTGGCTTGATAAAAGCTAATTATAGAATACACCACCAGTTAAGGGTGTCTGCCCTGTTTTTGACAGTCTGCCCTAAGGTCTGCACTCATGGGCGTGAGCCACTCCAGATAGCACAACAGAAGAGATGCTTAATGTGCTCACTAAGCTCTTCAGACAAATCATTGTACATTGAAAAGAACTTCCACTTCATTTGTAAGAAAGGTTTTGAAAGCATAGGGTGTGAAAACACACCCTCTCCAGCGCTGCAAATTGCGGCGCTGCAAAGCGCCAGTGTGGTCAAAGCCCCAGCGCTGGGAGCGCGGCTCCCAGCGCTGTCCGTTATTCCCCACAGGGAGGTGGAGTACGGACAGCGCTGGGAGAGCTTTCTCCCAGAGCTGGCGCTTTGACTACACTTAGTGCTTCAAAGCGCTGCCGCGGCAGCGCTTTGAAGTGTAAGTGTAGCCAAAGCCAGAGTTAGTTATGCGTTTAGGATGTGGAGAGAGAACCTAAATGGGCTGAGGGAAAGGACATGACATTCGAAAGTGGCAGATTGTCCAGATGGAAGGCCAAATGGGCAATAAGACACAACATTCCATGGACGTAGATTGGGTTTTCCTGTTTTCCCCTTCCCTAACATATGCCATTGATAGTCTGAATCCAAGATGAAGGAGTTTTATGGATTAGGTGATGTTTTTAACGCTCAGTGTACAAATAAACGCAAAGCTCTTTTTTCAGCATTTTCAAAGTAGTATTGAAAATGAGAAGCATGATCAAATGGAGATTAGCAGAAAATATCATGGTCTAAGAAGCTGGACAGAAATGGTTTATTTAGATGTAGTTAAATCAAATCTAGGATGCAGGATTGTACTTCTTTAGTAAAGATGAGATTTCCCAGACACATTTTCTAGCATTTACAAATATATCCTCAAATTGACTCGCTAGAAAGATTTGCTAGCCTTTTATAGAGTCATAAGAGTATAGAAATTGTTTGCATTGCTACAGCACCTTTCTGCTGAGGGATTTCAAAGAACTTCACAAACAATTAAGTGAGCTTCATCTCATGACTTTGGTTCAGTATGTAATTTACAGAGGTGGATTGGCTGGTTTACAAGACATCATGCCACCTTACAAGCAAAAAACACAGAAGATATACCTACCAAATCCTATCACAGGCTGAAAAACAACCACCCGCCTTTCTTTTTTCTACTGCCTACTACAGGAAGAAAATCTCACTATTCTTTCTTCCAGTTCTGGGATATACCCACCTTACGGGATAGCAGATAGTGCTGTGAGTTGTGCTACCGGGTACAAGTGAATGGTCCTACACAACTGGTGCAGGCACTACTGGGACTGAGGGAACAAAACATTCATTTTACAAAAAGAACAGGAGTACTTGTGGCACCTTAGAGACTAACAAATTTATTTCAGCATGAACTTTCGTGAGCTACAGCTCACTTCTTCGGATGCATAGAATGGAACACACAGACAGGAGATATTTATACATACAGAGAACATGAAAAGGTGGAAGTATGCATACCAACAGGAAGAGTCTAATCAATTGAGATGAGCTATCATCAAGAGGAGAAAAAAACTTTTGAAGTGATAACTAAGATGACCCATAGAAGGTGTGAGGAGAACTTAAAATAGGGAAATAGATTCAATTAGTGTAATGACCCAACCATTCCCAGTCTCTGTTTAGGCCTGAGTTAATTGTATCTAATTTGCATATTAATTCGAGTTCAGCAGTCTCTCTTTGGAGTCTGTTTTTGAAGTTTTTTTGTTGCAAAACTGCCACCTTCAAGTCTGTCACTGAGTGGTTAGTGAGTTAGTTAGCGGTCATTTTACAATCATTTGTCTAGGATCAGTGCAAGTTATGACTTTAGTCTTAAAATTTGAATATTATCTATTTTATTCAATTACTTCATTCATATTTTTGTAGACAAAGAAAAGTTAACATTTGTACTTCGGCTGTGATTCAGAATCCCATGCTGCTGTGGCAATAAGCCGATCCAATTTACACATTCAACTAGAGCTACAACATCCTAATGGAGGTAAACAGACTTATAGTCTTTTATTTTCCCTCAAAGCCTAACATTTTCTCCACTTAATTTTACTGGGCAATTTTTCCTGCATTTGAACATGAAAACAAGACCTGCTTATGAAATCAGCAGTTCTTAAAACATCAGCCAATAAAATTAGGAGAAAAATGAAGGTGGTGGGGGATGTTATAAGGTGGATGTGATTTAAAGTTTCATATTATATGACTCACCAGAATTAGAGAAAATTGTTGTCCATTAAAATGGTGTGGTTCTCATTTTTCCCGTGGTATGTGGCATTGGTTTCTATCCCTCATTATTCATAAGACACTAAACTTAGCAAGAAAAAAAACAGGAGTACTTGTGGCACCTTAAAGACTAACAAATTTATTTTAGCATGAGCTTTCGTGAGCTAAAGCTCACTTCTTCGGATGCATAGAATGGAACACACAGACAGGAGATATTTATACATACAGAGAACATGAAAAGGTGGAAGTATGCATACCAACAGGCAGAGTCTAATCAATTGAGATGAGCTATCATTAGCAGGAGGAAAAAAAACTTTTGAAGTGATAACTAAGATGACCCATAGAAGGTGTGAGGAGAACTTAAAATAGGGAAATAGATTCAATTGGTGTAATGACCCAACCATTCCCAGTCTCTGTTTAGGCCTGAGTTAATTGTATCTAATTTGCATATTAATTCAAGTTCAGCAGTCTCTCTTTGGAGTCTGTTTTTGAAGTTTTTTTGTTGCAAAATTGCCACCTTCAAATCTGTCACTGAGTGGTTAGAGAGGTTGAAGTGTTCTCCCACTGGTTTTTGAATGTTATGATTCCTGATGTCAGATTTGTGTCCATTTATTCTTTTGCGTAGAGACTGTCCGGTTTGGCCAATGTACATGGCAGAGGGGCATTGCTGGCACATGATGGCATATATCACATTGGTAGATGTGCAGGTGTACGAGCCCCTGATGGTGTGTCTGATGTGATTAGGTCCTGTGATGGTGTCACTTGAATGGATATGTGGACAGAGCTGGCATCGGGCTTTATTGCAAGGATAGGTTCCTGGGTTAGTGTTTATGTTGTATGGTGTGCAGTTGCTGGTGAGTATTTGCTTCAGGTTGGGAGGCTGTCTATAAGCGAGGACTGGCCTGTCTCCCAAGATCTGAGAGTGTGAGGGATCATCTTTAAGGATAGGTTGTAAATCTTTGCTGATGCGCTGGAGAGGTTTTAGTTGGGGGCTGTAGGTGATGGCTAGTGGTGTTCTGTTATTTTCATTTTTAGGCCTGTCCTGTAGTAGGTGGCTTCTGGGTACTTTTCTGGCTCTGTCAATCTGTTTTTTCACTTCAGCAGGTGGGTATTGTAGGTTTAAGAATGCTTGATAGAGATCTTGTAGGTGTTTATCTCTGTCTGAGGGATTGGAGCAAATACGGTTGTATCTTAGAGCTTGGCTGTAGACAATGGATCGTGTGGTGTGTCCGGGATGGAAGCTGGAGGCATGTAAGTAAGTATAGCGGTCAGTGGGTTTCCGGTATAGGGTGGTATTTATGTGACCATCGTTTATTAGCACAGTAGTGTCTAGGAAATGGACCGCTTGTGTGGATTGGTCTAGGCTGACGTTGATGGTGGGATGGAAATTGTTAAAATCTCGGTCGAATTCCTCGAGGGCTTCTTTTCCATGAGTCCAGATGATGAAGATGTCATCAATGTAGCGCAAGTAGAGTAGGGGTGTTAGGGAACGAGAATTAAGGAAGCGTTGTTCTAAGTCAGCCATAAAGATGTTGGCATACTGAGGGGCCATGCGGGTACCCATAGCAGTGCCACTGACTTGAAGATATATATTGTCCCCAAATGTGAAATAGTTGTGGGTGAGGACAAAGTCACAAAGTTCAGCCACCAGGTTAGCTGTGATATTATCGGGGATACTGTTCCTGATGGCTTGTAGTCCATCTTCGTGTGGAATGTTAGTGTAGAGGGCTTCCACATCCATAGTGGCCAGAATGGTGTTTTCTGGAAGATCACTGATGGACTGTAGTTTCCTCAGGAAGTCAGTGGTGTCTCGAAGATAGCTGGGAGTGCTGGTAGCATAGGGCCTGAGGAGAGAGTCCACATAGCCAGACAATCCTGCTGTTAAAGTACCAATGCTTGAGATGATGGGGCGTCCAGGATTTCCAGGTTTATGGATCTTGGGTAGCAAATAGAATACAGCTGGTCGGGGTTCCAGGCATGTGTCTGTATAGATCTGTTCCTGTGCTTTCTCAGGGAGTTTTTTGAGCAGATGGTGTAGTTTGTTTTGGTAATCATCATTGGGATCAGAGGGTAATGGCTTGTAGAATGTGGAGTTAGAGAGTTGCCTGGAAGCCTCTTGTTCATATTCCGACCTATTCATGATGACGACAGCACCTCCTTTGTCAGCCTGTTTGATTATGATGTCAGAGTTGTTCTTGAGGCTGTTGATGGCATTGTGTTCAGCACGGCTTAGGTTATGGGGCAAGTGATGTTGCTTTTCCACAATTTCAGCCCGTGCACGGTGATGGAAGCAATCTATGTAGAAGTCTAGTCTGTTGTTTCGATCCTCTGGAGGAGTCCATGCAGAATCCTTTTTATTATAGCGGTGGTAAGAAGGATTCTGTGGGTTAGTATGTAGTTCAGAGGTGTGTTGGAAGTATGAGTCGGAGACGGCGAAAGTAGGATTCTAGGTCACCGCAAAACTGTATCATATTCGTGGATCTGGAAGGACAAAAGGAGAGTCCCCGAGATAGGACAGATTCTTCTGCTGGGCTAAGAGAATAGCTGGAAAGATTAACAATATTGTTGGGTGGGTAACTGCCCTTTCTCCTGACATTTTAGCATGCTTTCAGCATGCCAAAGCACTCTAGGCTGTTTTACAATAACATTATACCCTTTTTACTGATGATTAAGCTAGGGAACAGAGAGATTCAGCAATTTGCCCAAGGTCGCAAGAGTGTCAGGTACACAGACAGAACCAGTCCCTCTTCAACCAAGCTCTGTAGGTTTCAAGAGTCTTTTTTTTTTCTGGCTAAGTGCATTTGGGTGCTTGCAAAAGATACCCCCCTTGACAGTCCTGGAGACTGAAATCCTCTGTTTCCAAAGAACTTGCACAGCACAGGCAACAATGCTACAAGATTCCCCACACTGCTCCATATGCCTCAGCCCTAGTCTGGAGTGCCCACTGCTAGGAGTGAAAACATACTTCAGTTTACATTCAATCCTTGGCCTCTTTATAAACATTATAAACAAGGGTTCCAATTGGTGTTATTTGCCATGTTATCTTTTGTAATATGGACATATGTCCACTAGGAACTTGACAAAGACTACCAGTGTATTTCACATGCCAATGACCAGTTATCAGACCGTAACAATTTTAGCTCACTACCACCTGGGTCAGATTCAAACCAGTGATCTTCTGTAGAAGCATCTGATTTCATATGGGCAAACTATAAAGCAAAATACAATGAGTGAAATCTTGGTCCCACCGAAGCCAATGACAAAACTCCCATTCAACTTCAATGGGTTTAAGATCTCACTCCTTATATGCATGTGATGGGATATGTGTTGTGGGGAGGGGTATGTGTGAATCGATAGCAAGAACAGCAAACGATGAACAAGTGAAAAGCTTTTTTCACATTTTAGCTGTACAAAGCCAAGCTCTTACAGGAGAAGTAAAATATTGATGAAGATAGATTTCTATGTGATGTACAACACAATGGTGACCTTGTTTTTTCTGATGAAGTAAATGAGGCCTCCACGGACTATCAAAATGAATGTGCTATTAATAACAATATTATTTTTAGTTGTTTATAATAACCAAGGAAAAAAAGCTTATTTGATCTGTTGATACCCAATGTTTTTATAAAGCTTTAATAAAAATATTAAGAAAATTATCTTTTTAGCCTTTTCTGTATCATGGGTAATGAAAGAAAAGAGGGTGGAGAAAAAGCTTTTCAATTATTATGCAAAAATACATCTTGAAGTTGCACAGTAATGTATTAAACGAGAACAATGAATAAAATGTTAATCTCCCTCAGGCACAACAGCTCATTGTGCTGCCAGAAACAATCTAAAACAAATTTCCACCCAGTCTTTGTAGTTAAACATGAAGAAATTTATCTGAAGAAAATGCACCACAGAATGGCAAAGAGAGCACAGATTTCTTTTATTGTACTACCCAAAATTGTGGAAATGATTATAAAATAGTCAATTCAAAGAATGTAAAATTAATGCCTGTGAAACATAACTAAGAGAAGGGACTTTTTAAACACAGAAATAGAGATGTTATTTCAGCGATGAGATATGCATAACAAAACTGATATTGTGATTTATATTAGAGCCACATATCACTGTGCCTTTTAGTGTTTGGAAATACTATGCAGTCTATTAATGGATTCTCCAAAATGATTATATAAATGACTACTTTTATATATTTTTCATAAATTGCAAATATTTTTCTCATGTTTTTAATAACCTCTTGAAACTAAAATCAATTTCTCTACTGAAGTACATTTTTCCCATTGCGTATACACAGTGATTTGTTGTGGTAAGGTAGCTCTCAAGGGCTGAATTACCGACTGATTAAAAAAAAAATCATGAGTTTTCTAAACACATAATGGAGGAGAAAAGGTACCATACTACAAGAGTTATCAATGGTTATCAATCTTGACAGTGTCATTTAAACATTACATGGTTAAACTATGCTAAGTTAGTAATATGTTACACTCTTCAAAGATTGACTGCCTCTCCATAGTAACAACTTCTGAAAACATAGCTTATTATACCATGACATAAATAAATTAATCTAGAGCCAAAAGATTCTAATGCCTTTTCCCACGACACCATCATTAGAAAACAAACTATTTTCCTTTTTAACTCTAGAAGATGTTAGTGTATACCAAAATACAGACCACGCTTCTATAACCCTACCTCTTTAAGAATGTGACAGCTTTGTCTACAATGAATTTGAAATATGATTTGCTATAAAACTGCTTGAAACTGTGAGGCTTTAACAAAATCTGAAACATCTACATAAGAAGGGGAAAAGAGCTTCTGAATAGATAAAAGTAAAATCTTGATTCTTATATAAAATGTAATGCATTTTAATACGATTTTTTGCCTGATTTATGTAAAGCTTTGTGTTTTTCATTTTCCCTAACCTGTCACACTGTAGTGATGTATGGTGCATTTTAGCATCAAGTTTGCCATGAGCAATAAAGTCAGTGCCCCCAAAGAAATATTAATGTATTTCCACTACTCTCCCTCACCAGAGTTTTCTATTATTCAGCTTATTTGGTTTCACTTCACATAGTTGGTTGACATCATTTTCACAAAGTCTCTCATACAAATATTTTAAGATTTTACATTTTAAAAATCCCAAACAAGAAATGGATGGGATAAAGCAGGGAGTACCTGCCAGAATTGGAAAGCTAGGAATGAGGTCTTTGGAGAGACAGAATGCAAAAATTGAGACAGTATTGCTTATTGATAAAAATAAACAATCTGTCTCTCCTAAATAAAGACTATTGATACTCTAGGTATACCTGAAATGTTCAAAAGTCACCAGATGCACACAAAAAAAACAACCCACTGATGCATTCAGTAATGATCCCTGTATATGAAGCAGCTTGACTGATTTTCAGACTGTAAAAATAAACAGAAAAGGAAAGTAAACTACAATCAGCTGCAATACCAGAACCCCCTCTCCTCCCCCTCAAGGAATACCAAAAAGGTTTCAAGCACAGCAGGAAGATCAACAGGCATGTTTCATCAACAAAAGCAGTCTTCAAGATAGATCTTAAAAGAAGAAATATCTTCATACCTGACACAAAAGCCATCAAGGAAATCTCTTATAAATCTATTATTCATATAACTTACCTGCATTGTAACATTCTTTAGTAAGTGTCCCTAAGTTCAATGTTGTAAAATAAAGTTGGGAACAAAAAGTCCTACTTTGATATACTGTTGGCAGCCCTTTACAAAATTCTTAACATGTCATTAATTGCAGAAACATGTCAATATGTTCTTTTTTTAATCATTCAGAAATATTGCACAACCAAATTTCAAAAATACTCTAAGGGTATAGAAGAAAGGTGCACTGCATGTGTATAATCATTAGGAATGCTATAGTCAGGGGTAAGTTTGCAATACTCAAGAATCAGTCAGCACACATGTACCTCTACCATTACCATTACTAGGGCTCTTACTCCTGCATTGCACACTTTCCATGCTATCATAAGTTAAAAACAAACTGAATCCCTTTGAACTACTGCTAATATTTCTTAAGCTCTCTATCAAGTTTGGCTGGACAGCTCTCTCCTTATACGACAGAATATCTCTCTGCAGTAAACTCATTTTACTGTGGGATAGCTGACTGGAATAGGATTAGGGACTGATGCTTCACCTCCCAGACTTAGAATCATTACTAGCTTGGGTTGTCTACCATATGTGAAATGAGGGTCTGGTAGACACAACTCATCTACTGGGGATCAACAGGTCTCTACGACATCTACATTTCACCAAAAATAGCAATAAGAAAATCAAACTCACAGCAACTGAACGCTGTTTATAGTGTTTGCTAATACAAAAGTATCAGTTGTGTTCCACAGCGTGGGTGGCTGCACTTCAGTGGTTGCACATGTGCTTGGCTGAACAGTGTCTGCTAAGCGCCTTGAGGTTTCAAGATGAAAAATGCTATACAAATACTACTTCCATTCATTCATTTGGCACAAGTGAGCATCTGTGTTGGGTCTTTCTGATGGCAAGTCCCAAAAACCAGTTAAAGTAAGTACAGGTTTTACAGCAAGTAGAAGGACAGAGCCAAAAACCTGGATGAAGTCCAAATTGTGAAAAAGCAACATAAAAAGGAAGTAGTCCATATGTCTTCACTGTCTATGAAAAGGAACATAAGATTTAGAAAGCTGTACTTGCCTTATCTTCTAAATGTAATTTTAAAAAGCGAAGGTAAGCCACAGGTGCAAATGCATCAGCTGAATGTACAACTACTTGGGATGAGTCCCTGAAATACAGAATCATAAACATCGTCTTTTAATGCATGGTTTTATGGACAGGCTATGCCCTTTGTCCCTCTACTACTATTCAACATGGTTTACCAACTACTGCTCAAGGGTTTTGTTGTTTTAAAAAACTGATTAATTAAGAGAAACTCTTTTTGTCATAAGTTTTGATTTAATATAAAAAAACACCTCAGCAGACTCCCATAATTTGCATTTTATTTCATTGTCATAAATTTAATTCAGAAAACATAAACCATTAAACAATGGGGTTTTAGCTTCAGCTTCCTTTTCAACTGCAAAATGTGTGGAAAATGAATGCAATTTACACCCATATTAAGTCTATTTCAAACTTTCAGAGCAGTGTAACCAGGCCTTAGTGTGAATGAAAATCAGGCAAACTGAAAGTAAGTATAAATGACATGATGACCCAAGCGCTGATGACACAACAGTAAGCCAACCCTTTGTTAGTCAAGAGAACCACTAAGTTTTTATTTTATCAGCATTTTAAATCTTGGGATAACCTCATTTCCCACTAAATAATGCTCCAGGAATCACTATAATATTTGTCCCATTGAGAAATCTGATTGTGCCATTTTACACCTCATGTTGAAGGATTACTAGACACAACTTGCTAATGCCAAATGCATTAATGGGAATGGTGTAAACTTCAGATACGCTGACTGAAACTAGTTAACATTTAGTTTTCATTTTTACAGTTCTAATCTGTCAACCTCCAATTCATAAGAGGCAGTATCTATTGCCCTCGCCTGCACTGTTTCAAAACTAGAACATTTAGTAATGGAATTAAGATAGGTAAGATAAGATAGGTAAATACAGTATCAGAAGATGAAATACAAAAAAAATCTCAGAAGGTATAAGAGAAAGTCATATGCATAAAAATTATTAGGGTTGGGGTTTTTTTTTTTTTTGGTACTCAGTAAAGCTACTGGCCCACAGATAGTTCACTTGGAATTAAACTGAAGTAACTAGTCTTGACATTTTCACTAAGGAAGTGTAAGTAAAGATACTCTACTTTGTAAACTAAGACTTTTCAGGATGTAATCTATTTACAGAGTAAGTGGAAAATATCCAGGGGGTCAAATGATAAAATTAAGTTAGTTAAAGGAAGGACATTGGCATCAGCTAGAGAAACCAGTGTTTAATGTCAGAACACAACCAATGAGTGTTCTTATTGCAAATAATCCCTAGAACATTTTGGATCAGATCTTCAGCTCGTCTAAATGAGCATAGCTATATTAATTTCCAAAAGGTGATGATCTGGCTTATTGTTATCAGGACGACATTCAATGTAGGTTAGAAATAGCAATATCGGGAGCAGAAAGATTTAAGCTGAAAATCCACTGGTGAATTTTAGAACTGCTTTGTTCCCAAGGGTTCACGATTTCGGTACGTCTGATAGATGTCTCTTTGGAAAACATTAAAGAACAGCAATGGGCAAAAAGTGACTGAACAAATGATATTTTTTTTATAGAAGATACCTACTTTGCTCTGTATTCAGACTCTCATTTTCTACTTCACTAACTAAAAATTAAGTTTCTACTACCAATACTTCAAAAAATTATACCTTGCTCTGAAAAATCGATACAATGAGAGAGATATAGGTGATATATTTGTTCACACATCAATAGAATTTTTAACTCTAAGTTCCATTGGTATTGCTAAACTGTAAAAGAACCCACCTTGCTGTCCAGATCCCAGGTTCAATTTGTAGGGCTGGAAGTTAGAAAACTTCTAATTTACTTGGTAACTGAACAAATTTTATATTGAGTCTCTGAGAGAGAATAATGATTTTTCAGAGGCAAAGCACCCTTTAAATAAGGGGTTTGCCTACATGAATAATTAGTTCACGTCATGCTGGGGTGTGACTCTACCCCATGCTAGGCTGGGATGGTCTATGTCCATGTGCTGCTGATGCCCATGAACAGTTTGTGAGAGTGCTTTGATCTAATCATCTTTGAAATGAATTAGCTCAAAGCACTCTAGTTGTTTGTGTAGACAAGCCCTAAGACACAGTACTACATAAGACTTCATAGGTGCAGGAATTCAGATCTAATACACCCATTTAAATAATGCCAACAAAACTGGAAACACTTGAAAGCATTTGGTCAGACTTGAATGATTTCCTTAAAGATTCATAGACTCTAGGACTGGAAGGGACCTTGAGAGGTCATCGAGTCCAGTCCCCTGCCCTCATGGCAGGACCAAATACTGTCTAGACCATCCCTGATAGACATTTATCTAACCTACTCTTAAATATCTCCAGAGATGGAGATTCCACAACCTCCCTAGGCAATTTATTCCAGTGTTTAACCACCCTGACAATTAGGAACTTTTTCCTAATGTCCAACCTAAATCTCCCTCGCTGCAGTTTAAGCCCATTGCTTCTTGTTCTATCATTAGAGGCTAAGGTGAACAAGTTTTCTCCCTCCTCCTGATGACACCCTTTTAGATATCTGAAAACTGCTATCATGTCCCCTCTCAGTCTTCTCTTTTCCAAACTAAACAAACCCAATTCTTTCTTCGTAGGTCATGTTCTCAAGACCTTTAATCATTCTTGTTGCTCTTCTCTGGACCCTCTCCAATTTCTCCACATCTTTCTTGAAATGCGGTGCCCAGAACTGGACACAATACTCCAGTTGAGGCCTAACAGCGCAGAGTAGAGCGGAAGAATGACTTCTCGTGTCTTGCTCACAACACACCTGTTAATGCATCCCAGAATCACGTTTGCTTTTTTTGCAACAGCATCACACTGTTGACTCATATTTAGCTTGCGGTCCACTATAACCCCTAGATCCCTTTCTGCTGGGGGACGTTTTACCAACATCAACGTCGGGTGGCCAGGCAAAGTTCATGACGTGCGTGTTTTCAGGAACTCTGGTCTGTTTAGACGCCTGCAGGAAGGTAGTTTCTTCCCGGACCACAAAATAAGTCTCGGGGATGTGCAGATGCCTACAGTGATCGTCGGGGACCCAGCCTACCCGCTAATGCCCTGGCTCGTGAAGCTCTGTGCAGGCGCCTTGCACAGCGACAAGGAACTCTTCAAGTACCAGCGAGCAGTGAGCAGCGTGACCTGTGACTGTTCAGTTTCTTTACAGAGAAGCTGAACCTGCCCCTGTTTCTTTACCAAGTGACTGTTGACTAGCATCTGCAGTTACATACCCCGCCCACCCCGCTTCCCCAACTTCCAACACACGTTTAAAAATAAAATACATGTTCCACTGTAACTTTACAAAGGTTTCTTTATTGATGACTTTGAGTTACAGGATTGAAACTGGGACACGGACTGTGCTGGGTAGGGTGTGTGGTGATGTAAAGACCGCCTGTAAACTCGAGGAATGACAGGCTCCTGCTCCCAGAGCGGTCTGCAGTGCCGGACTGGATGTTTCAACGGAGCCTGCCATCCCTCCTTTTTGGGACTCTGTGTGCGGGGGCTATGTGGCCTTTTGGCGGGGGAGGACGGATACAGATTCCTCTGCTGCGTGGCTCTGTGGTCCAGGACAGGGACCGTTGCATGAGATCTGTAACCCCCCTCCCCCGCTACAAAGTCACGTACCCCCCCACCCACACAGAACCTGCAAACCACCTCCCATACCGACCAGGGTGCGTACTGACTGCAGTGTGTTTGTGACCTGCTGCTGATCCTGCCCCCATGTCTGTACCCTGGTAAAGGTGATTGTCCTGTCAAATTACCAACCCCCTTCCCCCCCTTCAAACACAGTCTCCTCTAAAAGAACATGACGGAAAAAGTAATTAACAGAAAAGTATTTTTTATTATCAACTAGACAGTTAGGGGATGAAACTGGGATGGGGGCTTGGGTGAGGCGGGAAGGAAAGGACTTCTCAAAATTTAGGCTATGAGAGCTTTTCGGTACTTGAGCACTCTGCTGGGGTGCAGTGACAGTTTACACGGCCTCTGGCGCCCCTCCTTCTGGTTATTTTGGGTGAGGGGGGTATGGGACTTTGTGGCGGGGGAGGGCGGTTGCAGATACACTGCAGGGGGGCTCTGTCCTCCTGCCTTAGGTCCTGCAGAACATGCACAAGGCGCAGGAGCATGTCCGTTTGCTCCCTCATTAGTCCAAGCAGCGTTTGAGTCGCCTGCTTGTCTTCCTCACGCCACCTCTCCTCCCGTTCGCTGTGTGAGCGCTGGTACAGAGAGAGGGTCTCCCTCCACTGGCTCTGCTGGTCCGCCTCGTCTCGGGAGCACCCCATAACTTCAGCGAACATCTCGTCCCCTGTCTTTTTCTTTCGCCGCCTAATCTTTGCCAGCCTCTGTGAGGGGGATGCTGTGGCAGGTCTGGAGACAGTCGAAGCTGTGTGAGTGAAAAAGGGAGTGAATTCCTTGCAAAGATAAATTTTTGCGAAGAATGAACACAGTGTAGTCTGTCTCTGTGAATTCTGGGTTGAGATCCCAGTGCCTGATGGGGCAAAAACCATTTTCGTGGGTGGTACTGGGTAAATGTCGTCAGTCATCCCTTCCTCCGGGAAAGCTACAGCAGACAATCATTTCAAGCCCGTTTTCCCTGGATTGCCCTGGCAGACGCCACAGCGTGGAAACCATGGAGCCTATTTTGCCTTTTGTGCCTGTCACCGTATGTGTACTAGATGCCGCTGACAGAGGCGGTCCAGCAGCGCTACACAGCAGCATGCTTTTGCTTTTGCATGATAGCAGAGATGGTTACCAGCCATACTGTACCATCTACCATACCATAAATTGGTAATAATATGGGCATGGTTACCAGTCCTTTTGCACTGCACCATTTGCTGCTGTCATAAGTGCCCCTGGCTGCTCATAGCCAGGGGCGCAAAAGCCAAAATTGGGAATGACTCCCTGAGTCAATCCCTCCTTTTTGGTATCTAAAAATAGAATCATTCCTGCCTAGAATATGGGCAAGTGTACTAGAGAACCACTGTATCATAGAACCAGAGAGCACAGCTGCTCTGTGTCCGATCCTGCATAAATTATGAGCTGTATGCTATTCACAGGGGGTGCTCCTGCAACAACCCCACCTGTTCATTCCATTCTTCCCCAGCCTTCCTGGGCTACCATAGCATTGTCCCCCCACTTGTGTGATGAAGTAATAAAGAATGCAGGAATAAGACACAGTGACTTGTTAGTGAGAAATGAGTGGAAGGCAGCCTCCAGTTGCTATGATAGTCCAGATAGGACATTAAGGAGTGTGGAGGAGAGGAGCCCATCATACTGCTGCTAGTCCAGGGGCAATTGAATCTTTTCTTTACACATGAAGGGTGGGGGCTGATGGAGCTCAGCCCCCTGTTGCTATGATGATGATGGTTATCAGCCATACTGTACCATCTACCAGGAAAAATTAGGGCCAGGCGCCCTTGATTGACCTTACCGATGCTAGTCAGCATGGTTACCAGCCCTTTTGCACTGCCCCATGTGCCAATAGGCTGATGATGAGGACGGGTACCAGTCGTATTGTACCATCAGCCATCCATAGCGTGGGGGGAGCAAGGATGTTGGTGTTGAGTGCTGCACCATCGCGTCTATCTGCAGCATTCAGTAAAGATAGGGTGACATGTAAAAGAGTCAAGAGAGGATTGTTTTCCCTTTCACTTCTGGGGGTGGGTGGGGCGCTGCGTAAATTGCCTAGCTATGCCCTGACCCACCGCGGACACTGTTTTTGACCCTAGAAGCATTTGGAGCTCAGCCAAGAATGCAAATGCTTTTCGGAGACAGCAGGAACTGTGGGATACCTTGCGTCCTCAGTCCCCCCTCCCTCCATGAGCGTCCATTTGATTCTTTGGCTTTCCGTTACGCTCGTCACGCAGCAGCGTGCTGAGTCTCTGCTATGCCGTCTGTCCGTAGATTTTTTAAAAATACTTTGGACCAGGCGTAACATTACAGTAATTCCCCTAATTAGATGCAGGAGTCTCCGAGCGAGATCACCCTGAGGACGGTCACTGAAGGAGATAGAGAGCGCATGCTGCGTGAAAGCCAGCACAAACCAGGGCCCTATGCAGCCGTGCTCGGGGAGGCAATGCTCCATGAGTACCTCATGAAAGCCTGGCGCGGAAAAGTGTGCTACCACGGAGCACCCAATAAGGCAGCTCTCCCCAGGAACCTCCTGCGGAGGCTTTTCGATTACCTCCAGGAGAGCTTCGTGGAGATCTCCCATTAGAATTTCTGTTCTATCCCCATATATAGAGAGACCTCCTTTTCACATACTTCAGATTCCTGTTATATTAAGAATAAAAGTTTACATGGTTAAAGCACTTACCGAGTGATCCTTCCCCTGATTCAGGGTCCGGGTTAATGGCCGGGGACGGTTGGTAGGGGATCTCCGTGACGGTGATGAAGAGATCCTGGCTGTCGGGGAAACCAGCGTTGTAAGCGCTCTCGCCTGCCTCGTCCTCCACAAACCCTTCCTCATCTTCCCCGTCCGCGAACATCGCCGAGGAACTGGCCGTTGACACTGTCCCATCGTCAGAGTCCATGGTCACTGGTGGGGCAGTGGTGGCAGGCTCCGTAGCGTCCGTTTGCCGCTTTGATTTTTTGGTAGCCTTGTCTGGGGTCCTTGATTTTCACGCGGCGCTGCGTGGCATCCCGGCTGTATCCTCTGTCTCTCATGGCTTTGGAGACCTTCTCGTAGGTCTTTGCATTCCGTTTTTTGGAGCGCAGCTCCGAAAGCACAGACTCCTCGCCCCACACACCGATCAGATCCAATAGTTCCCGGTCAGTCTATGCTGGGTCCCTCTTTCTATTCAGAGATTACATGAACTCCTCTGCTGGAGAGCTCTGCATCGCTGCCGGTGCTGCTGAGCTCGCCCCGATGTCCAACCACGAAATGAGATTCTAACTGTCCAGACAGGAAAAGGAATTCAAATTTTCCCGGGACTTTTCCTGTGTGGCTGGTCAGAGCATCCAAGCTCGGACTGCTGTCCAGAGCGTCAACACAGTGGTGCAGTGTGGGATAGCTCCCGGAGCTAGTAAGTTCGATTTGCATCCACACCTAGCCTAATTCGACATAGCCATGTCGAATTTAGCGCTACTCCCCTCGTCGGGGTGGAGTACCGAATTCGAACTAAAGAGCCCTCTAGGTCGAATTAAACGGCTTCCTAGTGTGGACGGTTGAGCGGTTAATTCGAATTAGCGCTGCTAAATTCGATTTAAAGTCCTAGTGTAGACCAGGCCTAAGTGGAGCACTTTGCATTGGTCTTTATTAAACTTCATCCAGTTTACCTCAGACCATTTCTCCAATTTGTCCAGATCATTTTGAATTATGACCCTGTCCTCCAAAGCAGTTGCAATCCCTCCCAGTTTGGTATCATCTGCAAACTTCATAAGCATACTTTCTATGCCAACATCTAAGTCGTTGATGAAGATATTGAGCAGAGCCGGTCCCAAAACAGATCCCTGCGGAACCCCACTTATTATACCTTTTCAGCAGGATTGGGTACTCTCTGAGTACGGTTATCCAGCCAGTTATGCACCCACCTTATAGTAGCCCCATCTAAATTGTATTTGCCTAGTTTATCGATAAGAATATCATGCGAGACCGTATCGAATGCCTTACTAAAGTCTAGATATACCACATCCACCGCTTCTCCCTTATTCACAAGACTCGTTATCCTATCAAAGAAAGCTATCAGATTGGTTTGACACGATTTGTTCTTTACAAATCCATGCTGGCTATTCCCTATCACCTTACCACCTTCCAAGTATTTGCAGATGATGAAAAAAGAGTATCATTTTTCTTTATAACCGTGCTTTGGAATTGATCATTAAAAACTCCTAAGATGATAACATAATACCAAGGGACAGCTTTAGTGAATGAATGCCAATGCATTTTTGAATCAGGATCACTAAGAAATTATTGATAATGAAATCTGTGGCTCAGTTGTATATAGCTAGTAAATGAAGACAATGAAATATTCCTGTATGAAAACAAATAATTATCTTTAGTCATTCATTTTGAATTCTGTTCTCATGCAAAGCAGAAAGTAGAAACGAATAAAATTCATGCACGCCATGAATAAAAACATACAATAAGAGATGGATTGTAGGAATGCCACAGAATTTAATGATGGTATTCTTGATAAATGTTTCTTGTTTATTGATTAATTTCCAGGAAATATTTAGGGAAGTCCATTTCTTTTCTGGGATGCATACATTTCCTACTTAGAAATGATGATGTTAAGGTATGTATGTACGAACATATGTATAAATAAATAAATAAGAGGGCACTCTATTTTTACTTGTTTGTTTTTTTACTGTATTTGGCATTAAATAAGGTCATGAAGCTGAAAAAACTAAGAAACACTGCAGTAGAAGAGGGTATCTCAGACCCCCATCAAGAAGAAGAATAAGGTAGGTACAGTGGGTTTGAACAAAGAGAGTAGAGAAATGGTAGTTCATGGCAGTTGCGTAAGTCTGGTTAATTCTGTGAGGATAAATTTGAGGATGGTCTGTGGTTGGATAGATGGGTTCTACTAGAGTAGGACAGGAGTGAAAGGAATTTGGGGATGTATATATAAGTAAGGCTGCAAGTCTGTCACAGAGGTCATGGATTCCGTGACTTTCCGGGACCTACGTGACTTCTGCAGTGGCCGATGCAACTGACCCCAGGGTCCCCGAAGCACCAGGAGTGGTCTTGTGTCGTTCCCCCGCCAGCACCAGCAGCAGTCCTGGGCCACGCACGGCTGTCCCCACTTCCTCGGAGCACCAGCGGTGCCCCGGAGCTGCCCCCCCCATCAGACATCCCCCAAGATTTTGTCAGGGGTATATAGTACAGGTCATGGACCATGAATTTTTGTTTACTGCCCGTGACCTGTCCATGACTTTTACTAAAAATACCCATAACTAAATCTTAGCCTTATATATAAATAATGTAAATATTTAAAAAAATCATCTCAGGGATGCTGTAATCATCTCAGAACTAAATAGCATAAACCCAGAAAATTCAGAGTTAAGGTTAAACTTCAAAGTGTTCCAAACATGCTAAGTTATAGAAATTCAGTTACGGCACCCAAATACTGTCCAGTACATATACCATGACAGAAAAAAATATGAAACAATCCAACTAAAGCCCCTACCCCCCCCACCCCACCCCTCCAAACACCTCAACAGTTTAATTTAGTCTGGAACCAGAGACACTAATATGCATTAAACATGAATGTATGGTTATTGCATGGTATCATTGCAGGGCCAAGTTAAGATTGTTTGGCTGCTTCAATTGAAGCAAAAGGTTAAAGTCTTTTTTTCAGAAGTGCTGGGCAGCCACAGGTGTCGTTGACTTCCATGGGAACTACAAGTGCTCAGCACCTCTGAACTAGCAAGTCTAGGTGATTTATTGAAAAAATTATAGTAGACTCTGGCAAAACCAGATCTCCTGACTTTCCTTCCCGTTTTGGCCACAAGTTCATCCTTTCTCTCCTAAATTTTGCATATCTTTAAACTTGTACATCTTCAGATGTCTAATTCAATTAACTCAGCATGTCCCTCACAAATTCTCCTCTGACACGAGAGGATACATGAGAAATTTCAGCAGTAAGAGATATTTTCAAAGGGAGCTTAGTGGGGGAAGGGTAGGAATAAAATCAGTCTTATAAGGGAAGGCGAGTCACAGAGCCTTAACTAGACTGCCATCATTCTGTAATAAAGCAAACATCACTACTGGCAATTTTCTCTTATCCACAAATCTAACAGACTGCCTTTCTATTCAGAGAAAAAATTGAGGAAATGCATTTTGTCAGACATTACATGTATGATAAAAACATCATCCAGGAAAAATACTACCCAGGAGTCTATTTACTATAATAGGTGAGGAAAGTATAATAAAACTTTCCATGTTTTGTGGGGAAGACTCATCTTCACTGTTTTTTGCTGGGATCTACATTTCGTGCAACCACAGGTTTTTTTTAGGGAGAAGAATTGGACTAGTTTAGTACATAGAATTTTTGTGACTTTAAAAGTCCTTAGAGATACTTGTATATCTTCATCTAAGCTTCAAAATTTTTCTGAGGTGAAATATATTTGAACTATGACAATCTAACCACCTAGCACCTACACCACCACAATGAATGGAATAGCCTACCTACAGTCTCTAGAGTATCTATCAAAATAGCCAAGGACCTCTAAAAAAGCAATAATAGAGTCACAGATTCATAGATTCTAAGGCCAGAATGGATCCATTGTGGTCATCTAGTCCGAACTCCTATATAACACAAGCCATAGTATCCGGCCCTCCTCCCCACCACCGAAATTCCTAGAGCATATCTTTTTAAAAATGCATCCAATCTTGCTTTTAAAATTCTCAATCCTCCATGACCCTTGCTAAACTGTTCTAATAGTTAATTAACCTCATTGTTAATTTTGTAATGCCTTATTGCCCATCTGAATTTGTCTAGCTTCAACTTTCAGCCATTAGATCTTGTTATAACTTTTTCTGCTTGACTGAAGAGCCCATTATAAAATATTTGTTCTCCATGTAGGTACTTACAGACTGTAATCAAGTCACCCCTTAATCTTCTCTCTGTTAAGCTAAACAGATGGCGCTCCTTGAGTCTAACTCTATAAACACATTTTCTAATCCTTTAATAATTGTGACTATTCCGTGAACTTTCTCCAATTTATCAACATCCTTCTTGAACTGGAGACACCAGTAGCCGATGAACCAGTGTCAAACACAGTGATAAAATAACCTCTTTACTCGTACACAAGATTCCACTGCTTATGCATCCAAAGATCATATTAGCTATTTTGGCCACAACATTGCACTGGAAACTCAAGTTCAGCTGATTATCCACCCTATCCTGAAATCTTTTTCAGAGTCACTGCTTCCCAGAATAACGTCCTCTATGACCTACATTTTTTGTTCTTAGATATATATATTTACATTTAGCCATATTAAAGCCCATATTGTTTGCTTGTGCCCAGCTTACTAAGCAATCCCATTTGTTCTCTGTCAGTGATTTGTCCTCTTCATTATCTACCACTCCCCAATTTTTGTATTGTCTGCAACCTTGATCGGTCATGATTTTATGTTTTCTTCCAGGTCACTGAGAAAAACATTAAACAGCATAGCCAACAACTGATTCCTGTGGGATGCCACTAGAAATCCATCATCTCAGTGATGATTCCCCATTTACAATTACGTGTTGCAACCTATAAGTTAGCCAGTTTTTAATCCATTTAATGTGTTCCATCTTAATTTTCAGAGGGGTAGCCAGGTTAGTCTGTATCCATAAAAACAACAAGGAGTCTGGTGGCACCTTAAAGAAACGACCCTTAGATTCGGTGCCAAATGCAGTTCCACCAGACCTGAGAGTAAGGACCATAATATAGCCCTCCATATTAATCCTCTCCTCTCTTTAACAATAGCTGACACTTTTTAGGAAGACATGAAATCATTTTACCGCAGACTTGTCTTTATTCAGGCAGGGACTTCGAAGGGCTTAAGGTTGTTAGGCACCCAATCCCAATGTGTGTGAGTGTAAGAAAGAAAGAAAGAAAGAAAGAAAGAAAGAAAGAAAGAAAGAAAGAAAGAAAGAAAGAAAGAAAGAAAGAAAGAAAGAAAGAAAGAAAGAAAGAAGCAAGCAGCCAAACAAATTTCAGTGCATTGATATGAACATATCTTATGATGTTAATTAACAAATTTTATAACAAACGTAGACTGAATGCTAGTCACTCTTTTTCTGGATGATGCTGTTGTGCACCAATATTACCAATTATCAATACAATGCTGATCAGACCACAACATTTTGTCTGACTGAAAATAGAGACCTTGATGAAGTCACTGTACCAAACGGGTATTATCTGTAAAATAATAAAGTGCCATAAATGCCTGCTCCTTTTCCTACTGAAATTGATGGTAATTTGCCATTGATTTCAACAGAATAGTATCAGCCCCTTAATTGCACAGTAAATTTGCCACATTTCCTCTATTGCTCACTACTGCTAGAAGAAGATATAAAAGAATGGGCCTGTTTCACTACAGCACTAAATGTCCATATGTGCTATAGTGTTGACCTTCCATAAGTTGATGTATCTGAAATGTATGCAAGTGACATTCCGTTCTTAGAGACTGTTTACTTGGCTAAGAATAGGAACAATAGTCAAAACATCTCAAAATATACAGGTTAAGCTATTCAACAGCACATACCGTGAAACTTGAATCAAGACAGAGAAATTTCCCATATCCCTCTAAACAGATTTTAACAAGTTTCAGCAAAGAAATAAGCTACTCAGAGTAGCTGGATGGATTCAAGCAAAGTTTACATTCAAAAATGTCCCCTTAGTAACTGATGGAAAATGTTTAGCATTATCATTCTAAGTCACTAAAGTTGAAAAAAGAAAAAAAAAAGACACAGAGTTAATGGAACCCACAGGCTACTGATGTGGCAGTTTATCAAATGTAGCTGTAATGAAAGATAAATATTACAGGCAATTCGCACTTCATGAAAGGATAAAAGTGTCAGTGTGTAGGTACCAGTTTTACTGCAGGCCATAATCAGCAAGTAAACGAAAGTGCAAATGTCTAAAAAGTTTATAGCCTTCTATGAAGGCCTCGTCTTGTCAGGCATTGATTTAGGTTTTCAGAGGACTTTGCCAGCGTTAAACAAAGTGACTGTTTGTGAACTTAGAGGACATGTTCTACTCCTGCCAACAAATGCTGCCTCAAGCTAAATGTTAATATGTTCCCATCACTTAAATTTAAGGAAGGGGAAGAAACAGTTCCTTACACAACTATTTTCTTCTTAAACAGAGGACAGTCCAAAGTGAATGTTTCATATTCCCCACCTTCTCCACAAACATGAACTTCATACTTCTTACAGAGCTGAAACAAAAGGAAAAAACAGGTAGTTAGAATAATTGCTGCTCTTATACACAGCGTCAAATGTATTTTACTGAAAATGTACGTGTGTACGGGGCTTATAGTAACTTTCTCAATCTAGGTGTCTCACTACAACTCTAAAACAAGGAACAATCTCTAAAATGCACTGCATGTACTTGTAAGTTTCTGACTCTCCTCTACAGTACTTTATACAAACTGATTCGTAATATTTTTAAAGTTCCAAAAATTACTGCCATGTTGGTTTCCATCTCTGCAATAGTTACACTTCACCATCCAGATAAAATATCTCAGTGACTGCACCCCAGAAGAAATGGAAGGATGTTGAAATAAGATTATTTTAGGAAACTGGCTGGAAAATAACAATAACCTTTACATCCACTCCCAGATCTCATTATACAGTCTGTGAGATATCTTGTGTTGTAAGCTCTGACCAGAAGCTACTAAATTCAGCGAACACATAATATTATTATAGCAACAGGTTTAACAATTGTGCTCTACGTATTTGTTGGCATAAACTCTTTTCCAAATCTTCAAGTAAAAGAGTTAATCCTGGCCCCACTAAAGTTAATTGTAAAACTCCTACTGACTTCAATGGAGCTGGGATTTCACCCTTAGAGGGGAAGAAACATTAGCCATTTTCTTTTGGTTACATCCCTGAACATTTTTCATATATATATATATTTTTTGCACTTTGTTTTGTATTTACCTGATAGACAAGCCAGATACATCATGCATGAAAGTAAATGTAACAGGTGCAAAAGAATACTATTTGTCTGGTTTTAATCATCCTAAATCCTCAGTTTAGCAGTTTCTCACTCGAGGCCTGATCCAAAGTTTTGCTTGAGTAAAGAGTGTAGTGCCAATCTCTTGAACAGTACATTCTAATTCTGTTTTAATAACACTGTAATGGTACGTGGTAACCATGCAATGTAGGAATTTAATTATTCTAAGAGCACACATTAAATCTATGATACAGTAAAAATGCTAATTGGACACAGTACAAAGCTTTTCTAGACTCATGATTCCACTCCTGCGCCTCACGATTTTGTGGTTATAATTTGACTTTTAAGAGGTCCTCATTCTTTTTAAGAAAGTTATAAACATTGTTACTTGTGCACTTATATTATCCTTTAAGAGGTTCATCCTGCAATCTCTCCCTTTGTGAAATTTCCATTGACTTCACTGGGAGTTATGTGCATGGAGGATTTCCTTGAATGGGAAGATTGGATGCCAGAATCAGCACTGAAAGCTGATTTGAATGCATTGGGGGGAGTTGGGTCTGGGGTTTCCATCAGGGCAAATGGAGCTCATTGGATCAGGGCACAGATTTAGGGTAAGATCCAGGGCCTTTTCCAGGCAGGAGACTGCACACCGATCTAAAATGCTGCAGTGGAGTGCACAGAGGAACCCACCAGGCCTCCACAGGTTGAAAAGGCCAGAAGCATCTGGAATGGAGAGTTTTGGCAATTAGACATCAAAAAATCATATATGTTACATTCAAGGACAATAGGGTACACCTCTCTGACTGGGGAAGGATATATTTTTGACCAGTGTTAGGGAGGGAACTGTTAACTATGGATACGTCTACACTACAAACTAGGGGTGTGATGCCCCTACTTGTGTACACATACGCTAGCTCTGATTGAGCTAGCACAGATATAAATAGCAGTGTAGATGCAGTAGCAGTGGTAGCGGCAGAGGAGGCCTGGCTGAGCCCTTCGGAGTACAAACCTGCCTGAAACCATATATACTTGGCACGGCTCAGCTATGCTTCCACTGATGCTACCAATGCTACTGCGGCTACACTGCTATTGATACTTGTGCTAGCTCAATCAGAGCTAACGGGGGTATGTGTACATTAGCAGGGAATCAGATTCCTAGCTTGTAGTGTAGACGTAGTACATCTGGGTACACAGCTGGGGTGGGAGGGAGGCAGTCAAGCTAACTGTTGGCACCTCCTCATGGCAAGTATACAGTGGAGGTACTCATTCACGACAACCCCCTTTTCCCAGACCCTTAACCCACAAATGAGGGGATGGCAGTGGGCTTCCAGCAATGGACTAGGGCATGCTAAGGCGGAGTGGGGGGCTAACAGCAGCTCTCCACCGGGGGAAATCATGACCTGCATTGTACATATTTTAGCTGGATAGTTCCCAGAGGAGTTGAATTAATAAAGCTGCTGCCTAATTAAACCACATCACTTGCACCTTCTTTGTCTGTGTGTGTGTCCAAGACAATGGGGGCCTGTATCCTGGAAAGCAGTAACTCTGAAAAGGATTTAGGTGTCACAAGCAACTCAACATGAGCCCTCAGTGTAATGCTGTGACAAAAAAGGCGAATATGATCTTTGAATGGATAAACAGGGAAGTAGTGAGTAGGAGTAAGGAGGTTTACTTGGTCCTGTCTGAGCACAATGAATTCTCAATGACCTTCTAAAGGTCCCTTCCAGCGTTACATTTTTAAGATTCTATGATTGTACTTTGTATTCTGCACTGGTGAGACCAACACTGGAATACTGTGTAGAGTCCTGGGGTCCACATTTGAAAAAAAAAATGTTGAAAAACCAGAAAAGGTGCAGAAACGAGCCACAAAAATTATTCAAGGGCTGGAGAAAATACCTCAGAGTGAGAGACTTAAAGTGTTCAATCTGTTTATCTTATCAAAAAAAGATTAAGAGGTAACTTGTTTATACTGTACAGTACAAGTAACTTTGTGAGAAAAAAATACGGAGTAGTAAGGGACTCTTTAATCTAGTGGAAAAAGAACCAGTGGCTGGAGGCTGATGCCCAACAAATTCAAATAATAAATTAGGCACAATTTTTTTTTTTTTTTTTGGTAACAGTAAGGGTGATTGACCATTGAAACAAAGTAACAAAGGAAGTGGTGGAGTCTCCATGTCTTGAGCTCATCAAATCATGACTACATTCCTCTTTGGAAGATGTGCTTTAGAAGTCAATGAATCAGAATCAGAAGTCAATGGGCTCAATACAAGGGTAATTAGATGAAATTAATAGCCAGAAATAGACAGGATATCAGACAAGATAATACAATAGTCCTTCTGGCCTTAAAATCTATTATGTGTAATTTTTATTAATTATTATTAGTATTGTCATTGCTGATCTGACTCCTTGTGACTTCAATTCAATTCTGAATCATTGTAAATTATGCATCTGATGCTTAACATGTCGAGCACCCTCAGCTCATTCCTTATACATGATAGAGTAGCTGTCTGTATCTGTCTCTAATTGAAGTGAGATCAAAAATATTAGTCCCCCATCTCCTTTTTTTTCCAGGATAAATTAAGGCAACATTATTTTTATAAGTATTTAGTCTTATAGATATATTTTCAGTGAAACTGTTTATATTTTACACAAGACTAAAGTTACTTTTATATTAGGGGATTTATTTTTACAATGCTACCAGAGGATTTCAAGTAATGGATATGTCTGATATGTTACATAAAACTGTACTAGTATTCCTGAGTATGGAGAGTGTTAGTTAAGCTTTCAGTTTTCTTTAATAAGTATTTATTTTAAAATATTTTAACAGATCTGGATGACTTGAGTCATCACCTTAGCATAAAGAACACCAGGGACTCTGAACACAGACATAAAAAAAAGAAAGTAGTACAAAGAACTTAATCCTTTTACAGGATCAGAGATCACATTTTTAATCATAGCCCTTTGACACTGAATATGAAGCTGGAAAATGTTAAATACCATTTTGCTTGCACTCTTTTCAACCTTTTATTTCTGAAAAATATCTAATAGCTCAGACAAAGATGGTATCTGTCATAAAATTCTACATGACTGTTTACTCATTTTGTGATGGAAAATTCAAATCTCATCTTTAATAAAGATAAAATTATCTTTTTAAAGCCAAAGTTATCACAGGCATTTCCTTCCTAAAGAGAGAATATCTCCATGTGTAAAAATAACCAAACATACATTTAATCAAGCCTTCATTTTCAAAAATTATACTCCTGACATACAAGACAGTTTCACCTGTCAAAAAGTGCAGCAAGGTTTTTATAGGACAAATCTATCAAAAATAATTAATGTTGATACAATAAGAATGGACAACTTACAAAACAGTTAGTCAGAACCTTTTATTCTTTTTCATGCCAAGAGCGTCTGCTGCAATGAATACTAAATAGAGCTACTGAAAAATAAAACTAATACACAGGTTTGTTTGTCTTAAAAAAACAAAAAACCTATGAAATGCGTGTATTTTTGAGGAACAAAGAAGTTGGATATTTTTACAGGTGTAGCCTAGCTAAAAATATTTCACAGTGACAATAAGGAATGAATGTTTACTGTGTAAGTTATTTCTAAACTTGATGATTCTGCTTTTAAGCCTTGAGTACTGTGAGTTCTTCCTGGAAACCAACATCAAACACTTCAAAGCTGAGAGTCTAAATTTGCTGTCCTTGTTGGGAAATCCCAACTTTCAGTGCCATTGGGCTTAGGATCATATTTGGTCCTGAACATTCTAAACTCCCAGTGAAGTCACTAGCAACTGAAGATACTTAGCACCTCAAAGGATCAGGCTCTTAATGTGCCTTTTAGAAGTAAAAGAAGCTGAGCAATATTTTTCAAGCTGCCATCAGTGAGACAGGAACCAGCTTTCAAATACTTTAAAACACTAACATTTTTTACAGACTTGTGTTATCTTGTTTTGCAAGCTAGATCTGACATGCATAATAAATGTGACAACTCAATAAGAATAACTTTTAAAGCTAAACCTAAATTTCATGAGAGGGGGATCTTGCCTCATAGTTGTAATGGGTCAAAACAACCTCACCTCTCATTATATTTACAAATTACATCACTCAAGAAAAGTTGATATCCAGTCCAATTCTAAACCTAAAACAAATACCAGAGTAACATGGAAACAACTTTTACACTAGATGAAATCCAGCATCAAACAAAGATACAAATAAATCTTTGATTACGTATTCAAAGTGAAGCCCACATAGTCAATACGACTCATCCTCCTGCTATCCTGACCATGATACTGCAGGGTGAAGGCAGAGTTTATCACAGAATTTTAGTAGTCAGAGATGGGAAAGGCAATTCAATTACTGAATCCAACCTGCTGCAAGGGCAAGATTTTATAGCTCCCAGTCAGAGAACATATCAGGTATTAAACCTTCCATACACTTCATCTTCACCAACAGGCCAACAAGTAATAATTAAATTCTGGTGCAACTGTTCAAACCACAAACAATTTCTAATTCTGTCAAGGAAAAATACTGTACAAGCAAATATTACTGTTGCGTGCATTTGATTTTGATTTTTAAAAAGTTCTACATAGATTAGGGTTCTTGGCATGTTGCCAACAGAGCCATCTCGTTTAGCAAGGATTGGGCACCTTTGGTACAAGGGAACTAGTTGGACAAGAACACAAATATAATCATCTCAATTTAACATAATTAATCAATACCTAGCTATTTAGAAAAAAATAATTCAAGAACTTTCCTTGTCACAATGAAATAATATAATTATTTTACTGTGCTGATAAAAATGACCCACGATTATGGCCCTACTTAACTTGCAATATTGAGGAAATTTCAGATTCTGCAATATTAGGCTTCCACCATAATTTTGACAGCAGGAGTCCTGGCCACCACAGGGCTGAGAGTGGGCTCCCCTGCTGTCAGCCCGAGTGGCCACTCTCAGCCCTGAGCGGCCAACAGTGGGATCCCGCACTATCCAGCCCCCTGTTCTCACGCTCAGCCCCAGACCTCCACACCAGCGGAAAATTGCAGAAAAGTAATAATGGACTCTATTACCGCAAATAATAAAGTCTGTTATTACTTTTCTACAATTTTCCATGGTTTGTCCACAACTCAGCTGCAATTTTTTGACAATCATCCTGCAATTCACATAGAAGCCACAGAAGAACATCATTTCACTCATAACCTTAATCTTCAGGATATAAATCAGAAAAGAACGTACCGTATATACTCTTTCATAAGACGAATTTTTTTAGTAAAAAAGGGAAGCACCAAAAAATGGGGTCAGCTTATGAACGGGTATAGAGAGGGAGGGGTGGGACACAGCCCCTTCCCTCAAGAGAAGGAGCAAGAAGAGGCAGCACAGCCAGCAGAGAGAGAAGGGAAGAGGCAGGGCCAGAGAGTCTCTTCACTTCCGGCCACACTGCTCTCCCCACAGCCTCCGAAGCAGCTGCAGTTCCGGGGCTGGCAGGCTGCAGGTGTGCCACTTGGCCCCGTCCCCAGCCCCCGGCAGGGAGTTGCCGGTGGGTGCTTAGCCCCCACCAATTTTTCCTATGCTCTGGCAGCTTTTTTTTTTTTTCCCTGAGCTGGCTCTCGTTTTTGTTTTTTGTTTTGCTCTGCCAGCAACACACTTTCCCCACCTCGTGTCCCAATATTTCATGTCTCTTATCTGGTCACCCTAAACAGGAGGCTCCAAGGAGCAGCTCCAAGGCAGAGTGCAGGAGCAGCACATGGCAGTGGTGGAAGGGCCAGCTGAACTGATGGCAACTGATAGCCTGCTGGGTGGCTTGCTGCACAGGGAACTTAGGGGAACGGGAGTTGTTGGGAGGCTGCCGGTCCACCCTGGTTCCAAGCCCACACCAGCTAGCTGCAATGGGCTGCTCTTCCTGCAAGCAGTGGACAAAGCAGGCGGCTGCCAAACGACATTATAAGGGAGCATTGCACAACTTTAAACAAACATGTTCTCTAATTGATCAGCAACGTAACAAGGAAATAACACAGGAGTCAGCAACCTTTCAGAAGTGGTGTGCCGAGTCTTAATTTATTCACTCTAATTTAAGGTTTTGCGTGCCAGTAATACATTTTAATGTTTTTAGAAGGTCTCTTTCTAAGTCTATAATATATAACTAAACTATTGTTGTATGTAAAGTAAGTAAGGTTTTTAAAATGTTTAAGAATGCAGAGCTCCCCAGACCAGTGGCCAGGACCTGGACAATGTGAGTGCCACTGAAAATCAGCTCATGTGCCGCCTTCGGCACACGTGCCATAGGTTGCCTACCCCTCAAATAACGTTAACCAGGACAACTTTAAGTGAAGAGTTACTGTAGTGGGTTCATTGGGGTGTACTGTTTTCTATTGCTCTAGGCTGAAGTTTTGATGTCAGAAAAATAATACTTTAGGACCATGCTCTAAATACTGACCTATGACATCAAAATAATTGAAATTTGTGAATTAATTTTGAAATGTAATCATCAACAGACTACTTTCAACCAACCATGAATCAATAAAAATACCATATAGGTAACAATCTTGTGCGGAAATGCCTTACATATTCATCAGTGGCACTTTTCAGGCAGTGAGGGTTGATAATTCTTCATGGAAAGAAAGTCACTTAATTTTTAAATAAATGTTTTAGGTTTTAACTGGGTAACAGCATTCTCTCAATAATATAGGGTGGCAACATTCTCCTTTTGCTTCACTCTGCACAAATTGGAACCCTAAAGGGAGCTGCAGGATAATTACTACTACAGGACTGGGACATATATGGCTCAATAGACTCCACTCTGAATGTAAGGAAGGGAAAGTAGCCCTCTGGCAAAGAGATTTCAGAGATAGGCAGGTCGCGAAAGAAGGAATCTTAAGACCAGCCAAGCTGAGAGAAATAAGGCTAAGCTAGAAGTGCCTGGCACTCTGACACCTTCTTTACAGAGGTAATTGCCACCAAAACCGATGTTTTCATTGACAGCAATTGCAGGAGAAAGGCTAAAAGGGGGGACACATCAATATGAAGTTTATGTCCCATAAAGGTAATGAATTGGACACTGAAGAGTACACACTGATAAGACCCTTTAAAAATCCAAATATCAAGGGCTACAAAAAAAACCCATCCACTGGTGGGGTGTATTGCAGAAATGGCTGCTAAATGGACTCTCACTGAACTGACACTATACAGGTAGTCTAGTATATGTCTAATGTCTGTATTATCAGGAGATAGCTGATGAGATTCTGCCCAGATTGAAAACCTTTTGTATTTTGCTGCATAAGTGACTCTGGTGGAATTTTTTCTGCTGTTTACCGGAATGGCTTGGACTTCTCAGCAGCAAACTCTTTCTTCCTGGCTCAACCAGAGATCATCCATGTTGTTAGGCAAAGAGATTGCAAGTTTGGGTGCTGTGATTTGCCTTGATTTTGAGACAAAAGATCCTCACCCAGAGGTAGTGATATGGGTGGATGAATGGAGAGTTGATGTAAATCTTTGTTTCAGCACTGCCTTGGCCAAGTAAATGCTATGAAGCTGCTTTGTCTCTTCTGAGCTTCCTGATCATCCTAGGAATCAGAGGGACTGGAGGAAAAACGTACAGCAAATGGCTCAACATGGAAGGCATCTGTGTCAGAACCTGAAAGAAAATCTCTTCCATTTGGTGTTTAGAGTGGTTGCAAGTCTGTTATTGGGTATTCCCACTCATGGAAGCTTCCTTGCAGAACACCCCTTTTTATTGAGCATTTGTGATGGTCTATGAAATTCCTATTGAGGGAATTCACAACAGTGTTTCTCAGCCCTGGGAGAAGAAAGGCCTTTAGGAAGATACTGTTCTTTATGCAGAAGTGGACTGCTCTCTGGCACAGCTGAGGTGACATTGCACCTTCCTGCTTGTTCCGATAAAACATAGTAATGGCATTGTCAGTGAGAACTTGAAAATGAACATCTCACAGGCCCGATACCTCAAAGTTCCTGTGTATTTATATGAAATGAAAGTTCCAGAGGCATCCAAAGGGCTTGAACTGAAGTTTGACCAGATGGGTCCCCAACACCTAGTGGACACGTCTCCTATCAATGTCATAGTTGGCTCTGGTGGCAGGAAAGGAACCCCTATGCATACATTCGTAGGGTCTCACCACCAATTCAGGGACTTACACACTTATAGGGTATGCAAATGAGTATGTCCAGCAAATGTCTGCTTGGTCAATAGCCAGGCCTGCAGACATATGAGGGGAATTCTGGCATGTTAAGTCATGTACATGCACAAGACCATATGTCCCAAGAGCTGTACACAAGAATGCACTGTTGTTCTCAAGTTACTCTTGAGCTCTCAGACAGAGACTATGAACTGGAACCTGTTCATCAGGAATCGTGGCACTGATATCAGTCCCTATGAAACTTATTTGCTGTGTTTGATGTAATTTTGATTGCTGTACATGCAGTTTTAGACCTAGACAACAGAACAGATGTCTGAGAAGAGGATGCTGTTATGGATGGAAGACCTAGCCAATCGCCTAGGACAGGAAATATTTGAACTCCTAAATGGCACAGATGGTCTGCTATCGCTATCATAAGCTTGGAAAACACCCTGGGGCTAACAATAGGCTGAAGAATAGCACTGTGTATTGGTAGTGCATGATGGGTACCATGAATTGAAGATATTTTCAGTGGCTGGGATGTACTTCCACATGTCAAGAAGCATCTTGCAGGTCACTGGCAAACACCAATTTCCAGTCTCCAAGGAAGGGACAACAGATGCCATGGTGACCATCCTAAATTTCATCTTTTTGATAAATTCAATCAGATTTCTTAAAACCAGAATGGGTCAAACCCATCTCTCTTTGTGAGAATCAGGAAGTAGCAGGAAAAGAAGCCTTTCCCTCTGTGCTGGTAAGGAACTTCCTCTATTGCCCCCAATTCCAATACAGACGATAATCCTTGATCTAAAATAGTCTTGTAAGACAGGTTCCTGAAAAGGTATGGGGAAGGTGGACTGGGGAAAGGGAGGAGGGTGAGCTGTATAATGTAACCCTCTTTTTCTGTGCTGATGACCCACTTGTCTGATATAATCGCTGCCAATGCATCGTAAAAGAGAAAAAGGTACTTCCACAATAGAGGGTTTGGATGTATGTAGAAGATGAAACATTGTCCTCAACTGAGATATCAAAATGACTGCTTCAAAGTAATCAAAGTCTGGTGTAGAAAGGTGTGTTGTGGACAATGCCAATGCGTGATGCCTAGGAGACTTAGCTCATCTTCTAGAGGCATCCTGAAATCTCTGATGATGGTAAGATCTGTACTCTGTTTGGGACTTGAACTGCTTCCTCTTTGTTACTGGAGTGTAGATAGCCAGTGATTGAAGGGCAGCGCAAGAATTGTTCAACATATACATGGCTAGGCAGCCAGAAGGACCCTCTGGGATGCATTGCCTTCTTGAGAAGATGTATTTTAAGGAGGAAATCCCTCTGTTTTTTTCATTCTTGTCTCAAAGGGGGTACAAATAGAACATTTGTCCCTCATGTCGCTCACCTAAGAAGATTAGACAACTTTTGTACTTATTGCTAAGAGGAGACATTGCCCTGCACATGACACGTTTAAAACTTGGGGATTTCTCCATAGTGAATCTCAATTTAAACTAATTTACTCACTACACTAAATTAACACTAAACTAAACTAACCTACAACTATATACAAGATTTTTTTTTCTTTTTTACAAAGGCTGTCTAGCCAAAGCTCAGAAGCAGTAGGGAGCTCCACCTCTCACCATGAGCAGTAAGAAGGAACTGAGGGGGAAGCAGCAACCATGCCCCTTTATTCCCTTGGCTCTCCCCTATCTAATGTCTCTTCTCTTCTTCCCCTCTGCTCGTATCACTTTGGTTACTATGGGAAATGTTTCCCAAAGACAAAGGGTTTAAATCGTAACCTTTGGTTTAACCTACCTTTCTCAGAAAGCTCATTTCACAGCCAAACTCCACCAGCAAAAAGGGCTAATACTTTGGTTTGATAAAGACTTCACAAGTTAAAGTAAGTAAATAGCTTTTTATACCTGCTATTAGTGGTATCTCCACTGCGGACAGGGAGAGAGGAAAATAGTGTTTTGGGGTTTTTTTATGCAACAATTCAACCCTGATGCTTTTGCCTCTGGTCACAGAACATCAGAGTTGGGGCAAGAAGGTAGCATCACAGCCACATATATGTAATTTTCTCCTCTGCAATATGGCACAATGACAGCACTGCAGGCCCATTCTGTCACTCTCCACACCAGGAGACTCTTGATTTTAAGTGCTTTTTCATGGGCTGAGCCAGAATCTCCCAAGGAAAGAATAAGAAAACAGGAAGTGGCACTCTCTACATTTAAACATGACTAGCCTCTACAGACTCAGCTAGATTAATCTAATATATGGCTGGAGCATAAACCATAGAGACTAGAGGTGGGTGTTTATAAAATCATTCACTCTTCTTGCCTATCAGAAATCAGAGCGCAGAGACAATGGGGTATTTTGGGGGCAGAGTGCCTCTGACTCTGTAACTGCAGCCACAAGGGGTTTTCACAGTGGGAGTGTGACCTGGAAAGAAAGGGTGGTTCAGTGGTTAGTGTGTTAGCCTGGGACTTGGGAGATCTCTGTTCAATTCCCTCCCACACCAGAGATTTTACGGGTGGCCTTAAGAAAGTCACCTCTAGTGGGATTTTCAAAAGTATCTAAGCAAGTTAGGCACCCGACTCACATTAATTTCAGTGTGAGTTAGGTGCCTACCCTGCTTAGGTGCTATTCAAAAAATCCCAATAAATACATATCTGCATCTTTAGGTGACTAAACACCTTTGAAAATCTGGCCTATAGTCTCTATGTGCCTCAGTTCCCTCATCTGTAAAATGGACGTACCTCACAACCTAGCTGACAGAAGGCTTACATATATAAAATCTTGTGAGGCACTCAAATAGTGCAGTCATGGTGGGTTATATAAATACTTCAGATATACAGGACTGGGATGAGAGGAGCACAAACAGTAGCAATGAAAGAGGAGAGCCTGGAGATGGCCTCTATTATCACAGCTCTTAGGGAACTGGGCAGGTAGGTCTGAAAGGGCTCCTCAGAAAGAGATATTCTGCCCCAAGAAAACCAGGAGCCTCTGGGCTCCTCCTGCCTTCAGGGGTCTGTGAGAGCTGCAGCCTTATTAATGGAGTTAATGTGATATTTTCCTTGATTTGGCTGAGGCATCATGTCCCCTCTCTACCTCCTCACCATGTCTGGGCTCTCTCCTTATCCCTTCGTGTCTGTCAGTGTTCCTGATGTGAAAGACCTCATCAGGTTGCTAGAAAATAAGTTTTTAAAAATCATAAACCCAAGCATTTATCTTCAGTTTGTAGTTAATGCTTCAGTTTCACTAGGTCAAAGGCACCTATCTAGTAAAAGTAATTTATTTGTGCTGACTTTTATAGCATGCATACCACAAAAAGAGCTACAAAACAATGTTAGCTGTGTAAGCTTCCTCATGCTGTCCTGCCAACTTATTTCAGTACTCTGCTGGAGGGGTACCCTGGTAAGAAGTTAATTCTGTCCTTTATACCCATTCAGTCCTTGCCTTTCTTTTGAGATGGTCAACAAGGAGCCAACTGTAAAGAGTTTTTGTGATCCATCAACCAGTATACTCTAGGAGCTGCAATGAGACTGCCAACTCATTTTACACAGGTCATTCATTGAACAGACATCAGACAGCAATGACTTCTGGTCACTACTACTATGTGCTACATTCATAGCAGTGACCTAGAGGTGAAATGTTCTCTACTTCATTACCAGCTACATTATGCTCCAAGCTCACATTTTTGGTAAGTATTACTCTGAAACTTTGGATACCATAGACAACAAGGACTGGGAAAAATGTGTGAGGCAAATAAAATAATCAAAAAGGACTAACACCACCATTATTTTTCTCTCTCTCATTCACACATACAAAGTAAATATTGGAAATATGTTTTAGCCTATACGCAAAATTATTTAAAATCAATTATTGAATGGTCATGCAAGAGTCTGAAGACACAATTATTATGTTTTTAAAAATACTTCCCATTTTCTTATTCACAAAGGGGTAAGCTCCTCAGATCGTGTAACTGGTCATAGAGCAGCGGTTCCAAACTGAGGGTCAGGACCCCAAAGTGGGTTGTGACCCCGTTTTAATGGGGTTGCCAGTACTGGCTTAGACTTGCTGGGGCCAAAACCAAAGCCTGAGGGCTTCAGCCCTGGGCAGCAGGGCTCAGGATACAGGCCCCCCGCCAGGGGCTGAAGCCCTCGGGCTTTGGCTTTGGCCCCCCCACCTGAGGTGGTGGGGCTCGGGCGGGCTCAGGCTTCGGTCCCCGCTCCTGAGGTTGTGTAGTCATATTTGTCGTCAGAAGGGGGTCGCAGTACAATGAAGTTTGAAAACTCCTATCACAGAGCTATTGGTCATGGAACAATGCCAGTGTGCAGTAGTTGAGGATCTAGCCCTCTCTGTTCACAAGGATGAAGTTTCTATTGTGGAACAACATAGATAAATTTGCTGTCACTATTATGCAACTAATTAATATCTTGACACTTAAATTAGATATGAAAAATAACATAGGAAAGGCTTACTTATTGTGTGTGTTTCTCTCCCTCTCTCCTGCTTCCACCTCTCACTTTGTTTCTTGCCAGAGACACCCTTCTTGCTCCCAGAGATTGGTCAGCTCCATCCTACCATCTTTCCTCTTATTTTCTGGGCTCACTGACACACCACCCCATTTCTGGGGCATCTTCCCACTCCTATTAATCTAGCAGGCTTCCAACAGCCAGGCATTATTCCTCTACTCTCCCTCACCAAGTACCCCAAGCGCCAGTTCCTTTTGCTTCTTGTACACAGTCTGAGTTGAAGTACATTAGTCATAACTGCATGATCACCACAAAAGTATCTTATTACTTCATTTGCAAACAGTTATCAGGATCTTGTAGAAACAGCTTCTGCATAATGGAAACATTGTTTTTAAGTGAACTTCAGAGGTCAGTGGGGAAAAAAATAAACCACTTTAGTGTTTATTATGGTCTTAAACTGCATATAACTGTCTATCATTACCTTTGGCCCCAAAGAGTCTCCAAATAATGAATGTAGTGAATTTACCATTCCCAAGCCATCTCCACTGCATCCTGTGTAGTACATACACGTACCTAACACATGCTAGTCAATAAACCTGCTTCCCAGAGAGAGGTTTCTTTTTTGTTGTGCTAAACAAATGCCAAAGTCTTAACTTGTACTGATTTGGTCAGGACTGCACATGGATTCTCATTTGTATACCAAGCCTCAAATGCAATATGAGCTAGTGGGCATTACTTGGGAGCCCACCACACACAGAAGACAAGGGGCAAAAACTGAATCAGCAATTATATATTGCAACAGTTATGTTTCTGGGCAGGGCCGCCAGAGGATTCAGGTGTCCTGGGGCAAAACAATTTTGGGGACCCCTTCCATAAAAAAAAGTTGCAATACTATAGAATACTATATTCTTGTGGGGGCCCCTGCAGGACCCGGGGCCTGGGGCAAATTGCCCCGCTTGCTGCCCCCACCCTCTCCCGGGTGGCCCTGTTTCTGGGCAGATGTTATAAAATCTAAAGCTATCCCAGGAATGTAACCGGCAAGTGGTAAACACAAGGAGCTAGCTAGTGGTTCGAGCACCAGATTGGGAGTTGGTAAAATTGGGTTCTAGTCCAAGTTCTCTCACTAACTTCCTATGCTGCTTTAGCCAAATCATTTCACCTCACAGCAACTCAGTTTCCTTATCTGTAAAACTCATGGTACAGCACTGTTTCTTTGTTAAACTTAGTGGTGTATTTTAGCTTCCAAGAAACATAGTTGGTTATGATGATATTCTATTCAGCAAAGTTATTCACATAATTCCTAAAGGAAAACCTTCTTGACAAACACTCAAGTCACAAAGAAGTTTGAACATCTGTATAAGGCTTGGTGATGGCTTTGCGTCTGTGTTGCGGCATCCATCTTTCATTCTGCAACCACACAACTCCACATGACATACAATTAAATACAGAAAACCAGGTTCAGATGCGCAATCTTTAGTTCCTCAAAATAGTGAACAACACATCTAGGTGTTGTGCTTCATGTTCAGGAGAACGAAAAATCCAGCCAAATGATTATCTAATTTTAGTCTGTGTAAGGAAAAGAGTCCCGTCAATGCTCTTGGGGACATTAGTTTCTAGTGGAAAGGAATGGATTGTGTAATTATATACTTCAGGACAAATCCTTCCCGCTACATCCCTACTTCAATTCTGGTGGACCTTTTAGCAGTAAAACTGTTGCAGTTGAACTTGTTCAAAGAATCACAGAATCATAGAATATCAGATTGGAAGTAGGGTGACCAGACGTCCCGATTTTATCGGGACTGTCCCGATATTTGCTTGTTTGTCCCGCGTCCCAACCAATGTTAGGTTGGGACATTGGACAAACAAGCAAAGGGTCCGGGGCCCGGAAGGGCTCGCGCCCTCCCCCACCCCGACTCCGCCCCCTTCTTCCTCCATTGGATCCCTCCCCAAATCTCTGCCCCATCCCCGCCCCCTCATTGCCCCATTGGCTCCCTCCCCAAATCCCCGCCCCCATCCCTGCCCCATTGGCTCCCTCCCCAAATCCCTGCCTCTTGCCAAGCACGCCATGCCCAGGAGACGCAGGAGAGTGCGGGGCCGGGGTGAGTGTGAGTCCGGCCTGGCCCCGAGCAAGCAGGACTCGGGTGCAGTATCTGGAGGGAGAGTAGGGGGCGGCCCGCGGGGCCAGGCGGCAGCTGTTCTCCCCACCTGGGCAGCGGGACTCGGGAGCAGCCGCTGTTGCAGCTCCCACTGTCGCGGGGGGAGGAAGTGGCCAAGCATGTGGCACTCGGTGGCAGTGGCTTTGGCGCCCGGGCCCGAACCCCCTGAGCCCGGGCCTGCTGCGGGGACCCAGCAGCGCGCATGCTGCGCCCAGCCCCTGGCCAGTCGCATCTGGGCTGGCTGCCCAGCTGGTGCAATCCCGCAGCGGAGGCATTGGCAGCCCAGCCCCGTTTGTTCCCCTGCGGGACCCAAGCGGGATGTGGGGGCTGGGGCCTGCTGCCTCCACTCTGGGGCCACCCGCGGAATTGCACCAGCTGGGCAGCCAGCCCAGACGTGACTGGCCAGGGGCTGGGTCCCCACAGCAGGCCCGGGGGGTTCGTGGGCGCCAGAGCCGCAGCCGCCGAGCTTGGCCAGCGGCTGCTCCCTCCCCCCGCAGTAGTGGGAGCTGCAGCAGCGGCTGCTCCCGAGTCCCGCTGCCCAGGTGGGGAGAACAGCCGCCGCCTGGCCACGCAGGCCACCCCCTACTCTCCCTCCAGGTACCGCACCCGAGTCCTGCCTGCTGGGGCCAGGCCAGACTCACACTCACCCCGGCCCCGCGCTTCCCTGAGTCTCCCAGGCCTCCCTCCAGCGCTTGCGGAGGAAGGAGGAGTCAGGGTGATCTGGTCACCCTAGTTGGAAGGGACCTCAGGAGGTCATCTAGTCCAACCCCCTGCTCAGAGCAGGACCAATCCCCAACTAAATCATCCCAGCCAGGGCTTTGTCAAGCCTGATCTTAAAAACCTCTAAGGAAGGAGATTCCACCACCTTCCTAGGTAACCCATTCCAGTGCTTCACCACCCTCCTAGTGAAAAAGTTTTTCCTAATATCCAACCTAAACCTCACCCACTGCAACTTGAGACCATTACTCTTTGTTCTGTCATCTGGTACCACTGAGAACAGTCTAGATCCATCCTCTTTGGAACCCCCTTTCAGGTAGCTGAAAGTAGCTATCAAATCCCCCTCTTCTTCTCTTCTGCAGACTAAATAATCCCAGTTCCCTCAGCCTCTCCTCATAAGTCATGTGCTCTACCTCCCTAATCATTTTTGTTGCCCTCCGCTGGACTCTTTCCAATTTTTCCACAATTGGATGAATGGTGGGGAGGATTTGGGGAGGCTGCATATGGTCGATAATTCTGGGGCTAAGTGCATGCTCCAGTCTTTCCAAGATGACCCCTTTCAGTGGAGCAGGCTTTGGAGGTTACTCCAGCCAATAAAATGTTGTAGCATATAGGCAGGAGGTTTCCTGCCTAGATTTTTCTTTTTCAGATAATCTCAGTGCCAAGACAAGCTACGGAGACCATACTGAGAAAAGAGTTCCCTGTAAATGAAGTGTCAGGTTAAATATTGTCTATATTTGGATGCTTAGCGTACAGTATCCCTGTTAGTTAAAATTAGAAAACTTATTTTTTTTAAAAATTAAATAAATCAACTATATTCTAACTACAATACATACTCTTTACTCTTATTTCTAAGAGAGTTGGTGACTTTTGATGGAGTCATCACCCTTGATGCTATGGGAAAGGAAACAACCACTTATTCCTTCTTGAGTTTTCCAGCCCACACCTTCCCAGAAAACCCTTAAAATTAATCTTTACTGTTGTGCACACATCACATCTGCTTCAGAGCACAAAACTGCTTCATATAGATTCCCAAATACATGGTTGCCACTTCAAACTCCAAAATGTTTTATTTCTCAGTACTGATACTTATCTAATTCTGACAGTCCCTGTCATGATCAGCCACTTTAACATTACTTTTGGGTATTTAAGACCATCATAATTACCTAAAAGTCAGTTTGCCCTTAATACTGAGGGTTCTTATCCTCTACCTTACTTTTCAAAACGTACAATATGACACCTCTTGCCAACTGACTTTAACAGGAGTTCCATTCTCATATGAAGTACACAGAAGATGTCTATGTCTTTTGTAAAACAAACTTTAGCCTAACACCTTGTTTTTGAAAGTAACTGTTTCTAGAATTAAGTTAATATTATTAAGTGAGCTTCTATATATATAATTTCTCTTTTGAAACACTGCATATTTTGAGCATGCTTTAAGTGATACTTACCTCCAAAAGATAAGGCTCCATTTGATCCAATGTTTTTCCTAGATGTTTATCTGGATCTAAACCTGCCAAGATATATTAAAATATATTTAACAAATAAAATAAATGAAAGTAGTTTAGACATCAAAGTGGACTTTTTTTGTAACATTGTCCTTTGGAAGTCAGTTCCTGTATATTTAAAATCATTTTGATCCTAAAGTAAATGTACTAAGCTGGAATTCTCTCACTTATTCCCTTTGGGCAACCAGTTTCCATGCTTGTAAAAAATAAGGCTCATTTCCTTTGCACTGTGTCAACTGGAAAATGTATTATTTTACTTTATGATTTCATTTCTAAGAAACTTCATCAAGCACAAGGGAATATAGATAATTCAGGTTCATAATAATAAAATACTACCACAGTCTGTGCAAGTTTATGTATTTAGATACAGTAGAACATCAGCGTTACAAACACCTCAGGAATGGAGGTTGTTCATAACGCTGAAATGTTCGTAACTCTGAACATTATGGATATTCTTTCAAAAGTTTACAACAGAACATTGACTTAATACAGCCCTGAAACTTTACTATGAAGAGGAAAAATGCTGCTTTGCCCTTTTTTCATAGTTTACTTTTAATGCAGTACTGTACTATATTTGCCTTTTTTTTTGGTCTTGGCTCTTCTGTTGCCTGATAGTGCACTTCCGATTCCAAATGAGGTACATGGTTGACTGGTCAGTTTGTAACTCTGCTGTTTGTAACAGTGAGGTGCTATAAAAAAAACCCTAATTCTATAGTTCCCCCACTATTCAGAAGTGACAAATTTGCCAATGCACCCCTACTATTTTCTTTTACATATGCCTTTGCCAAGCCATATGTATGTGTAACTCTCTCTCTCTGACACACACACACACACATAGCATAAAAGTGGTTTATACTTGCAGTGTCTCTTCAGTTTGGAAGGTGGGGGCTCCTTTGTTGCTCCATTTCTTTTTGTAACTTTGACTTTTCTTTTAAGTGTTTTTGATGTTTGTGTGTTTCCATTTTTCATTTTGACTGAACAGTTATGTTTTCATTGAGGTGTAAATATTAATGATGAGCTTCTTTTTTGTAAATGGAATCATTTAACTGGCTGCCTTTGCTCCTGCATTAGCTTTTTGCCTTTGTGTTTTGTCAACAGACATATCACTTTAGGCTGTGATGTAGTCAGTTCTTGGGAGCAGAGCACACAACTGGAGCTAGTCAGTATTTGGATGGAAAAATATTCATGTCCAATAGCGCCTCAGAACCTGTTGTGAGAGGTAACTTTTCTCCTTCTCAGTCAATACAAAAAGAAAAGATCCCAGTTATCTCTGAGGAGACTCTATGCTACTGGAAGGGTCATCTTTCAGCTGAAACTTTAAAAAAACAGAGGTCCTAACTACTTGAAGTTAATAAAAATCCAGTGGTGATTTTTGAAAGAGGAGGAATGCTGGCAAAATTACCATCTGAATAGTTACATTCTGCCAACTGTACCTAAATTATTCAATATTTTTTACTGGACATAGTATTTACCCTTATTTCCTAGGCTACATTGTTTCTGCCATCAGAGATGACTGCATTTCAGGAGCGGATGAAGCAATATCTATAGCAGGGATCAGCAACCTTTCAGAAGTGGTGTGCCAAGTTCACTGTAATTTAAGGTTTTGCATGCCAGTAATACATTTTAACATTTGTAGATGGTCTCTCTCTATGTCTACATTATATAAACTATTGTTGTATTTAAAGTAAATAAGGTTTTTAAAATATTTAAGAAGCTTCATTTAAAATAAAATTAAAATGCAAATCTTATCAATTTAGTGTGATCCTTGTCTGGGGTTCCAGCCACCAGCCCCGCTCAACCTGCTGCCAGTCCGGGGTCCAGCCACTGGCCCTGCTCAGCCCGCTGCTGGTCTGGGGTTCTGCTCACTCAGCGGGCTGAGTGGGGGGCTTGAGTGGCTCAGTCCGCTGCCAGTCAGGGTCCCAGCCGCCAGCCCTGCTCAGCCCGCTGCCAGTCTGAGTGAATGGAACCCCAGGCTGGGACCTCAGACCGGCAGCTGGGACCTCAGACCGGCAGCAGACTGAACCGCTCAGCCCACTGCCGGTCTGAGGTCCCGACGCCACTCAGCCCACTGCCAGCTGAGTGAATGGAACCCCAGACTGGCAGCAGGCTGAGCAGGGCCAGCAGCTGGACCCCAGACCAGCAGTGGGCTGAGCGGGGCCGGTGGCCGGGACCCCAGACCAGCAGCGGGCTGAGCCGATCCCGGCCACTAGCCCCCCTCAGCCCACTACCAACCTGGGGTTCTGCTCACCCAGGCCAGCAAGAGGCTGAGTGGGGCCGGCAGCTGGAAGCCCAGACCAACACCCCACTGAGTGCAGCCGGCACTCCAGTCTGGCAACAAACTGAGCCACTCAGCCCACCGCCAGCCCCACTCAGCCTGCCGCTGGCTGAGTGAATGAAACCCCAGGCCAGCAGCGGGCTGAGCGTCTCAGCCCACCGCCGCTCTGGGGTTCCGGCCGCCGGCTCCTGCCCTGCCAGGGTCTCAGCCGCCGGCCTGCTCAGCCCACTGCCAGCCTGGGGTTCCCTGAGGGTCCCCAGACCAGCAGTGGGCACTGAGTGGGGCTGGCGGCCAGGACCCCGGCTGGCAACGGGGCAACAGCTGGAACCCCAGAGCGGCTGTGGGCTGAGCCACTTAGCCCGCTGATGCGTGCCATCAAAAATCGGCTCACCTGCTGTAGGCTGCCGACCCCTGATCAACTGTATAGCCCGTAAAGCACTTTGGGATCTTTCAATAAGAAAGTCACTATATAAACGTAAGATATATTAATAATATTAATTAATTATTATTATAATAAAGTTTTTGCTCATTTCAAGTAACTGGCATACATTCAAATTTGTTGATAACGGACTCAGTTTATTTAAAATTCTGTGAAGCTGAAACAATTTAAGTAAGTTAGATTTTAAAACATTAAGGAAGATTTTAAACATTTAATTGAAGCATATTGCAAATTATTTCACAACCTGAGGGAAGTGCTTTAAAGACTGCTTAATAGCTAAAATGGAAAAAGTCACTTTTTATTCTGTATGTCATTAATAGAGTGAAACTTCATGTTTATATAGATTTGAGAATGTAATCTGCATCTTTGGATAAGATGCTATCCAACTATGACTGTGGCCAATATGAGAATCATTTTAAAATATTTTAATTTTATTTTGGGGGTTATATCTGGCACAGCAAGACAATCTTGGTTCCACTGAAATCAATGCCAAGACTCCCGCTGATTGTAGTTGCACAGGAGCAGGCCACCAGTGCATTATTTCTAAGCATTCAGATCTGGGTTGGAGATTCAGTTATCTGTTAATTAGTTGTAGAACAGGAAGAGATTTCTATATGCTTTATTTTCAATTTCTTTTAGTATTTGTAAATTTTTGATTCGTTCTTTTAATTTTCATCAATGAAATACTGTTTCTGCATTTTTGTATTTTTTATGTTTACCATCTTTTTTTTTTTTCCCCTTTGGTCTAAGTTTGCCTGCTTATTTTGAAACTTTAGATCCGGTCACCTGTGCTGGCAGATTGTGTCCATTTTGCATATTTTTATTTTTTATTATTATTTTAGTAATAGGGAACCATACACGTATTACCCAAAATGCATTAATTTATGACAAGAAGATATAGTTCACAATTATGTTACAAATATAGAATATATGATAGGGTTAGGTGTTATAAAGATTTTACCACTACTGTTTTGGAAGGAAAACATTATTCATGAGTGGTACAGCCGCAACTGGGGCAAGTTTTCCAGAAAAATGGTAATAAAACTTTATTGCCCCCATTCCTTCACATATTTTGTTTATACAATGCATTTTTTGTCTTTTGTTTGCTTATTGTTTTTGAGCTTACTTTGCTTTTTGCCATGAAGTGCTATAGCAAGAGACACAATGTTATGGACAGAGATGAGCAATATCCACAGCGATGCAGAAAGTAAATTTATCTAATGGTTTTCAATTTATGCAATGATCATGGAGCTAAGGAGATTGTAACTATCATAACCACCATATTTACATGGTATAACCAGATGCCTACATATTTCCTATGGACCAGATCCTTATCCCATCACAGTCAATGGCAAAAAACCTATTGGCATAGATCCTCAGCTGATACTCTGGAATAACTCCACTGACTTCAATAGAGATATTCCAGTTTACACCCATTTAGTATCTGAATCTGATTTTAATGGATCCAGGATTTGGCTGTATACTTGTTTGCTACTAAGATAACATACCAAGGAGCTATATAACCTTCTACACATTTCCATCCACATTATACCCAAATGGACTGTGTATCAGCACGCTACCTTTCTTTTCTGAAAAAAATCACCCCAGTTTCTTTAATAAACCTAATATTTTCTCTTAAAAATTTAGCATGGAATATGCATGCTACAAATATGTGACACAATAACAAATAGATACAGAATCATAGAACTGGAAGAGACCTTGAGAGGTCTTCTAGTTCAGTCACCTGCACTCAAGGCAGGACTAAGTATTATCTAGACCAGTGCTTCTCAAAGCCGGTCTGCCACTTGTTCAGGGAAAGCCCCTGGCAGCCCGGGCCAGTTTGTTTACCTGCCGCGTGCAGGTTCGGCCGATCGCGGCTCCCACTGGCCGCGGTTCACCGCTCCGGGCCAATGGGGGTTGCGGGAAGTGGCGCGGGATGAGGGATATGCTGGCCGTCCTTCCCGCAGCCCCCATTGGCCTGGAGTGGCAAACGGCGGCCAGTGGGAGCCACGATCGGCCGAACCTGTGGACGCGGAAGGTAAACAAACTTGCCCTGCCAACCCGGGGCTTTCCCTGAACAAGCGGCGGCCCGACTTTGAGAAGCACTGCTCTAGACCATCCCTGACAGGTATTTGTCTAACCTGCTCTTAAAAATTCCCAATGATGGAGATTCCACAGCCTCCCTAGGCAATTTATTCCCATGCTTAACCACTCTGACAGTTAGGACATTTTTCCTAATGTCCAACCTAAACCGCCCTTGCTGCAATTTAAGCCCATTGCTTCTTGTCCTATCCTCAGAGGTTAAGGAGAACAATTTTCCTTCTGCCTCCTTGTAACAACTTTTATGTACTTGAGAACTGTTATCATATTCCTCCTCAGTCTTCTCTTCTCCAGACTAAACAAACTCAATTTTTATTATTTTACCTCATAGGTCATATTTTCTAGATCTTTAATTATTTTTGTTGCTCTTCTCTGGACTTTCTCCAATTTGTTCATATCTTTTCTGAAATGTGGCACCCAGAAAGAGACACAATACTTCAATTGAGGCCTAATCAGCACGGAGTAGAGTGGAAGAATTACTTCTCGTGTCTTGCTTACAACACTCCTACAATACATCCCAGAATGATGGTTTGTTTTGTTTTTTTGGAACAGTGTTACACTGCGGACTCATATTTAGCTTTTGATTCATTATGACCCCGCAGATCCCATTTCACAGTATTCCTTCCTAGGCAGTCATTTCCCATGTTTTACGTGTGTGCAACTGATTGTTCCTTCCTAAGTGGAGTACTTTGCATTTATCCTTAGTGAATTTCATCGTATTTACTTCAGACCATTTCTCCAGTTTGTCCAGATAATTTTGAATTTTAATTCAATCCTCCAAAGCACTTGCAACCCCTCCCACACTTTATAAGTGTACTCTCTATGCGCTTATACTGTTGATGAAGATGTTGAACAGAATCGGATCCAAGACCAATCCCTGTGGGACCCCACTTGATATGCCCTTCCATCTTGACTGTGAACCACTGATAACTATTCTCTGGGAACAGTTTTCCAATCAGTTATGCACCCACCTTATAGTAGCTCCATCTAGGCTGTATTTCCCTAGTTTGTTTATGAGAAGCTCACGCGAGCCGTATTAAAGTCAAGATATACCATATTTACTTCTTCTCCCTATCCGCAAGGCTTGCTACCCTGTCAAAGAAAGCTATTCAGTTGCTGTGAGACAATTTGTTCTTGACAAATCCATGCTGACTGTTACTTATCACTTTATTATCTTCTAGGTGTTTGCAAACTGACTGCTTAATTATTTGCTCCATTATCTTTCCAGGTACTGAAGTTAAGCTGACTGGTCTGTAATTTCCCAGGTTGTCCTTATTCCACTTTTTATAGATTGGCACTATATTTGTGAAGAATGCATATCACATCATATCACTCATAAGTTTCACAGCTTCCCACAGGCATGAAGAAAACTATATTTGTCTGTTTGGCACACATGAATTCAGAATAGTTTTGAAACGTACAATGATAATGTAATATGTACACAATCTACAAATAAACCCATATTGTAGGAAGCACACAGGATTAAACTTGCAATATATTCTAAGGCTATGTTAAAATCTGTGAAAATGCAATGTCACCGTGCTTTCAGTTTCTATGTATAGCTTCCTCTTATCTAACAAGTTTAATTTTTCTTAGGAAAAATATGTATTTCCTTTGCAGTTTCATTCAGTTTAGAAGTGGATCCTTTCCAATGAAATCTATATGGGGAGTGGATATAAACTGTGGTTTAATAAAGGCCTTAAGAACCAGATGAATTTACAGTACCTTCAAAACCAGTCACTTGCAAATTGTGATTGTCTAGTGGTATACATTTAATCTAGGAAAGCTCTCATAATCAGTCAGATGCAATTACCAATCCTGTTTCTACTATCAATGTAATGAACTATCAATATTTATATATAATCATAAATCACAGAACCCAACTTAACTTTAACTATTTGGTATTTCTTTTTCCGTAAAGAAAGGTATAGATTACTTTAGAGTCTCATAACAATTCAGATTAAAGCAGAAGAAAACACTATAAACCCTTACTACATGTTATTTAAGCACATCATACAGATTCTTTCTCAGTGTGACCAGCTCTGAAGAAAGCTGGATGGGTGGATAAACCCACAACTAGGCCCAAACCCTGGATAACTACACAGAATTAAGAAATTAATTAGGAGGAAGAACCATAATTTGCAGAGCTGACATCTATTTTACTTTACTTGCATGTATCAACGGGAAGCAATTACGATTCAATTAAAATATTCAATTTTATTACTTTACTGACTGACCTTGAAGTTAATGCCTGTTTTATTTAATTGCATCATCTATGAATAAATGTTAACCCTAGAATGTTATGCCCCATTATTTTCAATGCATTTTTCAATTCCCAAATTGAATTATATCAGTTAATTTATTATCTGCTGTCAAGAAACCAAGTGAGGCTTTATTTCTTTGAGACTGTCCAGTATATGATGAGAGAAACATCATGAAAGATTTGATAATGCTGTTTTTAACACTGCCCAGTAAAATGAATTGTGCACTCATCTCAACTTTTGTGGCCAAGACTTTTATTGTAAAATCAGTATGCGGTAGTACAAATGGTGTAATCACTTTGAGAAGCAATTTCTAGTCCATCTGTAATTCCTGATAAATTCATTGACAAGAACTGAATATCTTCTTGCATTAGTCAGCAAGGACTGCAGAGCAATCTTTTGTTAATACCCACTTTGCACAATGCCACAAAACAACTGCTAGAATTAACTGCAACATTGTAAAAGGACTTATACAGAAATTTACCAAATTTCAGTCCTCACACTGTTGTGCATAAAAATGCATAAAATGTACAGATGACCACTAACAGTCAAGCATTTCAGAAGTGAAAAGTCAGAGTGCATTACATGACTGCAAAATATATTTTAAATTGTTCATTTTGTTCACACATACAAGTATACCATAAAGTCTTAAAATTAAATCCACACTCTCGTAGGTACATTTTATGATATAATTTAAAAAACCCTCAAGGCTCTGTTTTCATAACATGATGTTCACTTAACAGAAAATGTAACAACTCATTATATCTATGAAAACATAGTTTGAAAAAGATCTTCTCTTGAATGCATGTTTTGGAATTTAAGTGACTATATGCTTTTAAATGAAATATTTTAATAGACTAAATCCCAATGTTTTTCCCTTTATTTCAACAAAGAATAATCCTAAAAGAAAATCAAAGTACCATATATACTCGATCATAGGCCGGTTCGTTTATAAGATGATCCCCCCCAAGATGGATAAGTAAAAATGGAAAATTTGTATGACCCATTCATAAGCCGACCCTATAATTCAGGGGTCAGCAAACTTTGGCTCCTGGGCCATCAGGATAAGCCACTGGTGGGCCGAGATGGTTTGTTTACCTCGAGCATCTGCAGGCACGAAGGTAAACCTAAGTAAACAAAGTGTCCCGGCCCGACAGCTGCTTTCCCTGATGGGCTGGGACAGCAACTGCTGGTGAAATTATTTGGGGGGACAAGCTGGGGATAGGGGAGTAACCCCTGTGACCACCCCCCACATGACCCCACCCCTGGCCCGGGACCCCCACACTCTTCCCATCCCATTCCTTCCCACCTTATCTGGGGAAGGCCAGGGGAAGATGTCTCTGGCCTGGCTGGAGCTGCCCCAGCTGAGGCTGCTTCCCCAATCAGCCATGCCTATTGACTCCCCAGGACAGCCCTTTCCCTGGGCTGCTTCTACCTCCTCAGGGCTGGAGCGGGTGACCACCCCACTACAGGGAGCCATTCCATACCCCTAATCATTTTTGTTGCCCTTTTCTGAACTTTTTTCAATCTCAATATATCTTTTTGAGATGGGGCGACCACATCTGCATGCAGTATTCAAGATGTGAGCGTACCATGGATTTATATAGAGGTAATATGATATTTTCTGTCTTATTATCTATTCCTTTCTTAATGATTTCCCAATATTCCGTTCGCTTTTTTGACTGCCGCTGCACATTGAGTGGATGTTTTCACAGAACTATCCACAATGACTCCAAGATCTCTTTCTTGAGTGGTAACAGCTAGATTTAGACGCCATCATTTTATATATAAATAAAGTTAACGTTAGTTGGGTGGTATAATGTGGGCAAGTTGATATATAATGGAAGACTGTGTAACAATGATGAGTGGGATGGATTACCTGACATTTAATTTCTGAAAATATTAACTTTTTTAAAATGTTGAATTTTTGTAAATGTATATAAAGGGGAAAGGTGCAAGAATATGTTAGCTCCATTAAAATATATCTTCCACCTTGATTCTTTTTAAATTATTGTATAATATAATTTAATAAACTTAATTTGACTGTGTTCTTCTACGGGATAATGTACCCAAGTGTTAGAATTATGCCAAGGCTGAATGTAGAGATTCCAGAACCCTTCTAATGATAGGTGGGCAAGCTAAATATAACTGCCCTCTTCTAGGCCAGTTCTGCTTTATACTTTCCAGGGTAATCCAGTTCTAAAGAAGCTTTTCAAAAGTTAATATAATATTTCTAAATGAGAATAAAATATGATATCAAATTTCAGAATTCTAGCTGGTAAAAGATCCTAAAACTCTTCATATTAACAGATTGAATTTTATCTTTACTCTCTAATGAGTCTTTAGAACATCAAAGCTAATTTTCTTCCAGTAACATCGAGGATTTCAAAGCCAATTTAGCCTGGCCACGTAGGTAAAGGAAACCTCTCTAAAAAGTGTAAATCTTTGAAGAAATTTTTGATTGTTTCATCAACTGACAAAACAACATTTTTTCAGGAAAATATTTTTTAAAGCATTAAAATGTTTATGGTTTAGAAAAAGGTTGTAGGGAAATTTTATTTAGTACTGGCTAACTCTGTATGTCATCCATTTTCTGTGCTCCCATCACACAAAACAAAATTTAATACAGTACGTGCTGCAGTTCATCAGGAAGCAGGTTGGGAAAATATGGTTAACACAAAAACTTTTATACTGGTAGGCTATAATCAGTTTTACTCAGTCATCACAAAAGCTGACTAAAACCTTAAAAGAACTTCTGACTGGTGGGGCTGGTAGTAGTAAATATTATTAAGATTGTCTGACATTTCCCATTATAAGACCCCCGTTTTCAGATGTTTATAACTTTGGCAACCTTTTAACTGTTCAGCAAGGACTCCACGCTGGGTGTCTGCCTTAATCTAAGTTTTTATTTTTTTTCTGAAATTTCATTCAAAACAATTTGTACGTGTCAGAGAACAAGGTTGGGAAAAATAAAGTAATTTTCCCTATGTAAAAAAATTCTGTCATTCTTTTCTTTGAAAAGTTCTAGCACCCTCATGCCGTGGAGCAGTGATTTTAAATTTGGCAGAGGAGAGGCCATTGTATCAGAGACATGCCTTTTGCCAGCTCTGTGAAAATGGATGCAAATCTGGCCAATTTATAAGCTTTTCAAAAGTCACAATTTGCACATCCTCAGTATAAAATTCTTCAATTTTAGCAATTTAAATCTGCAAAGATTGCACTGACCATGCTCAAGCTTCTCTGAGCTCCTAGTGCTGACCAGACTGTGCATGTGTCATCTCCACAGAGCAACTGACCATGCTCATTCTGACTTTCAGTGTAATAGCTGCTCTGTGCTGGGCAATGAAACTGAGAGCAATGAGCCTGTATCTTCTGTGCTCTCAATGATGACACCAGGAGTAGGAAGCTCCCTTAGTTTAATACAGAGGGAAGAGAAAGGAGTAGATTTGGACTCTATCTGTCAAGATTGGGGCTGGGGAAGGTGGCAAGGGAGTAAAACTGGGACTGACTGGGCATGGAGACTGGGACTAACGCTGGGAAGGGGTTGAGGGGAAGTTGGGAATATTTAGACAAGGATACTGGGACTCTAAGTGGGGAGGCTGGAATTGGGAGCCATTGAGGAAAACAGACCCTTGCTTCATTCAGTGCACAGGATGGAGTCTCTTAATGAGCAGCTATTCAATATTCTGTTTATCCTAATGGTTCAGTGTGTGACCCCAAGGTTTATATATTGAACCCTACTCTGAAGGCAGAATTATTAATTTACTGGGTTTTTCTATGGTGCTCATCACTATGATATCTGAATGATTCACAAACATCTATTAATTTATTTTCACAAGACCCCGGTAAGGTGAGAGGGTGGCATTATTCCAATTTTACAGATGGGGAACTGAGACATTGTAAAGTCAAAAGTATCCAATAATTTTGGATGTTGTATCCGAGACACCTATGACCCATTTTTTCAGAGTACTTAGCATTAGATAGCACTTTATAAGTTCAGCTAGCCCCTTTGACTTCAGTTGCAGTTAAGTGCTTAGCACTTTTGCAAATCAGACACCAGGCTCCAAGAAACCAAGGAACACTCCATTAATGACTCCCTGTAAAGAATCAGGTTTAACTGACCTGCCGAGCATCACACAGGAAATCTGTGGCAGAGGCAGAGAGAGCATCCAGTTCTCCAAAGCAGCATTAAATTATTTTAACCAAGAAAATGTTCTCTCTCTTTCTGCAGTTCTCAGCCTTAGTCACTACACACATTCCAACTTCTGCAACAAATGAGCCAAGTGGTCAATAGACAACAAAACCCTCATTCATCCTTAGAGCAAGTCCATCCTGTGCTCTGAATGAGGCAGTGAGTCTGTGGAAAAAACTGTATGTAATCATGTAATTAAACTCTATACCAGGGATCAGCAACGTTTGGCACGTGGCCTGCCAGGGTAAGCCCCCTGGCGGGCTGGGCCGGTTTGTTTACCTGCCAAGTCCACAGGTTCGGCCGATTGCAGCTCCCACTGGCCACGGTTCGCCGCTACAGGCCAATGGGGCTGCGGGAAACTGTGGACAGCACAAAATTTTAATGTGGGTAAAACGAGGGATGTGTTGCGGCAAGTAAACAAACTGGCCGGGCCCGGCCCCTACATTAAAAAAATTCTTACAATTTTTTCACAGAGAAGTTCTAGCATCTCTATACTTTGGAGCAGGAAATTAAAATTTGGCAGGGGTAAGGGGAGTAGATGTTACCAAACTGCTAAGGATGTTCCTTTTACTATCCCTATGAAAACCCACCCAAATTATAAACCTGTGAAAAATCACAGTTTGCACATGCTTAGAAGAGACTTGTTAGAGGTTGGCAGATAAATTCTCTGAAGATACAAACTGCTCAAAGGTGCTCCATCCCCTCACAGAGTATATATACCAACCGGACTGCGCATGCACCATCTTCACAGAGCAACTGAACATGCTCCAGCCTAGTATTGCAGGGGCTGAGAGCAAGACTTTCCCTACAATTCCTCCTTCCAGCAGCCCGCGGTTGTTGAGGTGCTAGGCACCTGAACTGGGAAGAGGGAGACTGTATATGTATCAGCTGCCTTTGTTTTACCCATCTCTGCTTAAGAGTTATCAATGCCTCTAGTAAAATATTTACGAACAGACACTGTGTGACCAGGAGGTCTCTGGTTACCTGTCTCCAGAACACAGGTCAATACCTGTGTCTCTCTATTAACATAGACCAATAATTCCAAAAATAGGAACCAAAAGTCAGGCTACTAAATCTACATTTAAGCATCTAAAATAAGTGAGCTGAGCACACAGTCACTCTCACTGAGGCACAAATGGTCAATTACAAAACCCAAGGTGTGGAAGGAAATGAAATGAAATCTACAAACTTTTTGGTATAAGGTTTCTTGGCTACTCTCCTCCATTAACCCATCCACCCCCACATCTACAACTGCTACCTCAAGTGCCTCTCCTCCAACTTCATCCCAGATCCCGTCTAGTACTGTCTCTGCCCCCTTCAGTCCACTGAAACGTCTATCGCTAAGAGCATGAAGGCTAAATCCAGGACCTCGTTTCCTTCATACACTAACTTCTCTGCTGCTTTTGATTATCTCCATTATTCTCTCCTTGACAATCTTCGTTTACCTGAGCCTTTGTGACTCCAATGTCTCCTTTTCCATTTCAAATTTCTCTGATCATTATTTTTAGCATCTGTGTCAGTAGCTCCCTTTCTCATTCTCTGCTCCATACGTAGCCCCTTTCTCCCATGTCATCCTTTCCTTGGATGATCTCATCTGTTCATTTGGTTTCAACTACCATCTCTGTGGTGATGACTCAAAAATCTACCTTTCTATCCCTTGCCTGTCTCCTTCCATTCAACCTGCCTTTTGGACATCTCAGCCTCCCTCTCAGACATCTCATGTCACCCCCCTCTTTGAATCAAGTTTCTCCTTCCCGTCAAGGCCATTCACAGCTTGTCTCTCCCCACTTACCAACTCTTTTTCTCATCACATCATCATCCCTGAATACCTTGCTAGCTTTGACTGTGTTTTTGCCTCCTGCTCCCACAGCCACCTTTTCATTTTCCATGCTGAGCCCTATGTATGGAATGGGAATATCTGCAATAGGGCGAAATGGCTCCTGGTGCCTCAAGAGCCATGACCTCTCTGACAGTACAGGACAAACAAGTGACAGAGAGCTTTCTTTCTTTTTTGTTATTGTTAAATAATGTGAGTTGTATGGCTACCTGAATTCAGCACACAAATGCATTAAGGAAACATGTCTGAAGCAAAAAGGTCAAATACATTTACATTCCATAGGGTATGAGCAGATTATGGAAGCTTTGCTCAAAAATGTAATTACTATAGTATGTGCTGGTTAGGAAACGAACAAGGTTTATAAGGAGGAAAAAAAAAAGGAGTAACATGATAGCCATTCCTAAAGTGCATGCTAGGCATCCACTTGATTTACCAATTGTGTCAACAGTACAAAGAATACAATCATATCGAGTTACAAGCCTTCAGATTTGTGCGTAAGAAAATTATTTCAGCTAACTTTGTTGAAGAAGTGTCTTTTTAACAGATGTTTAAAAGCCATGTTTGAGAATGTCTTATCTTATTTCCAAGAGAATAGTTAATCATTAAAATCTTGTACTTGGTGATACAAAAGAAAATTATTTGCCATTTTATCTTCTATTTAAAATTAAGATAAATGAAAGCAGTATTTTTCCCATTAGTAAAAACAAACAATATTGAAAGTAAAGGCTGTAAATGTTGTCATAAACTCTATTAAAGCTCTGGTGACTACCTCAGAAAAAGTAATGGAAAAACAACTTAAAATAAGCTTAACTGGCTAAGAAAGAATATCCTGTTCTTTAGTTTTAACATAATGTGAAAAAGTGCTTGTATTTACAGTGGAGTCTGGAGGACTATGAAGGGATCTTATATTGATTTTTTTATCTGTTCCCTTTCTCCTCCTCTTTCCTTTTGTTTGTTAACACTCACTTGTCAAATCATGTCTTTAAATTGTCTGGGAAAATCAGACAGCAATTTTTTAGGGGAAGAGACTGTCTTCCACTATGTTCTGATAGCACTCAGCATGAAGCCCCGCCCCTCAATCCTGATTCAGGGAACAGATTTTCAAAACTACTCAGAAATGACAACTTGAGCACAATTTTTAAAAGAACCCCATTCCCATTTAACTGAATGAGGCAGATTTTCAAAAACAGTTCAACAGCCAGAAGCTCCCACTTATGTACCTAAATGGGAGCTATTGGGTGCTGAGGTCTTTCCTAAAGACTTTGGGTAAAAATCCTAGTTCCTCTGAAGTCAATGAGAGTTTTGCCATTGACTTCAATGGGGCCAGGATTGCCTTTCGTGCAATACTGCAATGAAAATAAATAATCAATATTCTCTGCTTCCATTATTCCCAAACAAATAAATAGAGTTACAATGTATTTTCTTTTATAAGGTCTAATAAAAGGGCTAGGATTTAGAAAGATTATTTACCATGGGAAGCTGAGAGACCTGCCTTCTTAGCTGAATGCTTCTATTATTTGACCTAACGATTACAATTTATTATTCAGAGGTTTAATCTTACAATGGATAATTATTATACTGTAAGAGAACAGGAAGGAACTGCAATGTATAAATTGACTGAAGTAATACATATTAATCTCATAAAAGCTAGAAATTTTGGCTTTGCAATTCTGATTTTGATGAAAATATTGAATAAGCCATTTTTTTCTTGAATCCTCAAGCAAACAATCTGTACTAGTCCTTAATAAAATGTACTGAAGATTAATAGACTTTCAGAAGATTATTGTTAAAATATTGGGAAAAGCTAACAGCTCTGAAGTTAAGTCAATTTAACTGTAAATAAGACATTAAAATAATTCAAATGATATAGACACAACTCAAATTTATCATTCCATTATTTAATATATCATTGTAGCTGGGGGTTCCAGATAACATTTGACTCGGGTCATATAAACTAGTCTACTGTAATCAGACTAAATATAAATGTTATCTTCATATTATCCTTGATGGTGAGAAATCATTATAGATCATACTGGGAGGTGGGGGGAATCCCCGAAGATGTACTCTCCCTACTGCTCTGGAGTGGAAGTAAACTACCACAGGTACATCTAATATGCTGCCCAATGTGCCGGCATAACTAATTTAGTTTAGGATCTGTTGCAGATGGGATCTTAAGTTAACTTGAGAAATCATATTATATGCACAGACAGGGAATCATTTAGGTACAGATTCTGACAGTTACTCAAGCTGAATAGTACTTTAACCCACAAATGACCTAACTGAAGTCTAGTGTGAGTGAGGAGATCAAAATCAGGCCTTTCATGATTATGCTGACCCTTTATTATGCTCTGTTTCATCTGCTTTCTTTGGACAATTGGACAATTGATATAGCAGGATCTTGTGGTAAAGGAACCTATATGATAAAGGCAGCTATTACCAGCTATTTTTCTGCTAATACTGGCTAACCTGTATCATTTAAATTTGCTAAAGTGGAAATACTTTAGGGAAAAACTCATCACAGTTACTGTTTTATAGGCAGCTCTGGGCACCACAAATTGGGTGCTGGAGATAAATTTGTTTAAACAATTTTCTGCTGTTCCTAGTCAAATCTGCTCAGAGTTATTGGGTGTTTATCTCCTATTATTGGCACCTCGGAAACATACTCACTTTAAGTTTTGGCCTTGGGACAAACTGAAACTGACTAACATATAACAGAAGGGACATGAAAATACATTATGTAGGGTGCTGGTAACAGTGTTCCTGTTGCACATGAGTGAAAGTACTTCATCTCCCATCATTTGGAGCAGCACACTATTCCAAGATGGAAAACTCTTGCTGCTGACAAGGCTAACTATTTGTAAAGGTGGATTTAAGGAAATGTACTAAATTAATGCTCATTTACTTGTATAATTATGTGCTGTCTACATAAACCTATAAAAAGCCTTTTACCTTTCCAAAATTAGCACCAGGTTAATGGAAAACAGGACACGGGAGGGTGTGTGGGCATGCCAATGCTGATGAATGTCAAGCTCAAGTTACCTGACTTGCTTGTTGTTTTAACATCTGTACAGTATACCATCTAATGCATCACCTCTCAGACTTTTAAATCTGTTATTTTAAATGCATTCATAGCAATTTGGCTTAAAAGCGCCTTTGATTATTAAGCTAAAAGGCAAGTAGGTAACGTGTATCTTTAGCTTCTTTGCCACCTGATATGTTAAACAGCCTTCATACCTTAAACTTACTTTAATAAAGCATGCAATTATTAAAGCATTGCAGAATGGCCCCAAAGCACAAAGGCTCCATTAAATTTGCTTATATCTAATTATGACTGCCTGAGGCAGGTGAGAAATTGAGTCTGATAAGATCTTTCTTTTTACCTTAACCAAAAAAAAAAAGCAGCAGTGATCTTCTATCTAATTACTATCTACAACTATTTACGGTATTTGCTCTTTAAATGAACACTCCACAAAACATTCTTTGTGCACTAACCAGTCAATTCTAACTTTTTAAAAGCATCTGAGATACAAAAGACAAGTTTATCTTGCTTCAGGGATGATACAGGTCACTAACGATGTCACCCCTGCAGTCATTTTCTGAATCACTTACCACTTTTTAAATAGATTTTGGTTTATAAACTAAATATTATTTTGGTTCTAAACAATGTGTAAGAAGTACTGAATTGTCATACAGTTTAAGAGAGCTGCTTATGAGCAAAGCAAATGAAACAAAGTTCAGTTGGTGACATACAATTACTTAGTTCTGAAAAAGCATATTAGTTAATCTTATTCTTTTGTCTCACACTAAGATAAGTGCTGTAAAAATATAAGCAACAACTCTTCTCTGTTTGCTGTACATGAGCTGGAAACTTTCTTTCTTTTAAATAAAAGATCTTGAGCTTTTTTTCTTTATTTAAAGACAGAGAGGAAGTGAGGCAGTTAATTCCTATATATTGTACCCAATCACCCCCACCAGAGGAGAAAATGCTATTAAAAATGGGAACATCTCATGTAAATTGAGAGTGAATGACAAAGTTTTGTGTTTCTAGTCATTTTAATAATGCTAGCAGCACTGAAAGATCGACTGAGAACAATGAAATGAGACCATTCTAGTAAGTGCTGTAAAACTAAAGTGTTCTGACAAGGGAAACCCAGCTGAAAGGACTTCAACAAAGAAAATAAATAAATAAAAAAGATTTTAAAAAAAAGTGATAGTAGTTTCAAGCCAGGCTATGAATAAACAACTAAAGTTACTCTACATAACTCTTAAACAATATTACCCCACAATATTACCCCTTTGTTTTTAAAAAAAGGGTATTTAAAGAAGTAGAAAAAGGCATTAGACACAATGTGGAAGTGTCACATATATGCTAAACGTAAGACCTGTCACACACCAAGGTTATACAACACAATTTATCAGATATATATTTTTATCCACCTATGTAGAACTGACTCTTTTCGATTATACTAGCCATTCTTTGGTCTAATGATCCACAAAACCCTAGTGACCCCAAAAGAAAAAGGGGGGTTTGTCACTTTTATTCTTAAACCCTAATCTGATACTTTTACATTAAAAACTGCTTTGAGTCCTGTAATTTGGAAATGATGTAGTGTGCCATTAATAAGGTTCTCATCTGCTTCTGTATGGTTACAGAACACGTGCCACTCAATAAAGCTTTCTTTAATAGTCCACTAGGGTACATCTTTTGTCTTTGCAAACATTCAGATCATCTTTTGTAATGGCTTGCTTCAATATAAAAGTCACGCTCTAAACCATTGCCAATGAAAGTCAAAGGATATGTTGATTCTGAACTCTGATTTACTCAAACAACTAAACTATAACTGTCATTCTTTCAAAAATATCAGTAACACCCCACCTACTGTGTGCTATCAGCTTCACAAATTTAAAGACTGCTGTTATACAAGTTCTTTAAGTCCCAATATAAATGTTGGATATTAATTTGTTAATTCTTTGTTACATCTTTCTGTGATATTTTATAATTCTGAACCCATCTCTAGCCATCAATTTGTATTCCCTATGAATGACAGTACTGTGGACCATTGCATTATATATGTATGTATACTGGGAGGGGGAAATAACTGAAGGAATTTAATGACTAAGCTACAAAAATCTATTGTGTATATTATGTATTATTTATAGGTTCCATTAATTGTTCAGACATATTGTCATATTCTGGCAACACTCATTTTAAAATCTATCCTCCTTCACCTCTTCATATTACTGTTTCTCACCTTAAATTACAAAACAGAGTTTTTGTTTTCTTTTTCCTTGCTATGCTTTTGCAGTTGCTCATTAATAAATTAAGTTTACCAAAGTGTTAACATACAGCATTGTTCATAATCTGGATACCTACCAAAAGCTGCTACTTTTATGATGATGGCTTGAATGTTAGATGATATCATTTCTTTGAGCAAAGCTTCCTGGTTTCGACGCCAAAGGTAAGCTAAAGGCTGCAGATTAAGCCTCTTACACCTTTTTGAAAGAAAAATAAAGACAGATCATTGGGTGAATTTCAATTATGATGCTCTTTTACATGGAAAAATGTGTTCAACAATAAACGTAACACATTTCTAGGGTGTCCTACTATTAAACATGTATGTTTTCTAAACTTTCAATATTTTATGATAATGAATGTATTAAAAACATGTTATCTTTTACAGAGTACAGTGTGTATGTGTACTGTATGAAAAAAGAAAACTAAACAACCTGATTCTGATTTTAATTGTACCTGTATAAATCACTGATGTTAATAATGTTACACTGGTAACATAAGTATAAACAAGGGCAAAATTAAGCCCCAAAACTTCATATACATAACCCCATATCAATCCAGAAGACGGTATATTTCTGTCCACAATATTAAGGACAACACTGCTTATCTGTGGAATGCACAGAGCAGATCGCCACTGCATATTCTGAATTCGTTATACATTGGGATCAACTGGATTGCCACATACAGAATGAGTACAGAATCTGTACTAGAGATACAAAATGCCAATCCAAGGAGACTAGTTTCACCTGCTGTACTTACACTACTTTGATATATGCTCTTTAAATTGCGTTTGTATTTATCACATTAGACGATCACTAATTCACACTTCTGACAGGGAGAGACCCATTGCAAATTAGTAAATTTTGTGAATTAGTGAGAAAGTGGATAAAAACAAAAATAAAGCAAGGAGACTTTGTCCATTATGGCCCAAACCTGGCAAACACAAACAAGTGGATAACCTTACTCACATGAGCAGTCCTACTCAAATTACATACAAAATAGACTTATTTTGTCAATTATCATTGTTTCAATTATTTAACACATGATCGCGTATCAGAAGAATTAACATTATTTTTAAATGTGTGGCTAGAATTGAGGACCTGAAGAAAAGCTCTTTATAGCTCAAAATTTTGTCTTTTTCAACAACAGAATTTGGTCCAATAAAATATAGCATCTTAGCCAACTTGTGTGCCTAGAGTTATGCACCTAAATATTTAGGCATCTAAATAAGTGGCCTGATTTTTAAGATGCTGAGCAACCAGCAGCAAAGTAAAAGGCAGCTGTTGAGTGCTTGGCAACTTTGAGAATCAGGTACCTAAATATGGATTTAGAATACTAAATTTAGGCACCCCATGTCGCATCCTCAAAATAATTCAGCATTTACCTAACTCTGCTAACACTGAAAGTAATAACTGACTTCAATGTAAAGGTCAACAATGAGCTCTCCTGAAAAAAACCCCACCCTCAGTTTTTAAAAACCTGGCCTAATTGTTCTATAGTTTCTTTTGCAATTACTATTACATATTTTCCGGGAAGTTGGGCTATTTTCTGCTAGATTAAGGTGTATAACTAGCAAGGTTCTATTCCTTTTCTCTGTAATTTTCAGCAACCTGCATATAAACTATTGGTGAGGGCAAAACGAATGAAACAGCCTCTAAAGTGTTCATATACAGAGCAGTCATTTTTGGTTGGTTGTTGCTTTGGAATGGATTTGAAATTCTTTAATTATTTTGGCCTGAATAGGTTCTCTCTTTTTTTAAAATAGTTAAACACCATTAATAAACACCAACATTTAGAGGCCCAAAGTTAAGTTAATAAATGCATATTCTTCCCCTCCTATAAGTGCCTAAATATGGAGTTAGAACCCATTCTGAAAATCTAGGCCTCAATGCAAAGTAAGTTGCTCAAATGCTTTCACTGGATTTTCCAAAACATGGAATAGGTAAAATGAAACAGTCATTCTACTGATATGCCTAACTATAAAGGGTGAAAATGTAAAATAAAGGAACAAACATCCTTATGAATCTACACCATGTGAAAGTTTCAAACTATAATCTACTCAAAAATATTTATTGTACAAAATATTTTCTACAAGATGAACTCTGATTGCCCCAAACTGATTCTCACTTTAGAAGATAATCTTCACTCCTAATTTTTTTGGGGTGTTCCTTGATTATTAAGGACAATAACACTCGGTTTAAATTATTTAAAACTTTTAGAGCAATATTATTGGCATATGTATGCATATGGTATTGCAGTTTGTTTAGAGGGGTTAGCAAGCAATTATTTAATGATCTAATTTAACTGACACAGATAAAGAGTGGGGTATAGGATTTTCAATTTTAAAATGTTGTGGGCTTCACAAATAGGTTATTATATTATGTACTGGACAGATAAGGATTCTGATATTCCCAGATTGAATGTGGAGTCAGAATTCTATACAGTTTTTCTTAGAATTTCTTTAGCTTTTAAAATTTCCTTAAATTATCTTATGACGGGAAAATACTCCTTAGTTTGTATAAGTCAAGCATTCACACTGAGTACTTATGCATAGACTTAGGTATCCTAAACTCCCAGTTCCTCCTTCAAGATGAAGGAAAATTGGATGATCTTCATGAAGTCTGTATTATTAATAAATAGTGATTTTTATAGGAATGTAACGCAGTTCTTATTTTTCTCAGATTTGCAAAAAGAAAGGTCTCCTTAGAACTTTTTTAAACCATCCTACTAGTGAGTTAGTCATGAAACCACTAGAATTGTATTTATTTAAATTCATAAAAATAAAAAGAGGCCCCTAGCCAAGGCTCTAGGCATTCTTGCCATAAATTACAAAAACTTAAACAACCTGAGGAACACAGAATTAACTTTACCACCCACATATCTGATTCCCCTGAAAAGTCTACCTCTGCAGAAGCTCATACAAATAGATGTGCCTTGCAGCATGCCCCAAAGGCCAACATATCCAGCATATTTCAGACTAGGCTGAGAGCCCTGCATGGGGAAGGCCCTCTTACCAACCAACTCTTTTTAAAATTAAGGGAGATTTGAGTACTTTCACTGAGTGCCTCAGCAACTGTGGTAGTATGGTCTGAGAAGAGGTGGACTCTCAGGCAGAAAATTACCACATCATTTAGGGCTTAATAAATCAAAACTAACACCTTAAATTCAACATGGAACCCACTATATAGCCATGCACATTATGCAGCACTGGTGACACATGCTGCCACCTCAGAGCACTGCCTAATAGATGCATTCTGCACTAGTTTAAATTTATGGTTTGACCTAAATGATTTTTCATTAGCCTAAATTTACCCAGGGAAGAGCTAGCATTTGATTTCTCTGCAGCCATGGAGGCAGACATTTTGACCTAAATCCTACCCGTCACTTCACCTGAAACTCTGAGCCTCATGGTAAGGTTTACACTTTTCTCCTTCCAAAGCTCCAAGAGTTGTATTTGCAAATAGACTTTCTAAAAGCCCAACCAAAAGTCTTGCGCATGTTGCTAGGGTGTATATATTTGCCAGTGTATCTTTATACATTCAATCTTTGCTGAAACTCTCTGAAGAGGGAGTATGGTACACCCACATTAAAAGAATCTTCCCACTACAAATGAGAAATGCAAGTTGCTGCTTAATGATTTTTTTTAAATTATTATTAAACAAACCTTCTGTGACAGACTTTGCTAAGTTTTGGCTTGGTTTCAAGAGGAAGTAATGGGAGTACAGCCAATATCAGGTGTCTCATCTATTTTATTAATTGAAAAAGCTATGGTGCTTTTTCTATTAACTCCTGATCATATTTCAGGAGATTCAGCTGGTTTGGAGGAAAGTATGATGAATCAGTGGATGAGTTTTGTATGTTTTACAGTATATCTTTGTTTTTAGATTCTTGTGGGTCAAAGTTATATTTATTATGGTTCTGGTCATTTTTATTTCCTGTCCTTAATGGAAATTTTAGTTGAAAAATGTCAACTGGTGACCACCAGATTATTTTGGTCAATTCTAGATTTTGGAATTGAGCAGTGAATCCTCCAGCTGAAACTGAGAAAAGTCAGTGGAAGTAAATGGCCTAATACCTCTCCCATTATATCAATGCCAAAACTGTCAATAATGTCAATGGATCCAGGATTAGACAGAAAGAAGCCTGTAGAATAGAGGTGGGCAAACTACAGCCCGTGGGACTGTCCTACCCAGCCACCGAGCTCGTGGCTTGGGGCTCACCCCTGGCCCCTCCCCTGCTGTTCCCTCTCCCCTGCAGCCTCAGCTCACTCACTCCGCGGCCAGCGCAATGCTCTGGGTGGCGGGACTGTGAGCTCCTGGGGCAGCGCAGCTGCAGAGCCCGGCTTGACCCAGTCTCTGTGCTGCACGGTGGCAGCAGCAGCATGGCCCGGATCCAGCCGGGAAGCGCGACTGTAGAAACTCCTGCCACCGGTGCTCCAGGCAGCACGGTAAGGGGGCACAGAGCAGGGGGGGTTGGATAGAGGGCAGGGGAGTTGGGGGGGGTCAGGGGGCAGGGGTGTGGACACGGGTGGGGATGGTCAGGGGGAACAGGAGGTTGAATTGGGGCAAGGGTCCCGGGGGGCAGTCAGGAAGGGGGAGGTTGGATAGGGTAGCAGGGGGCAGTCTGGGGCAAGGGTTCCGGGGCCAGTCAGGGAACAGGGAGAAGGGGTAGCTGAATGGGGCAGGGGTCTCGGGGGGGGGGCATCAGGAATGAGAGGAGGGGTTGGATGGGGCAGCAGGGATCCGGGGGTGATCAGGGGACAGGGAGCGGGGGGGGTGGATGGGGCAGGTGTCCTGGGGGGGCCATGAGGGAACGGGGGGGGTTGGATGGGGCAGGAGTCCTGGGGGGTGGGGGGGCAGATAGTAGATAGGGGCCGGGCCATGACCCCCTCCCCTAACCAGCCCTCCATACAATTTATGAAACCCGATTCGGCCCTCAGGCTAAAAAGTTTGCCCACCCGTGCTGTAGAATCCATCAAATCCATCTACTATAATTTCACTACTGGTATATATGGAAGATATACATACAAAGAAAAAAGCACAGTGCTTTCCGTTAGTTTTACGAATCAGGTATCTTAGAAAATGGAATAAAAGCACCTGTTTCTGTTCTATACTACAGACTTTTTGTTGGTTTTGTTCACATCACTGACAAAAAATATCTTTTTTCAAGTTTATAAGTAATTTCTCAATTTCCTTACACGTCTTCCACTCGAACTCGTTGATAGTCAGAAAGAATGGCTCCTACAGAGACACCTTCAACTCCTTCCTTGTCCTTTGGGGGGGGGAAAAAGGAATAGTAGTGTTACAGATACGTTAATGCACATACTCATCGGCAGTCTGGAGATTCAGAAATACACAGTACTTCACTTTGAAAACCAACCAGAAAGAATGGATCCTTTTCTCAGTACCTAGTATTTAAGAAAAAAAAAATGAGTGGTCTGCAAGGCCAATCTGCTCCGTGGATACTACTCCAACCTCAGAGGGAGCAGTACTCTGCTACCTTAGTACCACTACTCTACAAAGGAAACGTCCAGTGTATCTGCAAAGCATCAGACCCTACCCTGCTCCCTGTTCCTAAAATCCCTACCACCATTCAGTGTAGCTGCTCTGGTTCCTTTATGCCTGGTACCCTCCATTCCAACAGGAGAAAGACAGGATTTGCCATTTTGCCCCTGAGAGCACAAATGAAGGCTTATTATGTTCCTCCCTCCTACAATCTATGCTGGGATGTTTTGCACCACAGAGAAAGTCTCTGAGGATTCCTAATGATTTTTCTCTCCTTTAAATTCTTTGCTCTTCTCCCATACAAGGTCCTATGCCACAACAATGAACCCGGGAAAAACTATACAGCCAGTTACTACTTTTCCTTAAAACAGGTCTCTGTCACCCTAAGGAAAATCATTCCATCAACAAACAAATCTTTTCAAAATACAGTGGTCACCATTAAACAGTATTTTGCCAACGTTTATGACAGAGTGGAGTGTGAGATTATGATGTTTTTCCCATACACAGAACAGTAGATATCTGTGGTAACTGTGAGAAACTGTTGACTTTGATAGCTTCTGTTATAAAACAGATTTTCTGGGTTGTTTTCCCATATGATCATTGTTTCTGTTTTTAATTACTTAAGCTGATATTCTTTTTTTTTGAAAATATAGTAGAAACATTACATTTTAAAATGAATGTACTTTTTAAATGATTCATGGGAAGCATCTGTTTTTTCTTTTTTTATCTTGAGTTCAAATCAGAACCAATTTACTGGAACAGAAGTATCATTCTTTTTCCTAAATTTTCACCCAATAAAACTCATTTGAGCTGAATTAGTTTTCCTGCCATGGCTGATCATGGTTTTAAGGTGTAATTTCTCCTCTGAGGTTGCTCTGTCTTGTACAAATCCTGTGAAGTTTGCAGCAAGACTTTCTCACAAAACTTTCATCTATATACCTATCCATCTATTTCATCTATATACCTATATGTATCTCAGAATGAAATTGGTCTTTTTTGTCATGACATTCAATTGAAAACTCATAGTCAGTTCCTTATCAGTATTACCCCCCAAGTCACTTGCTTCATAACTATTTTTAGATAACAATTCCCTGTTTTATCCCTGTGCTGCATTATCCTTTCCTTAGTGTATTATTTTATATTTCTTTACATTAATTCTCATCTCATACCAGTCCAACCAAATTCCCAAGTTGTTCATATCCAACTGTATTTTTGATTGAAAATCTTCTCTATTTGTCATAACTCCTAGCTGTATCATCTGCAAATTTGATCACTGTTGAATTTACATTCTCCTTCAGGTCATTAATGAATGTTGAATAATACTGATCTCAATACCAAGCTCTATATGGGATTTCACTTGATGTCTCTGCACATTCTGAAGTAATGCTATTGATAATAAGTTATGATATCTTATCTGTCAGCAGTTCATTATCCACTGATAATATTATCCAGACAATACTCCTCCTGCTTCTCTTTGAGATTTCTGTACAATACTAAGTGAAAGGACGTTTAAAAATACAGATAAATTACATCCATTGCACTTCTCTTGCCCACCCAGTCTGTTATTATATTTAAAAAGAAAAAGGAAAAGAGTAATCAAGCTACGATCAAACTAAGCAGAATTGTCTCTGAATAGAATTCTTTTCAAACTTTTCCATGGAGCCTTGTTGGGTCTATTTAACGTGTATACTATACATTTGAAAGCTTTTCTCAAGTATTTCTTTGTTCTGCTTGTCTTTGATATGTGAGATACTTGTACTGCTCTTAGTAATACTAGTAGCACTTATCTATAGGGTTGCCAGGCGTCCAGTTTTGGACCAGAATGCCCAGTCAAAAAGGAACCCTGGCGGATCCAGTCAGCACTGCTGACCGGGCCGTAAAAAGTACGGTCGGCGGCGCAGCGGGAGCTGGGGCTAGGGCTAAGGCAAACTCCCTGCCCTAGCGCTGTGTGGCTCCCAGAAGCAGCCGCCAGTTCCCTGCAGCCCCTAGGCACATGTGCACCCAGGGAGGCTCCATGTGCTGCCTCCACCCCGAGAGCCAGCCCCGCAGCTCCCATTGGCAGAAACCATGACCATTGGCTGGGAACTGCAGTAAGCACCGCTGGGACACTGCACCCCCTCCTCCACCCCAAGCCCCTGCCGCATTTACAACCAGATTTTCTGTTTATGCATGTGCCATTATTTTATGAAAATCATTCTATGTTGTGAAGTGAGAGTTTTCCATTTTCATTAATATTCTTAAAGTTTTCCGTGACCATTTCTAAGAGTACCATGTTTTTAACTGAAAACAGAAACTCCAAAAATAAAAATATTTACAACAAACTAAGGCTTTACAATCACATTTTAGGCATTAGGTCTAGAAAGCAAAGAAAATATCAGTGTTGTGTATAAAAAGCATGACTTCTGTTAATTATTATCACTATGAATGAATGACACACTAATCACCCTCATTCTAATTACTGTGTATTTCTACTTCTGACCCAGCCACTGGGATGTATTTAGACCTGACTTGCTCTCTACAATATGGCAAAACTGCACAACAACATGCTATTGACTTTATATTCTGGCTGAATTTACTCTTGGTTCATCACTGTTTTGTTTCGCCTTTATCAGTTTTTCTGTAATTATATAGTGCCAATGAAGGCATAAAATATAAGCAAGTACACTGTAGAAACAAATATTCATCCAGAACTTGAGATTTTCAGGTATAGAACCTTTACAATTCTCCTGTATCATCTCACATCAGGAGATTTATTCTCAACTGTCTTCCAAAACATTTAATACAATCCCAATAATGAACGTTTTATTTCCATGTTTGCCAATCTCCAACATATTGTTCTGTATGAAAGTACACAGTAGCATATATTTCCCTTAATCCAATACAGCAGACTACTAGTAATGGAGACATTTAAGAAGTTACTAGTGCAGGGATCGGCAACTTTTCAGAAGTGCTGTGCCGAGTCTTCATTTATTCACTCTAATTTAAGGTTTCATGTGCCAGTAATACATTTTAACATTTTTAGAAGGTCTCTTTCTATAAGTCTATAATATATAACTAAACTATTGTTGTATGTAAAGTAAATAAGGTTTTTAAAATGTTTAAAGAAGCTTCATTTAAAATTAAATTAAAATGCAGAGCCCCACCCGACTGGTGGCCAGGACCCGGGCAGTGTGAGTGCTGCTGAAAATCAGCTCGTGTGCCGCCTTTGGCACGCGTGCCATAGGTTGCCTACCCCTGTACTAGTGTCTTATAGAATAACAGAATACATTCTGGATTATTGATAACAGACATTTCAAGGTAAGCACATTTTTGTACCATTAGTAGAAGTAGTACAGTATTATCATAGCATCTAGGAGTCCTAGTCATGGACCAGGACTCCCTTGTGCTAGGCACTGTACAAACACAGAACCAAAAGATGGACCCTACCCCAAAGATCTTACTAGAAAAGACAAGAGATGGAGACAGATAAACTGGGAAGTACAAAGAAACAATAAGGCAACCAGTGACAACTCTGAAAAGTGCCAGCTCACCAGGATTAAGAAAGAGAAAACTAGAGGAAACTTAACAGGAGCCAAAACTATTTATCTGCTAAAAAAGGGCAGCTGAAAAAGTGGCTGCTTTAGGGCTGGAGCTGTTTGTCTCTGCCATAGTAAAAGGGCCAGTTCCATAAAAGCATGAGAAAGGAGAAAAAGTTACCATACAATGATAACCCTACACTACGAAGACCCACTAGGATGCAGACAACCAACAAGAAAATAGCTGTTGTACATGAACACTACACCATACATCCCAATTGAGAAACTGTGAAAGGTAGGCTGATAGACTATTATGTCAGACACTGCCACAAGTTAACATGCACACATATGTTAGACACATGGGAATTTTATAATATAGTGTTAGCATATAAAGATACATACTCACAGCCACTTTAACAGTGTGAGGAATGATAAGGCTGTCAGAAAACGTGCTGTAAATAAACTGGGAGTATACGATCTGCTTAGTCAGCCATGGGACTGAAAATAATAAGATTATCAATATAAGAGATCAAGAAAAGTTGACTAAACTTTAAAGTTCAGATATTAGAAAAATTACTACAATTGCATCTTTTCCCTCAACAAATTGAATCCCTATGTGCGTTCAAAGTCATATCTGCTCACTATAGTGATCCCTGAAAAGCAACTTAGCTAAGAGAAAGTGAACTGATCTCATGTAACATAAACAGAATTGTTAACTATGTTAAAGGCAAGGCTGTTGCATAAATGTGAATGAGGGAAAATTTGGGGCCATAAAAGCTTTTACTAGTGATGATGTATGAACCCGAAAAAGAAGAGATTTACTTTCAGATCTCAGATTTGTAGTTATATAAATCCCAAGATCTTTTTACTTGTAAGCAGAGCAAATTAAAAATATTAATTTAAGCCCCACAGTGTCATATGTACCTGGTCAATTGTCAGAGAACATCACTTTAAGAGTCTCTAAGAAGCAAGGTGGATTTGATTTAATCATGGATTTCTACATAAAAGTGCATTCTTGTTGGCTGTTATAACCTTAATACATTTTCTTCACAACTCAGAGATAGATGTAGGTTTCATTTTTAGAAGGTACACACCATACATTTTTAAAGTGATTTATTTTGAAAACTTTCAGATTAGTTTTACAGCTATAGCAGAAAATGAATGACTGTTTGGTTATTTCATTTATCAAAGGTAATTGAAGCAGATATTTATGAAGTCATTGGGAGATGAACTATCATTAATAATTGGAGGATTTTCTTGCCATGCTGTATTAGGAGGAGAAAATCACCAGATAGACATTTAAATTGTTTTATTTAACTAAAACAACAAAGTTATGTATTCTGGATTTTTTTTCTTCAACAGCAAACATATAATATTTTAACAAAACAAGCATATAAATTTCTGAATTTAGCAGAAATTTAGCATCCGAAGAAGTGAGCTGTAGCTCACGAAAGCTCATGCTAAAATAAATTTGTTAGTATTTAAGGTGCCACAAGTACTCCTGTTCTTTTTGCGGATACAGACTAACACGGCTGCTACTCTGAAACCTGAATTTAGCTAAACATTCAAGTTGGGTTTTTTTTTTCAAATCAGGTTTGTTTTTGTTAAAATTGTTTTTAACTAAAAGAGTTCAATGACATATTTAAAAAAAAACAGAACAAAAATTAAATCAACTATGTCAGCCAGGTCAACGTGAGAAACTTAAAAAATCGGCTTCTGCAGCTAACTCAGTCGTCTTCGACTTCATTTTCATGTTTATTCAAAATCTGGAAAAGAAAAACAAGCTTTCCTGCTTTTTCAGGTCCCAGACGATTTCTCAATTTGGAATGAATTAGTCCAAAGGAAGAAAATAGTCTTTCTACACTGGCAGAAGAAGCTACTGCTGTTTAAAGTGAGATCATCACATCAACAGTCTCTGAATCCAATTGCTTAAGTGTCTTCCACCAGTTCACTGGTGTGACTTTCTTTAAAACATCATCAGCAAACATATATTTCTTGAATGGTTCTTATTCCCAAACTGGGTCTCTTTTACGGCCTGCTGCCATTATTGGTTTTCCCTTCTAGTGAAAGAATGGTGTGGTAGATCTCAAATCAATGAAGGCTACACTCAGAAAGACCTCAAGACTTCTGGAATATGCTGCTCAAACAGTTTCACTTTTGTTTCTACTCCCTTCTCACATTCATCTCCAGACTTCTTCTCCTTGCCCAGATCTATTCTGCCCCAACAATCTTCTATTCATTGAACTTTTTGAAACTCTCCACTTTTAGAGAGAGGTAAGGGATTGACTCTGTGTACACAAATTTGCGGAGGGACAATAGGGTTGAGGTCTGTTATTTCTCACCTCTATATATTATTTATTTATTTTAAAACATTTTAGCTGTTAACAAGCACAAATCCACAGTTTGAGAACTGCAAAACTAAGCATCTCTGATGGTATCTCTTAGACTGAGCACTGAGTCCCATTGGATAATAGAGAGATTAACCTAAATAATCTATACAGAAGCTCATGGAACCCCATACAATTGGGTCCCTAATCCATGAACTATTGGAACTCATTTACAAAACTTTTCTTAAACATTACATGAATATATTGTCTCATACTATAGAATTTTAATTTAGAATCCCTATTCCATGATGAGATATCTTTGAGTTATAATGTATCTTACTTAAAACTGTCTGAATTTTTAATTTTTTTTTTAAATTGTTGATTTTTATCCACCCTGCTAAGAAGATACAAAATGTCAGAAGCATAGACAGACATTCTAAACTGCACAAACTCTAGCATAGTAACTTTTTACATCACGCGTGTTTAATTGTAAATTTAAGGAACTGTAGTTGACTGAAATTCCTTTCTCTTCTACATCCAAATGGAATCTTTTCAGTAATGTGAGCAGATATGGCTTTGAATACACACACAGAGAGAAGAAATTATAACCTGGCCAGTTCTCAAGAAACAAACGACTTTGGCTACCAGCACCTTCTCAACAAGTCTGCCTCCAGTACAGACGCTGAAGTCAAAACTAAGACCACTAAACCTCTGCCAACATCTCTTTCACAATTATATCGGTACACAATACACGAGGGTGTTGGAAGAGTTTATGAATAATTTCCTTATTGCTACAGACAGGTGACAAACATCAATGCCCTTTTGTCAGCAGTCTGCAACACAGACACTCAGAATGCACTGCTGATTCACATAAAAGTCATAGTAGAAGAGGCAGTCCAACTAAGTTGGCTTCACTCACTTTTCTGGAACAGATCCCAGAGTCATGATAGGCAGCCCCAAAAGTCTCGATCCCTCCCACTTCCTCTCTCTTTTAGCACCTATGCTATGTGAGGCTGCTTGGGGAAATCATGAGATACGGTGGACTCCAATGCCACCTAACCTTATGATTCTCTCCTAGCACATGTCACCAGCATAGTTATCTAGATGGCCTATTGTTTAAGAGAAATAAACACCTGGGTGAAGGCAGTAAGATGCTGCAGTAGGCCCCCAAATCCTCTGAGGTAAGAGTGAAATGAAGCATGGAAAATGCTTTGAAGAACTGGCTAGATCACTAACCTCAGTGAGGGTATCAGCCCTCCAATCATCACTATTAGGCTACGTACTGGGGATCAATTTATCGCATCTTGTCCGAATTGACGCCTGTACTCCACCTCGGCAGGAGGAGTAAGCGGAGTCGACAGGGGAGCCGCAGCGGTCGACTCGCTGCCATGAGGACGGCCAGGTAAGTCAAACTAACATACTTCGAATTCAGCTACATGAATAGTGTAGCTGAAGTTGTGTATCTTAGTTTGAACCCCCCTGCTAATGTAGCCCAGGGATTAGAATCTTACTGGATTCATCCCTTCCTCTGGAAACATTAGCAAGTGGAGGAAAGAAAGAATGTCTTCTCCACCTGCAAGAGACTATGCCCATTCTTCTCATAAAAGGCCTTGCCATTTGATCCTCTTCACAGACTTCAGATTAAGCAACTACAACCCACTACTGGTGGCTGAAAGTGAAGGCCACATAAACACTCCTGTTTGTACAGATTCAGCAAGCCTTCTCCAAAACCAAGCAAGCTTATGTGCGTATCACACTGCTGGTAATACACATAATAGTGGCTGCTCATTCAATTCCAGATCCAATTCAAAGTCCTTTAATTGGCCACAACTCCCTTTTGACTGCTGGGGGCAGAGGTCCCTAAGATATGGAACTTATTGATAGAGAAGAGATTGAATGTGGCCATTATCAGATCAGAATGCAATGGACATGCTAAAAATAAGTGACTTACACATATTGTATTCCCAATCGATCAGTATGAAGTAGGCAGGAAATTAAACTTCATTATGAATCAAATTTTCTGCTGGCCTAACTGCACAGTAGTCAATGAAATTTGGCTCCATTTTTTTGGTTAACTTTTACAACTGCCCATGCATGTGTAATTTAAGTCACTCAGATTTTCTTCAGTTTCACAGCATCCCCAAAATGTTCCTTCCCAGGAGCTGCAGGTGCATCTTGTAGGGGAAATCTAGCTGTGAAGCTGCCAATGTGAGAGGAGATTAACACCTTAAACAAATATGCTGATAACTAATGACACTTGGTGGGTAATCTGACTTTATCTACAGTCCCGTCTGCATGACTTACTCATAAAGGACCAAGGTCCTGATCCTAACTGGTGTGGAGCATCCACTGAAGTAAAAAGGAACTGCAGATGCCCAGCATTACTCAGAATCAACTCCTACAATCATTTCTCCTGTTATGAATATTCTTACATCACTGTGAGAGTTTATTACATTAATTTGCTATTTTTGTTTTATGTGTTGTGCAAATGCAGAATCTACTTTTGTCATTTGTTGTTGACTAGTCAATTAGAATTTAGATTAAGTTCCATCTTGCATCCTTCCCAATGATAAAATATACTGAAGAGCAATAATTTTATCCAGTAGGCAATTTTACAGCACCAGTCATCTTTCCTCAACAAACTGTAATTAAATATGGATATTATTAATGGTATAATTTTTCTTACTAATATGGAACACAGAAGACGTACAGAAAATGTAATAAATATTAACAATTCCATGTCTTTTGTGTACCTACTTTTTCTTATCTTATAGTAAAGAACAGATGAAGTATGAGGGCTATATTTAAATTAAAAAAAACCCCAAAGTTCAAAAGAAAATTAAAATTGGTTCTAGTTATAATTTAAATACTGACTACTGCTTGGATCTGCAATGCTATTCCATATTCACCTAGCAGCACTGAAACTGAAGCTAAATCAAAACTTAAAGACATGATAGGAATCAGAAAAAGAACCACACTACTTCTTCGCGTATGTGCAACATGCTTCAGGTGGCATGTGACCAGAATGTATCACCAAATTCGGTCTGCTGATTGGATCATTAGCTTCGCCAGCTTGGGCAGGGTACTGACAGGGAGTGCGACGTGAACACTGATCCATGCCCCCAGAACCACACTCAGGAGTCTGATCTTCCATTCAAATACACAATAACATCACTATTCAAGACAAGGTCTATCTATCTAACTGGTTGGTTTGCAAATTATTCTATCTAATTGGTTGGCCCATAGAACACTGGCTGGTCACAGGGTTCTGACTTCTCTCCTTGTTTCCAGCTGTCTCTATAGACCTCTGGGCTCTTCACTGTAAAGACCTATCAGTGGGAAAGGAATATCCATGGGAAAAAGAAATGATGCAACTAGTAACTATATCCAGGGTAGCAGAGAGACAAGAGGGAAAGGTGACTGAGCAGCATGTTAAGGGGAACCAAATAACAGGTAAGTACATGCAGAGGAAGACAAGGACCTAGCAACAGGAAGACAGGAGAAATGAAGAAAAGAAGAACATGCTGCAGTGAAAAGCGAAAATCGAAAATATTAGTAGTTTCTTTCAAAAAGGACAAACATATATCACATTAAAGACAGCTAAAAATTAAAACTGTTTCCTAACATTACTTTTCTATGGAAGCCATTACTGTAACTACCATAGAGATGTTCTGCATCCCTGCAAATATGAATAGCAGAAAAAATGATCTACCCCTATGTTCCTCACTATGAAATACTTTGAGAATAACTGGATGTACATACTTTGCAGGCAACCAACACTGTAGTTTCTAGGCACTGAACTAAAACAGAAGTCAATTCATTCAATATGGTTCATTTTTGGTGTGTAATGGATCACATCTAAGAGGAGGATTGGGCCCTAAATGTAATCACCTAAAAAGACCAAGTTGTGATGATATAAAACAACAAAGTTTCAACTTCAAATAAAAGTAGTAGAGTTCATCCCATCCCTGTTTGTTTGTTTTTCAAACATGATTTTGATTGAATGAATTTCAAATGTGTATTAAAGCAGATCTGCTCACAGGCTGAGAGAGCATGAATGAAGAAACACACAGATGTTTCAATTACTTAGCAGAACAGTAAAATTTTCCTCATAAATGATTAGTTGAAGATGTCTAATAATATAGATTTACATTCTGAAAATTAAAGCAAAGTCTAACCAGACCTTTACTTTTAAGGATTCCAGTAGTACACTAATTAATTGACTCTTAAAGAGTATTCTGTGCATTAGTGGGTTTGCAAGTTAGATGTAGAATCCAGTATTTTACATGTTTTGAAGAATATAAATGTATATGAACACTAGAATGCATAGCTTTATCACAGCCAACTAAAGGCTTGATCCTGCAACACGCTGATCTCTCTGCCTCGTTTAATCAAAGCACTGAGGCACTTGCTAATTTTAAGCATTGAAGTAGTCCTTTTGACTTCACTTAAATTTTGATGGATCAAGACCAGAGTGCTGAGCACCTTGCAAGATTGTGCCCTAAGTTAAAAAACTATTCTGTCACACCATAAACAACACCATCTTTAATTTACACATCGCATGCCCATCACCAGTCTTCTAGATACTTCAGATCCAACTCAGATCAGATATCATTACTTTTACCACATTAGAAGGCATTTCAGTATTTTTGGTTAGTGTTGAATTCTTCTGTAGCACCACTGTTAATTGATATTATGCAGTAAATAATGCAAAATTCTCTTTCACTCCCTAGGAAATTATGATGATCACCATCCCTGCCTGATCTAATGAAGAGCCAGCTTATAAATGATCATCATGTCTGTAACAAGCATAACAAGCTACTGGTAACACAACCAGAAACTGAAACATTGTCCTCAGTTGTAGTGTTATACTGCATCCATTGCTAGCAGGCTGAGTTACAAAATTAGTCCTACATATAAATTTTAAGTCTCAATATCAGGTGTTTCAAAAGAACAGGTGGAAAGTAAATTATTTGACATTCACAGATTTATAGATTCCAAGGCCAGAAGGGACTGTTTTGATCATCTACTGTGACCGCTGGTACAAATAGGCCATAAAACTTCCCCAAAATAATTCCTAGAGCATACTTCTTAGAAAAACATCTAATCTTGATTTTAAAATGGTCAGTGACGGAGTATCCACCATGACCATTGGTAAACTGTTAGATGACACCATGCTTTACAGATAAAAAATGTATGTTGTATATATTTATTAACAAGGGGAGTGTTTGTTTGAAAGAAGTCTTTACCACAGTGAAATAAAAAAGCTTGTTAATTTCCTTCTTTTCAGAAAAAAAAGTTTCTTCCTCTGAAGAATTGTTTTTCACTTAAGAGGCTTTTCAAAAAAGAGACTTCATAAAAATAACTTTTTGATCTGTCACCGATTGCAAAGACAAAATTGAACTTTTGGGAATACAATTTAGTCATGCATGTAATTTCTGTGGTCATTAGCAACACTGGATTTCCTTTCTTAAATCTTTGAATTTATCCTTTGGCAAATACCAATCAGGCCCAAACTGGTAGAAGCGAATTCTTAGAACATTATGTCATATGGAAAGTAAATAGATGATTAAAGCTTTAAACTACTGAGGTTTAAGGAGCTAGACTCAAAAATTTTACTTTTATTTATTTGAAAGAGGTTTCTCAAGGGATTTTTTTTTAATGTTTTACTGAGTATCGGCAATATAAAACATTTTAAAAACTCACAAAGGCTGACACCCAGAGCTGTCTGATTAAGTAGAGAGCTTGACACTGTCTCAGCACTGTGACTGATTAAATCATTATGATAATCATTTATGTGTTGTTTTACAGTACCAAAAGAAAAACAGTGTGTGTAAATACTTTATCTTATGCAGTGACTAAATTACAATGAACTTCTATAGAGACACAACATGGGTGTGGTAATATCTTTTATTGGACCAACTGCTGTTGGTCAGAGACAAGCTTTTGAACCTATATCAGTTGTGAATTTCTATAGTTACTCTAAATCTGCATATTTTTCAGTTTGAAGATTTTATCTGTTTTACAACACAAAGTCACAACCAATACAATATGAAATACAACAGGGATCTGAAGCCCTTTGTTACACTTTTTCAAGATTTTTTTTTTCTTTGCTAATAAGGTAAAGTGACATTTTCAGGGCTTTTACAGAAAAAATCAAAGAATTATGTAACTAACTAGTATTATCTTTATCTACAGAAATAAATAGTGTTCAAAAGTGTTCAGCTATAGCAGCTGCCTTGACAGCAGTATCCAGAAGTGTTTCCAATATGCATTTTCCCATCTCCCATGGAAAATTCCCATTTAATTTTCCATATTTTAAATCCATATCCTTGACACAGGATGCACGCTCGCATATTTAGGAAAACAGAGATTAATAATAATTAAGACCATTTAAGCACTCTGGGATTAATATTATACTAATATTTTTTCCTTAACTCTTCAGTTCTATGTTTCCAGGGGAATAGCTGCACTGCCAACTACATTTAATTAAAAAAAAAAAATGACATCACCTTGCATGGTATATATGAATACAGGGCATTAACAATGTTGTCTCAAAAACAAACTTATTTCCATACCTATACATATCATCCATCACACAGCTCTCCACACTCCTTCATACTACTTACTCATTCCCCTTCCTTACCAAAACAAATAATATATAGGTCATGTATGATGAACTGAGGGATCAGTATTTGCTGCAGTGGTATGTGTGATACTAAATTCTTTCCTTACTGATAACCTTTATAGGTTTGTTTCTATATATATAAATGCAGATGATATTTTATTATGTATGCAAACGTATAATACATTTTTTAATATTGCTGATTTCTCACTCAGCATAATTGCACCATTCCACCACAGTTACAATCAGCAGAGGTGCTCAAACTGAAGACACACTCAATTTAAAAGAGAAGTTGCTAGTAAAAGAATAGTCTCCATAAGAAGCCTTCAACTTTAGTCTCTACTCTCATACATACACCCTACACCCCTTGGACTAAAATGGCTTAGGTGTATGAACCTTTAGGGTACATTTCAAGACCCATTTATTCAGAGTTTTGAGAAATCTAATCCTGTGCTCCCAACCACTGTATAGTACTTTTTTCTCTTTCTGAATAACCCTTTTGTGAAAAGGAACAGTATGTTTCATCATGTATTGTTATGAAACTCCTGTAATAACTAAGCACAACGCTCTTAAACATGTCAGTTATCTCTGTCCTGAAAGTGATAACAAAAGAGCAGGACAGCTACACGTCAGTCATTAGATGAAAATAAAAGCCATATTAGACCCAATCTAAATGGTAGTAGAGAGTATATACAGATTATACTATTTCCTAGAATATTTTCCTTTGATAAACACAATAAATATTTAATGACATTTATTTAAACATTACTATTTGAATGGGCAGCCCTTAATGTGACATTTTGTAGCTGGAGTGAGTGGTCATCTCAAGGTTAGGCTTCAGGCATTTTCTGGAAGCTTACTCTGCCAATATTCATGATTTATTCATTCTGCAGCTAAAGAGAGAATGTCAACTTCTACAGTTATCCATGTGGTATCTTCCAAGAGCATTAAAACAAATCACGGTTAGGTTTTTAGTGTCTGTTAGGCCAAGTAAAGTCACTGTTACAACACAATGCTAATAAAGACCTCAGTTCAGAAAAAAAAAACCCACTTGTTTATGCTTTCTTGAACTGGCATGTGCTTCAGTGCTTTCCGGACTCAAGGCTTAAGTGCTCTAAATTTACACAACTTTGTTTTTTTTTTTTTTTTTTTAAAGGGGGATGAGGGGAATACAGGGATAAAAGTAAACTATGTTTTGTGTTAGCTTTCATAAACTGATCTACATTTGGTCTTAATTTGCCCTCCTACTTAGTTTACCTCAATCTTGTAGAAAACTTAGCATATGCTTAACTTTAAGCACAGGCAAAGTTCCACCCACTAGTCAAAGGGCTCTGCTGGACTGAGTCCCTGGCATCAAGAGTAATTTAGCAGCCAAGGAAGCAAACCTGGGAAAGATTTGAAAAAAGTGTTTTAAATTTTCTGTTTACATAATAAAGTAACAAGGAATAGAAAGAAATATACAAAACAACAAGAGGAAAGTTTTGATTTTTTTATTTTAGTTTTTCTAGAAGATGGTTAAAATTCCAACTGTTTTCCCATCCCAAGATAATTTTTTGAGTTTTAAAAACATTTCCCATTCCTTTTTGGGATGAACCAGAGACTTTTCTAAATTGTTTGCAAAAAAGCAGAGAAAGAGAGCGCAAAATTCCATTCTGGACTGGAGAAACCTTCCACACAAAAGATTTGTCAAGCCTGACATTTTCACACAAAAAGTTTCAATTTCAACAAATAAGCATTTTCCAGTGAAAAAAACATACTGTTGAAAAGTTCCAAACCAGCTCTACTCATGACCTATTTTGCCAATACAGTGGTACACTAATGTTCTGTTATTGTAATAATTCTGTTTCCTCTTTAGAAAATTTGCACAGTGCGCAAAACACTTATTCCCACTGTGATATACCACTTCATAACATACTTATCTCCAGAGTAGACAGTACACCCAGAAAGGCAGATATACTTATGTATCTAGGATGCTAATTAATGTACTTAATTTTTTTACTAAAATGTTTAAAAAGTATTTTTCCTCATTAAAGTTATCAATGTCTGACAGTTTTTAAACATCACACACATCACTGGTCTTAAAAAAAATCTATTAATCAAACGATGTAAAAAGCTCAGCAGTGGCTTTACTTTAGCTGTACACAAAGCTAAGTATTATTAGCTTTATTTTTCACTGTACGTGAAATGAGTATATTATGATTAGATTTCCCATTATAACCATTAATATATTCCAAAAGCTTTTAATTCATGAACAAAGGATAATCCCCCTAAAGACTTAGTGCTAGATTAACATGTGGATCTCAACAATTACAGTTTTTACTAAGGTGTACAAATCATTTTTCAAGTTGCATAGATTTTAAATTATATTATTTTAAAATAGTTTAATAAATATTAATTCAAAGGTATTGTGATCCATGCATCATAAATCAATTTTAACTCTAAAATAGCTTCTGGTAGAAAGTACTATAAAAATTATTAAACAATTGCTCTAAAGGCCTCAAATCATAAATGTCAAGACTATTCTTTATCCAGTTGTTAAAGTAGTTATATCACACATACACATGTAATGCTGACACATTTCAATTTATATTTTACATTTTGTACATTGTGATTTCAATTTAACATTTTTTTTTATTTCAGCCACAGATATTCATTTAAAGGTGGTGAATAGTAGTGTTAGGAAATCTCTACATATACTGCACTCTGGCATGCCGTACTTATGAAAGTATCAACCAAAACATTATCATCAACCAAAACATTCTATTTAAAACAGTATTAGTGCAGAAGGGATTTTTTTAATTTCACATTTTTACATCTTTATCCAACAGTCTCAGAGTTCAGCAAGAAGAAAATTAGTGATAATGCTTTCAATTTAATTAGTGTATTACATGCACTGTAATTATTAGTGGGAAATGTTATATTAATGAATGTAAAAGTTAGCAGTAAATTACCTTGTAGTTATTATCAATTTCCCAAGCTACTGCTCCTTAAGATAACCCTCTCCCTATGGTCCTTCCGGTAATTTTTCTCTGCCTGATAAACATGATGATTAAACAGCACACAGTGCAAACCTTTGATACTTTTTAAATTAAATCCATGCCCAGCCTAAGGGCTGTGTCTGATTTCAACTAAATGTGTCAGTTAATCAGATAAAAAATTATCAGTAACTCAAAGAAACAGCAGCCTTAGGCTTCATCAGTGCCAGAGAAAGCTGAACAAAATAAGACATTCAGACAATATCACATTATGAGTAAAGGTTACTGATAAGCATATAACTAAACAGAACTGTTCACCACCTTAATAATGTCTGTCTTTAGAGAAATGTTGCATATGAGAGAGAGAAAGAAAGAAAGAAGCTAGTGTAATAAACACCATTCGTACCAAACATGTACTGGGAGAAAAAGGTATCCTTGACAAATCAGCTTAGTAAGGACAATAACTACTTTTAATGTTTAAACAGACACTAAATATTCTTGAATATTTATACAGTAACTTTACAAAAAACAATGGAACTCAGAAAACATCTTAAAAGGGCAAGGGAGTATGATAGATTATCTGTAAATAAATTCACAATTGAAATTAATAGCCAGTTGGAGCTTGCCTTAGTCACACTAAACTGTTGTAAAATTTTAAATTAATTAAAGATTCAGATCATTTTCAGTCTCTGAACAAAGTTCACCAGTCATTTGCAGTATTACCAATTACAATGCAAGATATTGTCAGGGGCCTGATTACTACAATAACAGGATTTTAAGACCTTCACAATTATTCAGTTGCAAACTTACACTTCAGTTCTGCATTATACTTTTCAAAGCATTCTAGAATCCCTGATTATGTTGATTTCAACTACAGTACACTATTTTGTAAGCTGTGATATGCCAGAGAAACCCCTAAATAAAATATAGTATTGAACTGTCTCTAAAAAATATAACAGGAAAGAGATTTTGAGAGGTCCACTGTCAGCAAAGTCTCAGAATAGGCTTCTATATTACTAAAAGAAAAAAAATCGTTAGAAGATCATCCATTCATATTAACCTAGGTGCCTAGGTTTTGATGCTCTCACGATGTGCTTTATTTTGAAGATCCCAAGACAGAGGCCCATAAGAAAAAATAATGATTGCTCCAAGCAGAAAGCTCCTACCATTTTCAGGAGATGGGCTCTCTCTCTGTTGCAGACCTCCCAACGTGCATGGGACACAGCATTTTGGTGGTGTCTAGCTTAGTATTTCCATTGCATGGCATTCCCATGCACTATGGCTATTTATTTATTTGTATCAGCCAGCACAGTTTTGAAGTACAGAGTCAGGTTCCTTCTCTTCAGGGATTTTTCTTCCCCTGTTTTCCATCTTCATTTTTTTCAAAAACTAAAAGCTCTATACAAAAAATGTTAAAAATAATGGTAAGATGACATGGTTAAGAACAAAATGTTACGGAATACCAATGTTAAGGCTGTATGTGTAATCTTAACTCTGGCCCTTGTGCACATGGATTATATGTATTATAGAATAGTAGTGGATTGTATGATTCAGTTCTTCAATTAGACGGGGAGAGGGATAGGAGGAGGCACTTAGGGATCTGCAGCAAAAATCAGTACTTGGTCCTGCTAGTATAGGCAGGGGGCTGGACTCGATGACCTTTCAGGGTCCCTTACAGCTCTATGAGATTGGTATATCTCCATATATTATAGTATCACACTATTTAGCTATAACCTAAGAAATGTACATAGAATCTTAGAATATTAGGGTTGGAAGAGACCTCAGGAGGTAATCTAGTCCAATCCCCTGCTCAAAGCAGGACCAACACCAACTAAATCATCCCAGCCAAGGCTTTGTCAAACCAGGCCTTAAAAAAGGATGGAGATTCCACCACCTCCCTAGGTAACCCATTCTAGTGCTTTACTACCCTCCTAGTGAAATAGTTTCCTAATATCCAACCTAGACCTCCCCCACTGCAACCTGAGGCCATTGCTTCTTGGGCCCTCTCAAACAAAAAGTGTTTTAATACAGCCAAATGTGAGGTTATACACATCTAGGACAAGGAATGCAGGCCATACCTACAAAACAGGTCACTGAATACTGGGAAGGAGTGACTCTGAAAAAGATTTAGGAGTCAGAGCCAATAAGCAACTCAACATAAGCTGCCAGTGCAATGCTCTGGCAAAAAAAAAAGCAAATGCGATCCTTGGATACATGAACAAGAGAGTAGTGAATGAAGTAGGGAGGATATTTTACCTCTGTATATGTCATTGGTGAGACCAGAATTGGAACAGTGAATGCAGTTCTGGTTTTAAAAAGATGTTAAAAAACTGGAGAGGGTGCAGAAAAGAGCCACAAAAATTATTCAAGGGTGGAGTAAACGCCTTACAGTAAAGACCTAAAGAGCTCAATCTGTTTATCTTATCAAAGAGAAGATTGAGGAGACTAGATTACAAGATGGATAAAAATCAACGATTAAATTTTTTTTTAAAAAATAGATTTTTTAAAATTTAAATCGGATTTTTTGATAAAAAGCTTTTTGAGGAAAAACCTGTCTAAAGGCAGTAGAAACAAAAGTGAAACTGTTTGAGCAGCATATTCCAGAAGTCTTGAGGTCTTTCTGAGTGTAGTCTTCATTGATTAGAGATCTACCATACCATTCTCTCACTAGAAGGGAAAACCTAGAATGGCAGCAGGCCGTAAAAGAGACCCAGTTTGGGAATAAGAAACATTCAAGAAATATATGTTTGCTGATGATGTTTTAAAGAAAGTCACACCAGTGAACTGGTGGAAGACACTTAAGCAACTGGATTCAGAGACTGTTGATGTGATGATCTCACTTTAAACAGCAGTAGCTTCTTCTGCCAGTGTAGAAAGACTATTTTCTTCCTTTGGACTAATTCATTCCAAACTGAGAAATTGTCTGGGACCTGAAAAGGCAGGAAAGCTTGTTTTTCTCTTCCAGATTTTGAATAAACATGAAAATGAAGGTGAAGACGACTGAGTTAGCTGCAGAAGCCGATTTTTTAAGTTTCTCGCGTTGACCTGGCTGACATAGTTGATTTAATTTTTGTTTTGTTTTTAAATATTTCATTGAACTCTTTTAGTTAAAAACAATTTTAACAAAAACAAACCTGATTTGGAAAAAAAACTTGAATGTTTAAATTCAGAAATTTATATGCTTGTTTTGTTAAAATATTATATGTTTGCTGTTGAAGAAAAAAAATGAGAATACATAACTTTGTTGTTTTAGTTAAATAAAACAATTTAAATGTCTATCTGGTGATGTTCTCCTACTAATACAGCATGGCAAGAAAATCCTCCAAATATTAATGATTAACCTGTTGAATTGGAGATAGTTCACCTCCCTGTGACTTCATAAATATCCGCTTCAATTACTTTTGGTAAATGAAATAACCAAACAATCATTCATTTTCTGCTACAGCTATAAAACTAATCTGAAAAGTTTTCAACATAAATCACTTTAAAAATGTATAATGTGTACCTTCTAAAAATGAAACATACATCTATCTCTGAGTTGTGAAGAGTATGTATTAAGGTTATAACAACCAACAAGAACGTACTTTTATGTAGAAATCCAGGATTAAATAGAGTCTTAATGATTAGTGATTTAAATCATGATTTAAATCAATTTGATTTAAATCAAATCTACCCTGCTAGATTATAATGTATGAGTAATTTCACAGGTATAAAATACCAGATACTAAGATACACTTTAACTTAGTGCAGAAAGGCACAGTAAGAACCAATTGCTGGAAGATGAATCCAGACAAATTCAGATTAGAAATAAAGCAAATTTTTAACAGTGAGGATGATTAACAAAATACAAAGGAAGCGGTGGAGTCTCGTGTCATCAAATTAAGATTGGATGGCTTTCTTCAATATATGCTTTAGCCAAATACAAGTTATGCTTTACTCAAATACATGTTACTGGACTCAATAGAGAAGTAACAGAGTGAAAGTTAATGGCCTGTGATATACAGGAACTCAGACCAGCTGACCTAAGGACCTCTTCTTGCCTTAAACGCTGTGAATGAACCTATGAATATCTGGCTTTCCTGTTTATTAGCCTTTGTATGCATGGTCCACGATTTATACAAATAGTGAAAGTTTGCAGACATATTTGGGCCACTTAAGTTTTCACATAAGCAACTTTACAAAAATAGACAAGGTGGAGGAGGTAATACCTTTTACAGGACCAATTTCTATTGGTGAGAGATACAAGTTTTTGAGCTACACAGAGCTTTTCTTCAGGTCTAGGAAAGGTATTAATTGTCACAGCTAAATACAACATAGAACAGATAGTTTGGCATAAATAGTTAACACATATTCTAAGGGACCATTCAAGATGAAGTGGTGTTATTTGTCTCTCTAATATCCTGGGACCAACACAGTTACAACAACACTGCACGAAGATAGTAACTAATGATGTCTGAACCCAATTTTAGTAAATTAATGAAAATAATATTACAAGATAATATGCAGTCGTAGCTAAGGCTGTAAAAAAGTAATGATTCAGGAATGGTAGTGGTCATTCCCTAGTTAAGGTTTAAACTGGCATCCCATTACAAGTTTGATTAGTTTAAAAAATAATCTACATTAAATTTTGCATGCAGCATCTCATCTCATATTAGGGTTCAGCTGGCAAGTTTGGTAATGTTCAAAAAAGGAGTGTTCAAGTTCCGGTTTTTAGCATTTCACTTTTTTTAAATTGCCCTAACTTTTTTTTGGCTCTTCCTTTTACCAACATGACTTCAAACAACAAATCTGTCTTATTTTGAACGCTTTGCTAGTTAAAAGTGCCTTGTAATATTTTTAGAGATGTTGCTGGGTGGGTGGGGGGAGGGGGAGGAAGTTTACAAAGAGATATTTTATGTATATGAAGAACAATGTCTAAAGTTTCATTATACATACGCCAGGATTTTCAAAAGCATTCAGTGTTGGCATAGCCTTGAGAAACTAGAAGAAAATGAGACGGGTTGGGAGAGTTGAGGAGAGGACAGGAGGGAGTACACAGGTCTAGGAAGCAAATGGACTGAGAGTGAAGCAAGAATTCTGGTGAGCCAGAGACTAAACGTTTGCAGTAGTCAATGTGAGGAAAGATTAGGGCAGGTGTTCACTGGGTGCTGTCAGTGAAAATACAGGGGAACAAAGGAATTTTGATGATGATGTACAGGAAATCAAGATAAAGCCCTAGTATCAATATCTGGCAAGTAGTCAAAATGATATCATTTGTGAGTCTAAGGGACTCAGAAATAATAAGAGGATAGTAAAAATAACCTACAGCAGCACACAAAGGAAGATGTTTGGGAGTGTTTGGAAGTGAAGATGCGGACTTCAATTTTCATCAAATTGAGGTCAAATTAGCAGTGGAACACCCAGAAAGAAATGGTAGAAGGGAATTGGAGATGCTGAGAGTGTGAATGGAGGGACTGGTCAGGTAGACTAGCTAGTGTGCCCTAATCACAAAGACAGGAGTTGAAGCTAGAGGATTAGAGATAGTCCAGACAGGGGTAAGACGCAGAGACACAGAGAGGAGGAAGACAGAAAGGTGTAAAACAGAGCCCTGAAAGAAACTGATGGAGAAAGAGGGAAAGCCCGCAAAGGAGAGGCAGACACATAGGATGGAACCAGCAAAACACTCTGACGTTTATGGATGAGAGTTTTTAAGAGAGCCAAGTAATCCTTGGTGTCAAGGTAGCAGACAGACTGTCTTTGTTGACTGTCTCTGTAGAATAACTTTCTACACAGAAGCCTACTGATAGAGAACTCCACTGTCCCCTCATTTCTTTCCTTTTGTGGCCTTAAATCACATCTGTAAAGCACCACTATCAAGCATGTTTTTATAGGTTATTTTGTACTCTATGTTGTTTACGGAGTTCAGTGCTGATGAAAAGCGCCAAGTTGATAAGCCTTGAGACCGATGTCCACTTAACAGGCAAAGCAGTGGGAGCAGAAATGAAAACTTCCTCAAACTGTTCTGCCAGTGTGCATCAGCCTTCATCTTAGACCATATATTGGTCTAAGAGAATAATTTGCGTATTTGCTGAGGTTGTCAACAAAGATGCCTATCAGAGCCAAATGTGGTGGGTTTTTTGTGAGGGAAAATACTTGATCATCATTAGGGACTGAACTTAGTAACACATTTTTCTTAAATATTAGAACTGAGTGAAATAGTCACAGCAAAATGTAGTATCTTTTCATTGAAATCTGCCTATCTGCAAGATCATAAACTGTTTTTTTAAGTGAAACATTTTCATAACATTTGAAATTGATTCCATGAAATTTCATTCACAAATGTTTTTGCTGAACAAAATGTGACATATGTTCATATTATATTTTCAAACTTTGAGCTGAGTTGAATTGTGGCGAATGATGCAAGTCATGCGTTTTGGAGTCTGCTTTCCTGATCGGTTGAGCCAATCCTCTGGGATCAGGTAAGTTTATCAAACTATTTTGATTAACTGTCTCAGTACAGATAAAGGTGAATACTGTGCTCCCTCTGTCAAAGGCCAGGAAAAAACAAACACAAAACAAAGCAAACACACATTGACACTTGCAGAGCTCAGACACCTGACTGCTTCCAGCTACAGTGCGGGAGACGAAAGTCACTTATTGTCACTTGCAGAGCTCCCACCAAGGACTTGAGGGGGTCAGCGGTAGCCCAGCCTAGCAACTCCAGAATCCCAGGAAAGATTGTTAGCTAAAGACACCACAGAATGGGGGAGAGGGGAGGGCACTATCCACTAGTCCCTCCCCCAAATGCAAGATAAGGGTGGAAGATCTTATGCAGAGCCAAGGGACATGTCGCTTGGAGACGTCACCAGATAAACCTCCAAAGAGAACATTTTGAGATTCCTCCATCATTAGATTTTCATTATATTCATTTTGCTATGCTGACTTTCTTTTTTAAATGTAGATTTGCTCTGATAATTTGCATGTTTTATTTGTATTTTATTTTATTGCCCTTTTAGTCAGTGTATAGGTCTGCAGAGTTAATGTTTATATATAATGTGGGATCTGTTGGTAATCAAGATGGATTACCTGCTCCCACACCATAACAACCAAAAGCAGCCACTGTTAAAAAATTCTGATTTTAAAACCTGGAAATTTCCTCTTCTGATAGAAATATGTTTAACCTATTACTGCTACTATTATCATTATTATTTCTATCATGGTAATACCCTTTTGTACTAAAAGTTGTACAAACAAAAAAGAAGAAATGCCCCCTGCTTCAAAGAGATAGAATCATAGAACTGGAAGGGACCTCGAGAGGTCATCTAGTCCAGTCCCTTGCACTCAAGTATTATCTAGACCATCCCTGACAAGTGTTTGTCCAACCTGATCTTAAAAATCCCAAATGATGGAGATTCCACGACCTTCCTAGGCAATTTATTCCCGTGACACCAAAAGGGGGTATAAAGGGGGTCAAATGAGGTGTCTAAGACCAGGTTATAGGTTGCTGGTTATGATTACGCTGTCTGTATGCACGTGTCATTTTTGCAGTTGAAGTTATGAATATTGGCTATATACCGTCTGTATTTCAAAATTATGCTGTGCTTCTGGGTGACATCCCAGACAAGTTGGTGTTAGCTCTGCTTAGCCTACTTGATGGCCCATTAAGGACCATCAGCTATACAACTGACCCTTTGAGAGAAGGCAGATACGCCTTGTAACTCAGCAAAGTATGCAGAAACTTGCCCATGTGACTCCAGACTCCATTTTACTGTAATTTTCCACAGTAAGAACAAAGAGGTGTTCTTACACCTGGAAAAGACTATAAAAGGCTGATGCCTCATCTCCATCTTGTCTTCAATCCTGCTTCATACCTCTGGAGGGACTTTGCTACAAGGAAGCTCTACACAAAGGACTGAATGAACCCATCCTAGCAGGGGATGTTCCAGGGACTTAATTCGAACCTGCAGTTTATTCTATCACTGCTACAAGCCTGAACCAAGACTTTGCCATTACTGCATGTAATTGATTCCACTTAACCAATTCTAGCTGTCATCTATATCTTTTTCCTTTTATGAATAAACCTTTAGATTTTAGATTCTAAAGGACTGGCAACAGCGTGATTTGTGGGTAAGATCTGATTTGTATATTGACCTGAGTCTGAGGCTTGGTCCTTTGGGATCAGAAGAACCCTTTTTTCTTTTACTAGGGTATTGGTTTTCATAACCATCTGTCCCCATAACAAGTGACACTGGTGGTGATACTGGGAAACTGGAGTGTCTAAGGGAATTGCTTGTGTAACTTGTGGTTAGCCAGTGGGGTGAAAACAAAGTCCTCTTAGTCTGGCTGGTTTGGTTTGCCTTAGAGGTGAAAAAACCCCAGCCTTGGGCTGTGACTTCCCTGTTTTAAGCAATTTGTCCTGAATTGGCACTCTCCGTTGAGTCCCGCCAGAACCAGCATCATTACAGTTTGTAAATGATGCTGGTTCTGATGGGACCCAATGGAGAGTGCCAATTCAGGACAAATTGCTTAAAACAGGGCAGTCACAGCCCAAGGCTGGGGTTTTTCCACCTCTAAGGCAAACCAAACCAGCCAGACCAATACGACTTTGGTTTTATCCCACTACACTGAGCTACTTTCAGCAAATTACAGTTACCCTTTTCAGGTTCACTTTTACAAGCTGTACCAGCCAACAATCCATCACCCATCAAAAATCCCAGTTCAAGTCAATAACATGACAAATTGGCAGAATTAGATTTTTCTAATTAAAATTTCAATGGATAATATCTACATTTTTAAGCATTTTTTTTCTATTTTGAGCTATTAAATTTTTTGTGGTTGTGCAAAATTATGTGTTTTAGGCATTTTTTATTTTTTATTTATAGAAATTTTTACAGTTGTGGGAAATTATGGAGGGGGTCAGACAATAATTATTCAGTGACAGTAGATATTGAAATTCAAAAAGTTAACGCTTTATAACCATTAAAACCTGTAGTAAATACTCACCAGCAACCACAGACCACACAACAAAAACACTAACCCAGGAACCTATCCTTGCAACAAGGCCCATTGCCAAGTCTGTCCACATATCTATTCAGGGGACGCCATCATAGGACCTAATTACATCAGCCACACTATCAGAGGCTTGTTCACCTGCACATATACCAGTGTGATATATGCCATCATGTGCGAGCAATGTCCCTCTGCCACATACATTGGCCAAACCGGACAGTCGCTACATAAAAGAATAAATGGACACAAATCAGACGTCAAGAATTATAACATTCAAAAAACAGTCAGAGAACACTTCAATCTCCCTGGTCACTCGATTACAGACCTAAAAGTCACAATATTACAACAAAAAAACTTCAGAAACAGACTCCGATGAGAGACTGCTGAATTGGAATTAATTTGCAAAATGGACACCATTAAATTAGGCTTGAATAAAGACTGGGAGTGGATGGGTCATTACACAAAGTAAAAGTATTTCCCCATGCTTATTTCTCTCAGCCCACCCCCACTGTTCCTCACACCTTCTTGTCAACTGCTGCAAATGGACCATTTTGATTACCACTACACAAAGTTTTTTTCTCTCCTGCTGGTAATAGCTCACCTTAACTGATCACTCTCGTTACAGTGTGTATGGTAACACCCATTGTTTCATGTTCTCTGTGTATATATATATACACATCTTCCTACTGTATTTTGTTAGTCTCTAAGGTGCCACAAGTACTCCTGTTCTTTTTGCGGATACAGACTAACATGGCTGCTACTCTAAAAAGATACTGTTACATATTATTAAACAATCAGTTGGTAAACACCCACAGTATAATAAGGTTATAACTAATAGCAAACATGGATTTGTGGTGAACAAATCTTGCCAAACCAACTTAATATCCTTCTTTGATAGTGTTGTGGGCCTAATGGATGGGTGGGGAGGGGAAGTTGTATCTTGATTTTAGTATGGCTTTGACACAGTACCACATGACATTCTCATAAACAAACTAAAGATGAAATTACTATAAGGTGGGTGGAAAAACTAGTTCTGAGATTATATTAAAAAAGTAGTTATTAACGGTTCACTGTCAAACTGGGAGGACGTATCTAGTGGGATTTCACAGGGGTATATGCTTGGTCCGCTATTATTCAGAATTTTCATTAATCATTTAGATCAGTGGTGGGCAACCTGCCGCCTGTCAGGGTAATCTGCTGGTGGGCCGCCAGTTTGTTTACATTTGCATGGCCACCCGCAGCTCCCAGTAGCCACGGTTCACCATTCCCTGACAATGGGAGCTGTGAGAAGTAGCACGGGCCGCAGTGGCTGGCCACCACTTTCCGCAGCTCCCATTGGCCGGGAATGATGAACCACAGCCACTGGGAGCTGCGGGCTGGCATGCAAATGTAAACTAACTGCCTGGCAGCCCGCCAGCAGATTACCCTGACGGGCTGCATGCAGACCACGAGGCGCAGGTTGCTCACCACTGACTTAGATAATGGAGTGGAGAGTACACTTATAAAATCTGTGGATGACACCAAGATGAGAGGGATTGCTAACACTTTGCAGGACTGGATTAGAATTCAAAACAACTGACAAATTTGAGAAATGTTCTGAAATCAGCAAAATGAAATTCAATAGATAAATGCAAAGTACTTAGGAAGGAAAAATCAAATGCACAACTACAAAATTGTGAACTGGCTAAGCCACATGTCTGCTGAAAAAGGATCTTGGGGTAACACTGGATCACAAATTTGAGTCAACAATGTGATACAGTGGCGAAAAAGGCTAATATTCTGGGTTATACATTAGCAGGAGTGTCATATGGAAGACATGGGAGGTAACTGTACTGCTCTCTTCAGCACTGGTAAGGCCGCAGCTTGTGTACTGTCCAATTCTCGGAGCCACACTTTAAGAAAGATGTGGACAAATTGGACAGTGTCCAGAGGAGAGCAACAAAAATGATAAAAGATTAGAAAACCTGAACTGTGAGGAAAGGTTAAAAAAAACAACAACTGGACATCTTTAGTTTTGAGACCGCTGAGGGGGAAGCTGGTAATAGTCTTCAAATATGTTAAGGGCTGTTATAAAGCTCTCCACATCCACCAAAAGTAGGACAAGAAGTAATGGGCTTAATCTGCAGCACAGGAGGGTTAGCTATTAGGAAGAACTTGCTAACTAAAAGGATACTTAAGCACTGGAATAGGCTTCCAAGGGAGGTTGTGGAATCTCCATAACTGGAGGTTTTTAAGAAGAGGTTGGACAAACACCTATCAGAGATGGTCTAGGTATACTTGGTCCTGCCTCAGGGCAGGGGGGCTGCACAAGATGATTTCTAGAGGTCCCTTCCAGCCCTATGATTCTATGATAGTAAAAATCACATTGTTAGAGAACATAAGGGTAGATATAGAACCGAGACTCCTTTGAGATTTTTTTTTAAATTAATGATGTACTTTTAAGTTACACACCTTCTCAATAATTTTGCTTCTACTGTGGTATAAAAGGGAAAGAGGAGTTGTACAAATTGAACTGGTGAAAAATTACACTCACAAAAAAACAGCTATTACACTTAGCTCACAGAATCACTGAACAGTTCTGAGACAATGACATCTGTTGTTTCTAATGGCAATTTCCTAGTATACAATTAGCACGTGACTCGTCTCCTGCCTGGATGCTTCAAACGGCGAGAGAGTGTTAATATTAGAGCATGCACACACAAATATTTAATTCTCATCTATATTTAATTAGACTGGGAATCTTTAGAGCACATTTTAGCATTACATTTTAAATAGCGGAGTTACAAACCTAAGAAAACTGTTCACTATAGAGATCCTATCAACTTGCAACTGCAATATGCTGAAATACCATAAATTTTAATTAAATTGAAACTCAAAGTGAACAATTAGAACTCACTCACTAATGGATTAAACAGTGAATGTTTCATTTTTAAACATATTTTCACATATAAACTATTATATGGAATACAAATAATGTAGTTTGGCATTTGCAGAGCTTTTTAAACAGAAACTGGAATAGTTAGTATAAAATGAGTTTCAAGATATTCTTTAGTAAACAATTATTTATTCAATGTTATTTTCAAATTTAGTTTTATTTTATGCAAAAGAAATATATTGTACTAAATGAAATAATAAATACTGTGTTTAAATGTGTATATAGCAGGGTAGAGAACTGATTTTTTTTAAATAATAAAAAATCAGATTTATATATACAAAATAAAAAATCATATATATCATTTTTTATTTTGTATATACCCTGCTATATACACATATAAATATATATATGATTTTTTATTTTGTTTAACATATAATATTTTTTCTTTTTAAAAATAAACCTGTTTCAAATAAAATCTGACTTCAATAAAAAAACACGTTAAGGCCTAACCTTATTATAATTTAGTTGTAAATGTGAAACATGTTTTGTTAAGAGAAGTTAATGAATCCAAAACATTTGGATTGCTTTGCTTAAATTGTATATGCTGTTTTGTGTGTTTAATTAAATTCCAGTTACCATCCCAATGCAGCTCGACACAAATCATGAGCAAAAAGTTAATTATCTTGTAAGTAAGCAAAATACCATTCACCACTTTCTAACATACTAAAATGTACAATTAATAAGAATCCAAAAATATTAAGCTATAAAGGTATAGTTATAGTGTACCCTCCGAGGTAGCAAAAAGATGTACCAAATCTAGTCTTAAGGCTCTATATAATTGTAAATCAACATGTTTTAATGGTTATATCAACCAATGAAAATGCACCGTTCTTTAGAAAATAACCGATATGCAAAAGTTGATTTAAATTGATGATCTACATTGAGGCTTTCTACTTGGTGACTTAAATTGCCTTGATTTAAATCAATTCACCTTGATATATACTTACCACAAAAAGTAGAATACCAAAAACCAAATCAATACTGAACTATTAGTTACTGAAAAGGTTAATTAGGATCTCTCTATACAATGACAAAATTATTATTGTTCCTTTGCACAAATCTGCTGAGGGCACAAGAGGCCTACCATATCAACATCAGAAGCTACAAAGTCTTTGTCAGACAGACAACGGTCTGCAGCGAAACAAAAATGCATTTTGTGAAGAGATTTGGTTTCACATAAATGTCTCCTTCACCTTTGAGATTTTCTACTCTAAATGCTCAAATAATTACAGAACAAACTCGCCTGCAGACACTTCTTTCAGGAAATCTTATTTATAAAGTGACCTCAACAAGGACTGATTGCTTAACTTTATAACCAAATTTAGCATGAGCAGACAACTTGAGAATGAATGAAAGAAAATTATAGTGTAGTGACAAGATGCCAGTAAAGATCTACAAAACGGTGACATACCTATACGTATTTCTGTTCTCATACCAGGCACTGAAATTAAAAGTGTATTTGTTTGTCATTTTAAGAACAACCTACAACTGTTAAATATGGCATCCATGAAAAACACAGATCAGATTTTAAAACCCGTTTGGCACATTATATCAAAAAGTAATCAACTACTGTAATTTGAAAAGTTTCACTCGGCTTTTAAAATTGAGAATCTACAATTAAGTAAGGCAAAATCTTTAGCAAAAAAAAAAAAAGGCCTTGTGTACTGAAACTAGAGATAGACCTATCCTACTGACCTGTTGCTATATAACTATTTGTGTTTAAGCTAAATTTGAGTCCAAATGTCTTCTAATATGGAGCAAAGAATCCTGTGGCACCTTATAGACTAACAGACGTTTTGGAGCATGAGCTTTCGTGGGTGAATACCCACTTCATCGGATGCAAGACATCGCTTGCATCCAATGAAGTGGGTATTCACCCACGAAAGCTCATGCTCCAAAACGTCTGTTAGTCTATAAGGTGCCACAGGATTCTTTGCTGCTTTTACAGATCCAGACTAACACGGCTACCCCTCTGATACTTCTAATATGGAAATACACTTGCTAAATTGAGAGTGGGGAGAAGGAAGAGACTTTTTTTTTTCCATTTTTCTTGTAAAGAGAAGATTCAGAGTTGTGACTGGGGCTTAGAGTGAATTGATCCCTCTGAAGTCAACAGCAAAATCCCCTTTGATTTCAACTGAGCCGGTATTTCACTAATGGAGTTTTATACTCCCCATACCACCATCATCACCTCAAATAGCCATTTGAAAAAAAAATGGCATCTTGATTATATAAATGAGTTACAATGGCCAAAGGGTAGTCTTTCTAGATAAGGCTTTGTCTATGTGAGAAAAAAAATTATTTTCACCACACCAAACTGGTTAGCTACTTGCCAATAGCAACTGGGGATGACAAATGTAGGCCAGGCTTGACATAAGTAACTTGACATATGTAACTTGCCTCATTTCTTAGTGAGCCTGACCGGGAAAGTGAAGTAGTCATAACAAGTAGTATTCTGGAGTCAGGATGACTAAGACCAGCAGGAACATCCTAAACAAGCCTAAATGTAAGATAAGAGGTCAGATTATGCATGAACAGCACATGGACAGAGCACGCCGTACAGGGATTGGTTCCTGAAAATTAACTAACCCATTCATGAAGTGTATTATGCAATCTATAGATAAGAACAAGAGTTGGCAGAAATATATATAAGAAATGTATGAAAGTTTTGTTGTATAACTCTGGATTTGTAATGTATTCTGCATCCACCCCCTATGGTTGAGTCTGATCAACTCAATGAAGTTTTGCTATGTGCCAGATAAAGGAACCCAAGTGATAAGACTGGGGTTAAAATGAGTTTTTGGGGAACTGAGTGGTAGAAGTTTTGGGGAAACCCCAACATAGTGCTGAGACGCAGACTCCATTAATCTGTAGCAGATAATGCATAGTTTATTATACGTGTAGTTTTACTGTCAAGGATCACAACCCAGCAATTAAGCAATAGCATTGGAAAGGTTTAAATTTAAGGAGGCTTTCAAGGTACTGGAGGAATGGAGTAGATAACTGAGGTCCTTAAGGACTCTCCGGGGAAGTATTAGTGGCAGCCTGAGACTTGATAGAAAACTGTACATAAGGAAAAGTTTTGTTGCAAAGACCCCCTGCATTTAAGTCTGATAAACTCAGGGAAGCTTTGCTGTATGCCAAATAAAGGAACTTAAGTAACAAGACTCAACTCACAGAGTTTTGGGGGAACCAAGTGGAAGAGGACATAGGGAAACCGCAACAAGAAGCTTCCAGTTGGTGATTGCACACTTGTTTCCACATTGAAAGGTTAGCTCTCCTCAGATTTCCACTATTCCATAATATCACTATTATGCAGTGTGATATCTCAATAGCAATAAATGCTAAAAACGTGGCTCTGTACTGCTGGGACAAAATATAGGAATATATAGACACACATTTTTCTAAATGGATTATAATTACACAGATGTAAATGACAGGTTTAGGCACCCAGATATATTGGAGCCAGATAATTAGAAATATAAATGCAAACACTTGCACTTGCAATTAAATATGGGTGAAAAACTGTGTTCATAACAGCGGCAGTGTGGTTGAGACAACTATAAAAATTTGCCCCTAAAAATCCTGCTTTCGATATACATGGATGTCATTGTAAAGAGAACTAAAGGTGATCAACTTCCCCCACCAATTGACTTTTTAAATGTTTCTCCATGTTACATGTAGCATGCATAACAATCTCAAATTCTGCTAACTCCACTGATTTCAGTGGGACTACTCATGGATTAAGCTATAACTTAGTAGGAGTTGCCAAATCAAGCCCTTAGATTGTAAACTGTTCAAGGCAAGGACTGTTGCCAACTTATTGTCCTTGTAAAGCACCAGCCAGCCCAGAGCAAAAATATTAAAAATTAACAGACTATTATCCAATTCAGTAGCAACCACATAAACCTTGAGTTAATATGTATGAAACCTCATAAGGAGTCCGTGGCAGGGCCAGGTATATAACTACAGCTGGTCAGGGTATAGGTGGGAAAGGCGGTCTGGAAAATTTCAACTTTTTGACAAAAAGTCATGGAAAGCAGACACTTCTTGGGAAAAAAATCAGTCAAAAACACAATTTCCATCCAAAGACAGTTTTGAAGGAAAATTTTCAGTCGGTCCTGCTGAACTCAACTCCTTGCTTCCAATTCAGTGCCATAAACACAAGAGAACATTCTTCTTTTCTTGCAACTATGCCTCATTCACTGTCCACAGTTTGCAATGAATGAGGTATCGATCCTGCAAAAAAGTGGTATCTTATGTAATTAGAGTCTGTTGGTAAAATTTTCTGAAGCACCCAAGTGACTTAGGACCCTAAGTCCCACTGACTTTCCTAAATTACGAAATCACTTTTGAAAATGGGAGATAATTAATCCCTTAGGCACTAGTAAAAAGTCCACCCTCCATTGTAGGGTATAGAAACACCTGGGGCTGGATCAAGTTGCGCAGACAAGCTTACTTCTGAGCATTTCCTAATTTTGGAGTGCTTCATTGCCATATTACGTCCAATCTAATGGCCACTTTCCCCCACAGGAGTTGTCAAGCATAAGTGCTTACTAGAATTCTCCCTCCCAATGAATCTCAGTATTTTGGATTACTTTCAACACCATAGTCACCCTTATGGAGTACAGTGTATTTTACTGCTGCATGACAGATGCAGACTAAAAATTCTAGATTGCCCATATCAGGGCAGTAGCACTTCAGAGATGATGAGTCTGTGGGAAAATGAGAAAGGCAGCACAGGCCACACAGAAACAATTTCCTCTGCAGCCAAATCATCTATGAGGTAAAATCTGATGTTTCAGCCATGGTACCAATATGCACATGACGAGTCAGGGTAAGGGTATCTTGCAGGGTAAAGGAAAATGACTGCTAAAATGAAGTGGGGGGTGAAAGCTGAAAGAGCTGGGCCAACCATAATCTTAAAGTCCTTGCCATAGGTTACACTCAGGGTTTTATCATGGAGAATGGAAGACCACACAGCTTGAATAAAGCAGGATTAACAGGAATATGGGGTCTTTAAACTTTCCTTTGCTCATGCTGTGATCCTTGCCTATTTGTATTAGTTTTTTATTTGGTTGATTAAACTCTTTAGCAGCTTTGCTTACATTTCAGAACAGGTCCTTCAATGCTAAAGAGAACATTTTATATTTAATCAGTTTTCCCTTCTTGCTTTCCATTCATTCTTGATATATTTTTACATAAAAATAAATTACAAACTAAGATAGACAAGGGGACATCAGTAGCTGATCTTGCCTCTTTAAAAATGGCTGTATTTATGGGGAGGAATGTGTTTAAAAATATATATGTGAAATGAACCAGAACACTTATTTGAAAAGAGTACACTTGATGTGTATGATTATGAAAGAAATGTACTTTGCATTCATGAAACAGAACAAGCAAGGTTCAAGCAAGCACAAATTTGGAGATGAAAATCTAATATGCACAAAGAGCAGTGAGTTTTTATGTTCCGAAAAGGATTGATGTCATAGCAGACAAAATTCATGGAGATCTTTAATTATTGCAGTGTTTCAGGATACATTCTTGCAAACGCTGAAACATGCAAGTAACTTTATTCATATAATGACTTGACTTCTCTGGTAAGTAAACAGTTCATTTCACATAAGTTACTGGCATGCATGTTTGCAAAAATCAGGCTTTTATTTGCCATGTCATTGTCCTCCTGCAAAATATACAAAAGAAAGACTCATGGAAGAGAAACATACCTTAGACAAAAGTAGGCTGTCCTGTATATTTACAAAAAAAATCCTTCAATTCCTCCCCCATATTTCTTTAAGAAAAATGTAGCTTTCAGAAAGAAAAAGAAATTACAAAGGGTGTCTTTTGCTAAAGCTAAAACTCTATGCATCATAATATAAAACATTTTAAAGTAAAATAGTTCCCTACTATGCATTTGCAATTAATCATATAGGACTTTTTTGTGTGGAATCAGTCAAGTCTCAGTTTCACTTAGGAGAACTACAAGTAAGTGAGCTAACTTACATATACTTAACTTCTTGTCCTAGCAACACAGAAAGAAAGGCTAGAGGCAATGGATGTGGTTTAACTAGGTTGCAACTTTATTTACTTAATATATCTAGGAATATTCAGTGACACATTGTTCAGTGCAGGTTCCTTCTGTCATGCTGTCTAGAGTGGCTCACAAGCAAGGACACCAACCTCAGGGCAGACTGTTAAGAAGTAGGGCACAAACCCCAAACTGGTTCTGATTTCTATAATTAGATTTCACCAACCGAGTAACAGGTGTAAATTCCTCAGGCATTATACAGCCTTAAAATGGAGTCACAGACAGTCCCTTTGGGCAATCTTCTCTCTCTTGGCAAATCCTCATGAAAAACTAAATTTAAACCTGAGTATCCTCTGAGAAGAAATTGGAAATTTCATAATTGAATAAAAACACTGCAAATTTTGAATTGAGCCTTTTACAACCAAATAGGCAATTCTGATCTGCACACTGATTAGTTATAAAACTCATCCAATGAGGAAATAAAAACAATACCAAGTGACTTTTATAACTACCTGACACAATGCCGAGTTCAAATATATGCAACTGTTTGCAAATAGTCACAGAGAATTATTCACTGAAGAAACTGACTAATAACACTGCTCTACAGGCAAAATGCTTCTGAAATAAATGTAGTCAAACTTTACTAATTCTGGGTCACTGAGAACGAAAATGATGCTTAAAATTGTTGATTGGCTCTAGTTTTCAAGGTATGCTATTGGGTCAGTATATACGATCCTTGACTTGGGAATAGCGGAGGATAAGTGAGTTACAAAGGGAAGGGATCTCAATTTAAACCAGAAATGACTAAAATACATCTTTGACTGGATCTATGAATAAATCTATGACTGGGTTTGGACAGTACTTGCTTTTTAGGCAAAACAATGAATGATGCAATCTGAAGCTGGTATTGCGTCATACATGATATGAATTGCATCATGTTATTCCTAGAAGTCATGGATGATGCAATCATAACGAAGCTTACATCACTCTGCTGAACAAATTGCCCTATATCATCTCTAGAAATCATACAGTGTCGTGCTCTCTTATTTGTCAGTGTTTGATTTTGCAAAGGGACACATTTCTGTTTAGCCAAAGTGAGCAAAGATGCCTCGTACTTGTGTGAACAGTGCAGTTAACTTCTGCTATGTTTGTGGTGAAGTGACTTTTGCATCACAAAAGCGCAGTATAACCACTATGGTTAAGAAAACCTATCACCTTTATTTTGGCTGCAAAACTGGAGATCAGGACAAGAGGTGGTCCCCACACATATGCTGCAACACTTGTGCAATAAATCTTCACCAGTGGTTGAACAGGAAAAGGAAATCTATGCCTTTTGCAGTGCCAATGATTTGGAGAGAGCCAACAGATCATACCAGCAATTGTTACTTCTGCATGGTGCCTCCAGTTGGGAAAGGTGTGTCAAAGAAGAAAAAGTGGACTGTGCATTATCCAAACATTCCATCAGCTATACGCCCAGTACCCCACGGAGAAGGACTGCCAGTTCCTGATGCACCAGAATCATTCTCACTTGAGTCAGACGAGGAAGAGGATGAAACTTCTGGTCCTGAACCATCAATCATAGAATCATAGATTATTAGGGTTGGATGTCACAGGACCCACATTTTCTCCCATCCTCCTCCTCTGAACCACACCTCATAACACAAGGTGAACTGAATGACCTTGTCAGGGATTTGGAACTACCCAAGAGTTAAGGCAGAGCTGTTGGGCTCCAGACTACAGCAGTGGAATCTCCTGGCAGGTGATGTTAGGGTTTCCATGTTCCGTGACCGTCAAAAGGATCTTGTCCCATTCTTCTTCATGGAAGGTGATCTTGTAGCCTGCAACAACATCGATGGTGTGATGGCAGCCCTCAACATCGTTCACGATCCAGATGAGTGGAGACTGTTCATTGATTCATCGAAGACGAGTCTTAAAGCTGTTTTACTGCATAATGGCAATGTTTTGCCATCAATTCCAGTTGGTCATGCAGTCCATATGAAGGAAACCTATGACAACATGAAACAACTTTTGAGGTGCATAAACTATGGCCAACATCAATGGCAGCTTTGTGGCGATTTGAAAGTTGTTGCTTTCTTGCTTGGTCTGCAGATTGGATACACAAAGTACTGCTGTTTTCTCTGCGAATGGGATAGTCGTGCAAGAGATTCCCACTACATCAAGAAAGATTGGCCACTCCGACAGTCATTGGAGCCTGGGAGGAAAAGTGTTCAGCATCCACCACTTGATGAATCAAGGAAGATTTTGTTACCACCCTTACACATCAAGCTGGATCTGATGAAGAACTTTGTCAAGGCCATTGACTAAACACAAGCAGCTTTCAAGTACCTCCGTGGAAAATTTCCAAGGTTAAGTGAAGCTAAGATAAAGGAAGGTGTCTTTGTTGGTCCTCAGATTCGTGAACTTCTTCGAGATGATGCATTTGACCATGCACTGCGTGGCAAGGAAAAGATGGCATGGAAAGCCTTCCAGTTAGTGGCAATAAATTTTCTCGGAAACAACAAGGCAGACAACTACAGGTTGTTGGTGGAAAACCTCCTCAAGGCATACAAAAGCCTTGGTTGCAACATGTCACTAAAGAGACATTTTTTGCACTCTCATCTAGATTTTTTTCCACCGAACTGCGGAGCAGTGAGCAACGAGTACGGCGAGCGATTTCACCAGGACATTGCAACAATGGAGAAACGCTATCAGGGCAAATGGAGCCCATCAATGCTTGCAGACTATTGCTGGACAGTGACAAGAGATGCTCCATTTAATGAATACAAGAGACAAGCCAAGAAGCGCCGAATAGACACTGAATAAGACTAAACTATGTACATAATAGTTTTTTGCCTTTTGTTTCATAATAAATTTTATTTATATAACCCTTTTGCTGATTTTTAAAGTGTTACATAAACAGGGCAGGTGAAATATTATCATGTAAAGCAACCATAAACACATGAAAAGACCTAGGTTTACAATTTATGATTAAAACTCCACCATCTACACAAAATACATAGACATCAAATGTAAAAACTTAAATATCTTAGAAACAGTAGCCAATCAGTTGTTTTAATTGTCATATTTGAATTCAGCACATCAAAATACATAATAAATACCACATTTTATCTCTGAAGCAGACGACGTCTCAAAAATTGTAGACCAGTGTAATTTTGAATGAGGAATAAATTCAATAATTTCATAATTTTTTCATGGGCATTTCACAAAAAAGCAGCCACACAAAATTCATCTCCATGCATTACTCACACAGTTTTCTCCCTGTTGGAAATAATATATATTTCTAATAATATCAAAACCTGTCAATGGTTCAACTGCTGGTGTGCTAAGAATACAGCCTACCATGCTGACTAATACTGTCTCATTGTTTCCTTACACTCCCTCACACTCTGTCTGTATCCATCTGTTCTCTCGTCTTATTCTTAGATTGGAAGCTCTTTGGGACAGGGATCGTATTTTTGTTCAGTGTTTGTGCAGCACCTAGCACAGTGGAGCTGTAGCCCCAGACTGGGGCTCCTAGGCACTACAATAATAATAAATAATAATATCTCCTCCCATCAAACTTCTGAATTCCTTATCTGTGATGTTAAATCTGCTCTATAGAAAGTTACTGCAGCCTCGTGAGTACAAGATTGTAAATGTATTGAGCATAGAATTATAAGGAGAAGGAAGACTGTAAGGTGATAAGCATTGGTTGAGCTCATTCAGGAACTGAAGATGTACATCTTCTGATCCTTTAAGCAGGCACTTGTATCCCACTATGAGCAAACAACAGCCACTGGATCAGACAGCTACACAATTTTTCCCCCTAAAACAATGCCCTTCATCTTTGTGGAGTACCTGAACCAAGAATATACACATGTAGATCATAAAATATCACTTTTTTTTGTTTGTCATACAAAGGTAGATCATAAAAGGATATAGTTCTTTGAAGAACTGCAACCTTTTTACTATTTAACTACATTTGAAAACCCTAGGCCTGGACAATTTTTTTTTCCTGTCTTTGTGCAACATCTAGCAGAATGGTGTCCTGTATGAAAAGACAAATAAATAAATAAATAAATAGTATAATTTCATTGATTTTAGTGGGGTGACTCTTCATCTGCTATTGTGTGAGATGAAAATCAAGCCCAAAGGACTTACAGTATACTAAGGGTACGTCTACACTACGGGATTATTCCGAATTTACATAACCGGTTTAGCAAAACAGATTGTATAAAATCGAGTGCGCGCGGCCACACTAAACACATTAAATCGGTGGTGTGCGTCCACGGTCCGAGGCTAGCGTCGATTTCTGGAGCGTTGCACTGTGGGTAGCTATTCCGTAGCTATCCCATAGTTCCTGCAGCCTCCCCCGCCCCTTGGAATTTCCGGGTTGAGATCCCAGTGCCTGATGGGGCAAAAATCATTGTCGCGGATGGTTCTGGGTAAATGTCGTCAGTCACTCCTTCCTCTGGGAAAGCAACGGCAGACAAGCATTTCGCGCCTTTTTTCCCTGGATTGCCCTGGCAGATGCCATAGCATGGCAATCATGGAGCCTGTTTTGCCTTTTGTGACTGTCACCGTATGTGTACTAGATGCCGCTCACAGAGGCGATTCAGCAGCGCTATATAGCAGCATGCTTTTGCTTTTGCATGACAGCAGAGATGGTTACCAGCCATACTGTACCATCTACCATACCATAAATTGGTAATAAGATGATCATGGTTACCAGTCCTTTTGCACTGCACCATTTGCTGCTGTCATAAGTGCCCCTGGCTGAGATCAGCCAGGGGCGCAAAAGCCAAAATTGGGAATGACTCCCTGAGTCAATCCCTCCTTTTTGGTATCTAAAAATAGAATCAGTCCTGCCTAGAATATGGGCAAGTGTACTAGAGAACCACTGTATCATAGAACCAGAGAGCACAGCTGCTCTGTGTCAGATCCCGCAGAAATTATGAGCTGTATGCTATTCACAGGGGGTGCTCCTGCAACAACCCCACCTGTTGATTCCGTTCTTCCCCCAGCCTTCCTGGGCTACCGTAGCATTGTCCCCCCACTTGTGTGATGAAGTAATAAAGAATGCAGGAATAAGAAACAGTGACTTGTTAGTGAGATAAAATGAGGGGAAGGCAGCCTCCAGCTGCTATGATAGTCCAGACAGGACATTAAGCAGTGTGGGGGAGAGGAGCCCAGCATCCCACTGCTATGATAGTCCAGGCAGAACAGAATCTTTTCTTTACACATGAAGGGTGGGGACTGATGGAGCTCAGCCCCCTGTTGCTATGATGAGGACGGTTACCAGCCATACTGCACCATCTACCAGGAAAAATTAGGGCCAGGTGCCCTTGATCGACCTCACGGATGCTAGTCGGCATGGTTACCAGTCCTTTTGCACTGCCCCATGTGCCAATAGGCTGATGATGACGATGGATATCAGTCTTATTGCACCATCAGCCACCCATGGCGGGGGGGGAGCAAGGATGTTGGTGTTGAGTGCTGCAGCATCGTGTCTATCTGCAGCATTCAGTAAAGATAGGGTGACATGTAAAAGAGTCAAGAGAGAATTGTTTTGCCTTTCACTTCTGGGGGTGGGTGGGGGGGGTGCGTAAATTGCTGAGCTATGCCCTGACCCACCGCGGACATTGTGTTTGACCATAGAAGCATTTGGAGCTCAGCCAAGAATGCAAATGCTTTTCAGAGACTGCAGGAACTGTGGGATAGCTTGAGTCCTCCAGTCCATGAGCGTCCATTTGATTCTTTGACTTTCCATTACGCTTGTCACGCAGCAGTGCTCTGAGTCCCTGCTATGGCGTCTGTCTGGAGATTTTTTAAAAATGATTTTGAATTTCGTCTTCTGTAACGGAGCGCTGATAGAACAGATTTGCCTGCCCTTACAGCAATCACATCCGCATGGTCCATGCTGGAGCTCTTTCTTTATTTTGATTTTTAACTGCATCGCCACACGTGCTGATCGGAGCTCCACACTGGGCAAACAGGAAATATTCAAAAGTTCGCGGGGCTTTTCCTGTCTACCTGGCCACTGCATCCGAGTTCAGATTGCTGTCCAGAGCAGTCAGTGGTGCACTGTGGGATACCACCCGGAGGCCAATACTGTCGATCTGCGGCCACACTAACCCTAATCCGATATGGTAATTCCGATACTAGAGCTACTCCTCTCGTTAGGGAGGAGTACAGAAACCAGTTTAAAGAGCCCTTTATATCGATATAAAGGGCCTCTCAGTGTGGACGGGTGTGGCGTTAAATCGGTTTTACGCTCCTAAAACCGGTTTAAACGCCTAGTGTAGACCAGGCCTAACAAGCAACAAACAGTCCTGTGGCACCTTAACGACTAACAGATGTATTGGAGCATAAGCTTTCATGGGTGAATACCCACTTCATCAGACGCATGTGAAAGCTTATGCTCCAATACATTTGTTAGTCTATAAGGTGCCACAAGACTCTTTGTTGCTTTTTACAGATCCAGACTAACAAGGCTACCCCCTCTGATAGTATGCTAACAGTTCCATTACTGTCACAGGAAAATTGATAGATTCTGTATGCATGCAGTTATTTTTCATCAGTTTTCTATGAAACAATGTCACTCATTCTTCATATCTGCACATTCAATTTTATCAATTTAAAATCTTGCTATGCAATAGCTGCACTTTCTTGGATAATAATAAACAACAACAGTAATCATTAGGAAATGCCAGTGTTATAGTTAAATATAATCAAATACACTTCTTGAAAAATCCACTTCTCTATTATCCATTTCTTGGTGAATTGGAGCTTGAGTCCTACATCATGCACCTGTAATGGTGTGTTCCTGAATCTGTAGACGTATCTCCAATGTCTCTGCTCCTCCTCACAGCTTTCCCAAATAGCTGCAGAGTAAAGTGAAGACTCCAACTGGCTTTAGTTATTAGGTAAACATGAGCACTAATAATGAAACTAACAAAAATCACGTGTCTTCTTTGGGTGGGAGCAAGCTCTTTCTCCCCTCCAGCAACCAGAGCAAAGAATGAGGTTCAAATGTGTCGCATACCTGAGCAAAGCAGAGGCTGACCAAAACACAGAGGCCCCAATCTGGGGCCAACAATAGCACTTTGGTAACCCAGCATCTTCCCCTCTCCCTGTGGCAGGTACTGGGGTTGGGTTTTTCATCAGGCCTTTCCCTGTAGATATCACTGTACTATTCCCTGATTCTCCTCTCCTTTCAGGTATTTCTAATAAAATCATTTGGAATGCACATTGTGTCTTCATGTTCTGATGAAGAACTAGAATGTTGTTAATTCTGAAAGCAATAATCAATCTTGGTTTCTCCTTGATCAATATTTACCTCAAGTTAAAAATCTTGATACTCACCTCAACAGAAATCATTAGCATCTTAACTGATACTACAGTAAGTCATTAAAATAAGTAACAGGTAACAATATGGACAATCAAACTATTATTGTATATACTTTCCAAAAGTCATCATGTTTCACAAAGTATCATATGTAGTTATCTCTTACCTTATAGAAACTATATAAAATGTTATATTCTGCAATGCCATTTTCTAATGCACCTAATACTTATGCATCTCATATGTATACGTCATCCTAATATTTCAGTTCAGGGGAACTAACCTAAAACTAATTGAAATCAATGGGACTTCAATAGGGTTAGGATTAGTCGTAATTATACTTTAATTTTAGATTCTCCCTACTAAAGCCGGTTGGTAACCCAATAACCCATGCTATATTCACTTTTCACTTCCATTTGCACAGTAAACATTTTGTCAACTGAGATTTATTTTATTGGTTTACTTACTAGAAGGACCACTAAGATGAAGCATCACTTTGTCACGGAGGTCTGACTATTACCCAATTGCAAAGATGAGCTAAATAAGACATCAGGAAGTTATGCAACTTGAGTAAAGTCACAGTGGATCTGTGACCCATTTTGTATTGCAAGATCTTTGGTACTTTGCCCTCTCTTACTATTTTACCACACTATCTCACGATATTTTTTGGTCATACAGGTAGAGAGCTATATATAAATAGTCTCGACACATCTGATTAATGGTGATAAGTATATTCACTTCTACAGCTTCCTTAAAGTGTATACTGTGGAGCCATTTTCAGAGTTTATGGCTGCAGAATGGCTGAAAACCAAGAGGCTTTCACTTTTGGTTATGTAATTGGCATAGCTATAGGCTTTTATTTCGATAACAGTGTTGTTTTAAAATTGAATCTTTTTCTTTAAAATCTAATTCTACCTGTTCCATGGTGTTTTAAACAAAGTTTGGGTGAGTTGTAGGAGAGGAAGAAGAGGACTGTGAACCTCTAACTTCTTTCAGTCTTAAAATGTTATATTTTGTAAAAGTGTATATGCTCTCTAAATCTAGGGTACAAAAGGTGTTTTTTTTTGGTTTTTGGTTTTGTTTTTAATCTTATTACAATGTATGACATTCTACTCTGTTGGATTTAAGATGTTAAGGATTTAATAGTCTCCTCAGATGTGTAGACCGAATCTTTTTTCTTGAAAATATGTAAGGAGATCCTAGGTAAGTATTGACAAATAGCCTGCATATCAGAAAAGAGGATCAGTCAATCAGCCCTTTCATTTCTTTTTAATCCCCAACTTTGAATGGGCTCTGAAATATCACACACTAAATCTCATGCAAGATCTTTAACAAGCATTACATATTCCAACTTATTCCACTGACAAAGTATTCTAGTTTAACCCTCTCAGAAAGAACACCCACCTCTGCATTGGCAATAGTCAACTCTTCTTCTGATCTTATAATTTCTCCATGAACGGAGGCAGTATGCAGTACATTCTAAAAATGTTAAGTTAGAAGAAAATGGTCTCCCTTCCTGCAGCCAGGAAAGAACTCAGGGGTGAAATCCTTTCTCCACTGAAGTCAATGGCAAAACTGCCATTTAGGATTTCTCCTGTTGATTTTAGTAGAATTTCTTGTATTACTTTTCCAAAAGTGAATAGGATATGAATGGACTTTAAAATGCCAAAGAATCTCAAGCATACAATACTGGAAGTCTGTTCCATTGTGTCATCTTAAAATCCTTATGTATGCTTTTAATAATACTCTTCACCAAAACTTTCTTCACTTTTTTATCTTACTAGCATTGATGCCAGAATACAGCACCTCAAAATGATCAGAAAATTCCACTTACCAAAACTGAATTTAAAAGAGGATGTATTCATGCCTGTGCAGTTCCCCTCACGCCTGTACAAATGTAAAGAAAAGATGGAGGACCATTTTTGGAAGTAAGAGATTGAGACTTTTTGCAAGATATATTTTCTCTTCACCTTTTACAAGTTGGATTTTCTCTCTTATTATACTTTGGCTGATGCAACTCAGAGGTAAGTGCTTATAGCATCCGCTTTTCTTGATGGCTGCTATTCTACAAGTCTTGTATCTGCACTGTACTCAGTATAGCTTTAAGTTCCTGGCAGTTCAGACATTTTCAGCAAAATAACACAGAGAATGGTGTGACTAACTGGGGGGAAAAGCTTTCAACTTCATATTCCTTGGCTTTCTGTGACATCATGTTCTCTTAGAGCTGGAAACACCACAATTTTCTACCAGTTACAATGAGAAACAGTGACAGACCAAGATTTGCAGTTTGTATTCTCCTATAAAGTGCTACTCTGTCTGGATTATGTTTTACGATCACTGTAGCTGAAATAAAATAAGGCTATTTGGCAATTACTAAAATGATAGCGATGTTCCAACTCCTAAAAGAAAGACTTCAGCTAAGGTAGTAGAAAAACAATAGAGCATACAGACAACTTTCTTGAAGAATCAGATTTTCCTCTTCTTTGGGCACTCATTTCCTTATGGCATCTAGGACAACTATGTATTTTTTATTTGTGCTTATTTCAGAATATACTATATCATTTTAGTGGGGAAAAACTAACTTTACACTCCCAATTTTTTTTTTTTGGTGTGAGATTCTTTCATCCTTGATTAACTTAAATGATTTCTGTCACCATATTCTTGCATCATTTGTGGTTGATTGTACAGCAAATGTATTCAAGGGACAGACAGTTCACATTAATTCTGGATTTTATTTACTGCTGTGCAGAAAGTTTAATCATATTAAACATTTTACTGTTGGTAATACTCCTAGTACATAGGAGCAGCAACACACCTAATCTACATCTTCTCTTCTTTTATTTGATGAAATCCATAAGATAAGCCACTCATTTTAATTACAAGATGTGGCTAACTCCCCATCTCCTTACCAGAATGCTGTTTTTTAAGCCGTATGATTCACTGGTGTCATGGGAGAAACAGGATTTTTCTAGTCTTGGCCCAATGCTCTAAGACATTTGCACAAGGGTAAAAAAGGAAGCTGCATAAACTTTAGTTCTCTGTCCTGATTTTCTTGAACAAACAGGGAAGGGTAATCAGTGATGAGGGAGCTTCATCTAGCAAAAGAAGGTCTCTTCTGTCTCAATAAGGGTTAGTTTTTCTACCCAACTGTTTGAAGAAATTAAGAACCCACTAGATGTTGCCAATCATGGTACAGGTATGCACCCCAAGGAGATATCTACAAATGAAACTTCAGTAATGAATTTTCAGTCTCTCGCATAGGACAGGTAAAATCTTTACATAAAGCCTGAAGGCAAAACTGAAGACTTTTTTTTATTTTATTTTCCATATTTAGAGTATATTTAGAAGAGGTATGGCTTATAACATCATAGCAATGCTATAGTTAAGTTAAGGTTTTTTTTTTATTTTTTTTTATATTTACACACACAGAGAGAACATATAAAGAAAGGATCAATTGGTTGTTTCCTCCATTACAGATTGAAAGGAAATCCATGATCAAAAACTAACAGAGAGACAGGCTCTATTTCTATATCATTTTAAATGGAGTATGAGAGTTCAAAATAACTTCTGAACTGACAATGAAGACAAGAAAAGAGTTTGTTGTACAAAAGTGCAAGGAATGTCCATCCATATTAAGATTTTTTGCATCATAAAAAGAACATTAAAAAAAACCCTCTTTATAAAATTCTGATATAATAAAATAATTATGGGCAGCCCCAAAATACTAATCTGAGTCACTAAAGCTCTTCCCCAGAGGTACCATTTTCTAGAGACAGCATAGTACTTTTAAACTGATATGATACACTGCAGCATCCACAGCAGTTTGATAGGTTTTGAGTATCATGTTAACCAAACTATACTCCAGTCTCCAAACACCATTGAGGGCAGAGAAACCTAAAGCTTTTCCTACTAGTGCAATTCATATCTCCTATAAGAGTCAAAGTTAGAAGAATTAAGAAAGCATAATGAAGCTCAAACTCTTGTGCCAGTGGAAACAAGCTCTCTAACATGACCTTGCAAGAGAAATCCAACCAGAAAAAAATGAAGCAAATTAATTTCTTGACACTATAGAAGTTGATATCATAGTCTGAAGTCTGTGGTTTAGGACTTCTTTTGTAATCTTCATTGAAGCTAAGTAATCATATAGCAGCATCCATTAGGAATGAGTCCCACCATCACAGATGGTGACCTGGTTTTGCTAATACACACTTCCATTCCCTCCTGCTTGTAACCTATCTAGCATGAAAACTATGAAACTTCGGAAACTACTACTAGTAGGGATGTAAATACCGTTTAAAAAGTTAACCATTTAAATTATTTAAAAATAGTTCATTTAAACAGTTACTCGGTTAAGCAGCTGGGGTTCATCGCTGGCCGGCGCAGCTGGGTCTGAGGCAGATCCAGCCGGGCACGCTGGCACCGGCCCGGGGATTAATGGTTAAGGCGGGTAAACCAGTAAGACTAATAATAGAATCATAGAAGATTAGGGTTGGAAAAGACCTCAGGAGGTCATCTAGTCCAACCCCCTGCTCAAAGCAGGACCAACCCCAACTAAATCATCCCAGCCAGGGATTTGTCAAGCCAGGCCTTAAAAGCCTCTAAGGATAGAGATTCCACCACCTCCCTAGATAACCCATTCCAGTGTTTCACCACCCTCCTGGTGAAATAGTTTTTCCTAATAAGTAACCTAGACCTCCCCCACTGCAACTTGAGACCATTGCTTCTTGTTCTGTCATCTGCCACCACTGAGAACAGCAGAGCTCCATTATCTTTGGAACCCCCCTTCAGGTAGCTGAAGGCTGCTATCAAATCCCCCTTCACTCTTCTCTTCTGCAGACTAAATAAACCCAGTTCCCTCAGCCTCTCCTTGTAAGTCATGTGCCCCAGCCCCATAACCATTTTTGTTGCCCTCCGTTGGAATCTCTCCAATTTGTCCACACCCTTTCTATAGTGGGTGGCCCAAAACTGGATGCAATACTCCAGGTGTGGCCTCACCAGTGCCAAATAGAGGGGAATAATCACTTCCCTTGATCTGTTGGCAATACTCCTACTAATGTAGCCCAATATGCCATTAGCCTTCTCTGCAACAAGGGCACACAGTTGACTCATATCCAGCTTCTCGTCCACTGTAATCCCCAGGTCCTTTTCTGCAGAACTGCCACTTAGCCAGTCGGTCCCCAGCCTGTAGCAGTGCATGGGATTCTTCTGTCCTAATTGCAGGACTCTGCACTTGTCCTTGTTGAACCTCATCAGATTTCTTTTGGCCCAATCCTCCAATTTGTCTAGGTCACTCTGGACCCTATCCCTACCCTCCACTGTATCTACCTCTCCCCTCACCTTAGTGTCATCCATGAACTCGCTAACGGTGCAATCCATCCCATCATCCATATCATTATTGAAGATGTTGAACAAATCCAGCACCAGGACAAACCCCTGGGGCACTCTGCTTGATACTGGCTGCCAGCCAGACATCGAGCCATTGATCTAGCCAGCTTTCTGTCCACCTCATAGTCCATTCATCCAATCTATACTTCTTTAACTTGCTGGGAGAGACTGTATCACAAGTTTTGCTAAAGTCAAAATATATCACATCCACCGCTTTCCCCATATCCACAGTGCCAGTTATCTCATCACAGAAGGAAATCAGGTTGGTCAGGCATGACTTCCCTTGGTGAATCCATGCTGACTGTTCCTGATCACCTTCCTCTCCTCCAAGTGCTTCAAAATGGATTCCTTGAGGATCTGCTCCATGATTTTTCCAAGGGACTGAGGTGAGGCTGACCGATCTGTAGTTCCCTGGATTCTCCTTCTTCCCTTTTTAAAAAATGGGCACTATATTTGCCTTTTTCCAATCATCCGGGACCTTCCCAGATCACCATGAGTTTTCAAAGATAATGGCTAATGGCTCTGCAATCACATCAGACAACTCCCTCACCACCCTTGGATGCATTAGATCTGGCCTCATGGACTTGTGTATGTCCAGCTTTTCTAAATAGTCCTTAACCTGTCCTTTCACCACTGAGGGCTGCTTACCTCCTCCCCATACTATGCTGCCCAGTGCAGTAGTCTGGGAGCTGACCTTCTCTGTGAAGACCGAGGCAAAAAAAAAAAAAAGCATTGAGTACTTCAGCTTTTTCCACATCATCTATCACTAGGTTGCCTCCCCCATTCAGCAAGGGTCCTACGCTTTGCCTGACCTTCTTCTTGTTGCTAACATACCTGTAGAAACCCTTCTTGTTACCGGTTAACATTTCACATCCCTAACTGGTAGTACAGAATGCAACAGTGCATCTGCTTAGGAGTAAAGGCTTGCTCTGAACACACCAAACCTGCTCTTCTTCTTACTATGTTGGCTTCCCATGAAATACTGTAAAAAATTCAGAAGTTTGGTCTTCATCTTCAAATATCCTAATGATCAAGTCCCAGGATAGTTAGAGATTGCGTCACAGTCCATAGTCAAGAACATCATCATAAACTGTGCTCCTTTGGCACAATGGAACAGTTAACTGGAAAGGTAAGCCCATTTGTGCAGGAGACAGATGAAATCATAAGAATGTTCTTAGGATTTGAGTTCAACATCCTATGAATATTTAATCAAAGTCCCTTTTATTTAGGGTTGTTTTTACCTCATCACTATTTGTTCAGAGAAAGCCAATTTAGTGTATTATTACAATTTTTATTCAGGAGCACTAATAGCTACAAAGTTAGATAACTTCTTATATTTCCCAAAATAGTAGACAATACAATAATGAATATTGATATTAGAATATAAATCAGGTTAGTCAAATCAGAGAGTTGACAATAATACAACTTATAATTGGATAACTACAAAAATAACAATTTAAGATCAACAACTGGTGAAGTTATTACCTGAACACTATGGGTTTATAAGCATGTACTATTACTATTAACAGCCCCACATGCACGCATGCATATTGTGATGGAGCAAGGCCGGATGGCTACAGGAAAGTACTCAGGAACAGGTATGTTAGCCCCAGGCTAAGCAAATCCCTAGTACCTTGGGAACCAAAATGGCAGTTGCTCCAGGATAATTAAGGCACCTGGGGCCAATTAAGAACTTTCTAGAAGGCACCAGAGAGAGCTACATTGATTGGAGCACCTGCAGCCAATCAGGACAGGCTAATCAGGGCACCTGATATAAAAAGGGGGAGCTCACTCCAGTCAGGTGTGGAGGAGCCAGAGGAAGGAAGTGCGTATGAGGAGCTGGGAGTCAGAGACACAAGGAACTAAGAACTGAGAGGGTGTACTACTGGAGGATTGAGGAAACACCATACAATCAAGCAGCATCAGACACCAGGAGGATCCTATGGTGAGGATAAAGAAGGTGTTTGAAGGAGGCTATGGGGAAGTAGCCCAGGGAGCTGTAGCAGTTAAGCAGCGGTTACAAGTAGCACTATAGAGACTGCTGCAATTCACAGGGCCCTGGGCTGGAACCCGGAGTAGAGGGAGGGACCGGGTTCCCCCCAAGTCTCGCTACTCCTAAACAGACATAGGAGGAGTTGATCCAGACTGTGGGTTTCATCCAAGGGGAAGACCACTGAGAGGAGGAAAATCCGCCAATAAGCGCAGGACCTACTAGGGGAGAGGAGGAACTTTGCCACAACTGGTGTCAGGGGTGGGATCTTTGGTGTGCACAGCGCAGCGGAAGAAGGAGGGTGATTTAAAAACACACACACACCAAAAAAAAATTTTTTTTTAAAAAAAAAAAGGAAGGGGATTTACAATTTGTTACCACAATGGATGATGTAGTACGGGCACTGATACAAGCCACGGCGGCCCAGCAGGAGGCTACCCGTGTCCAGGCAGCTGCCCAGCAAGAAGCAGTGCGGCTGCAGCAAGAAACTAACCGCCTGCTGATGGACCAAGCTGTTCAAGACCGAGCTATGTTGCAGGAACTGGTGAGCCAGGTAAAGACCCTTGCAGAAATGAACTGTGGGCATGATGGGACACGGCTCATACGGGCTAACCATTGGCTGCAGAAAATGACAAGGGAAGATGACGTAGAGGCATACCTTCTGGCCTTTGAGAGGACAGCTCTACGGGAGGCCTGGCCTCGAGATCAGTGGGCTAGCATCCTTGCCCCGTTCCTGTGTGGGGAGGCCCAGAAGGCCTACCATGATCTGCCTGAAGAAGCTGCAGCAGACTACTCCCAGCTGAAGGCAGAAATCTTGGCCAGATCTGGGGTAACATCCGCAGTATGGGCCCAGCGGTATCATGAGTGGAGGTACCGGGAAGACAAAACCCCGCGGTCCCAATTATATGACCTCATCCATCTCGCACGAAAATGGTTGCAAACAGAATCCCGGAGTCCGGAAGAAGTACTGGAGGTTCTGGTCATCGACCGGTACACGAGGGCATTGCCACCAGATCTCCGCAAATGGGTAGGCCAGAACGAGCCGTGCACTTATGATGAGATGATCACGCTGGTAGAAAGACGCATGACAGCCAAAGAATTGACCCAACTACGCAAGGAAAGCCCTTTCCGTAGCAAACACCCAACCCCAACCCGGGAAGGAGGGACAGCCAAACCCCTGGGGAGTCCTAGGTGGAGAAAGGGGGGGGCTGAAAACCCACAGAGACTCCAGAAGGAAGGGATTGGCCTGAGTGGAGGGAACCCTGGGACTAAACCCCCTGGCCCACATGATGGGAGACTGACTAGAAACAGTTATAGATGTTATGCATGTGGGGAGTGGGGACACATAGCAGCACAGTGTCCCAGCACCGAAGAACCTATGCAATGCAACTTGGGGGATTGGGAGGTCTCATGCTCCCTTATCCACCTTGCGGGCGTTGCATTAGCCCCACATAACTACACCAGGCCAGTGAAGATAAATGGAACAGAGACTACAGCACTGGTGGACTCAGGGAGTGCTATCACCCTTATATCGGGTAAGCTGGTAAAAAATAGCCAGCTGTTACAAGCCAAACGTGTAGCAGTGACATGTGTGCATGGGGCCATGAGCCAATATCCCACCATCCCAGTGGAGATAGAGGTTCAGGGGAACCCCATTGAGGTGACAGTGGGCGTTGTTCCTAAACTCCCATATCCTGTAGTTATTGGGAGAGACTATCCAGGGTTTGATAATTTACTTCCCCCTGAGAGGTTGCAGGGAAGTGGAGACCCTGTTGGCAGCAACTCATCATTGGGGGACTGTCAAACCCCCATGTTTTCTGAGTTTTCTCAGGATCTATTCTCAGCCCCCCAAAAGGGCCGGAAGACAAAAAAAGAAAGGAAGGCCGCGAAGGCTTTGGGAACCCAGATCCTGACCCAGGGCCAGAAGACAGCGCTAGTAGGCAGAAGTGCACGAGCAGCCAACAGAGAGACTACCCACACGGAAGGCGAGCCAGAGGCTGGCCCCAGCCATGATGGCGACAGGCCATTGGAAGAAGCAGAAGCAGAAGCCGGCCCCTGGGAGCTCAGGCAGGGTAGTCCTGGGAGAGAGACATTCGGACGGGACCAGGCAGAGGACCCCAGATATGATAACGCCAGGAAAGAGGTAGCTGAGATAGATGGGATAGCAGTAGAAGGGAAGGTCCGAGGTCCAGTACCCTACTTTATAGTGAAGAAAGATCTCCTGTACCGTGTGGTGCAAATGCAGGAGCAGGAGATACATCAACTTCTGGTGCCCCGAAAACATCAAAAAGCCATATTGAGCCTTGCCCACAGTCACCTGTTTGGAGGACACTTAGGGGTAGAGAAAACCCAGGCCAGGATCCTGCGGAGGTTCTTCTGGCCAGGAATACATGAAGATGTCAGGCGGTACTGCACCTCTTGTCCAGAGTGTCAGCTACATAGCCCTCGCCCACACTTATGGGCCCCTTTGATACCTCTTCCAATAATAGAGGTACCATTTGAGTGCATAGCCATGGATCTGATTGGGCCCCTAGAGAAGACAGCTCGGGGCCACCAACATGTACTGGTTATACTAGACTATGCAACCCGATACCCGGAAGCTGTTCCCCTACGCAACACAGCTTCCAAGACAATAGCTAAGGAGCTAGTACAGATATTTTCCCGGGTTGGGCTACCCAAGGAGATGCTGACTGATCAAGGGACACCTTTCGTGTCTAAGTTGATGAAAGATCTCTGTTCATTACTCCATGTACAAGCCCTACGGACCTCTGTATACCACCCACAAACAGACGGCCTTGTGGAAAGGTTCAATAGGACCCTCAAGGCCATGATCAGAAAAGTGGTGAGCCGGGATGGGAAAGACTGGGATACCCTATTGCCTTACCTCATGTTCACCATCCGGGAAATTCCACAAGCCTCCACAGGCTTCTCTCCATTCGAACTACTATATGGGCGCCACCCCCGAGGCATATTGGATATAGCCAGAGAAGCCTGGGAAGAGGAGCCAAATCCCGGAAGGAACATAGTCGAGCATGTACTACAGATGAGGGATCGGATAGACCAAGTTACACCCATTGTACGAGAACACTTAGAAAAAGCACAGGAGACCCAACGGACCCATTATAACCACCAAGCAAAGCTTCGACGGTTCCAACCAGGGGATCGAGTAATGGTCCTTGTGCCCACAGCAGAAAGCAAGCTGTTGGCCCAGTGGCAGGGACCCTATGAAGTGATTGAAGCCGTGGGAGAGGTAAACTATAAGGTACGGCAGCCAGGCCACAGGAAACCGGAGCAAATTTACCACATCAATCTTCTAAAACCATGGCATGATCGGGAGGCATGCTTAGTCACCCGGGAGACTCTTCCTCAGGAAGATAACGTACATGAGCAAGTGAAGATATCACCCGACTTGACGCCAATCCAAAAGATCGAGGCAGCCAACATGATTAATCGCAACCGAGATGTATTCTCTACAAAACCGGGGCGGACGACTGAGACCTATCACCATATCCGCACGATCCCCGGAGCCAAAATAACACTGAGACCCTACCGAATCCCAGCAGCCAAAAGAGAAGAAATCAAGGCCGAAGTAAAGAAAATGTTAGAATTAGGCATTATCGAAGAATCCTACAGTCAGTGGTGCAGTCCAATTGTTCTAGTGCCCAAACCTGATGGTACCATGAGATTCTGTAATGACTTTCGCCGACTGAATGAAGTATCCCAGTTTGATGCATACCCCATACCACGCATCGACGAACTGGTTGACCGACTGGGTACCGCCCGCTTCTTGACTACACTGGATCTGACAAAAGGGTATTGGCAGATTCCCCTGACCAAAGAAGCGAAAGAAAAGACAGCGTTCTCCACCCCTGATGGGCTATTCCAGTACACTGTCCTCCCTTTTGGGTTACATGGGGCCCCAGCCACATTCCAGCGCCTCATGGATAAGCTGCTGCGCCCCCATACTAGTTATGCAGCTGCATACCTAGATGATGTCATCATCCATACGCCAGACTGGGGAACCCACTTGGAGAAAGTTGAGGCAGTACTACGCACCTTAAGGCGGGCTGGCCTCACCGCTAATCCTGCTAAGTGTGCCATAGGACTAGCAGAGGCTAGGTACCTGGGATATATTGTAGGAAGGGGTATAGTGAGGCCCCAAACTAATAAACTAGAAGCAATTCAAAACTGGCCCCGGCCAACCCGAAAGAAGCAGGTCCGTGCATTCCTAGGCGTGGTAGGCTACTACCGACGGTTTATTCCCCAATTCGCCAGTAGGGCAAGTCCTCTAACGGCTTTGGTGAAGGCTAGAGGTCCAGACATGGTGAAATGGACCGACGCTGCAGAAGGGGCGTTTGTAGACCTTCGGACAGCCCTCTGTAATGACCCCGTACTCATAGCCCCGGACTTTACCAAGGAGTTTATTTTATAGACAGATGCCTCTAGGTGGGGTTGGGGGCAGTTCTGTCCCAAATGATTGGAGATGAGGAACACCCGATTCTCTACCTAAGCAGAAAGCTGCTCCCACGAGAACAGAAGTATGCAGTAGTCGAGAGAGAATGCCTTGCTGTCAAATGGGCCATGGAGACGCTGCGTTATTACCTCTTAGGCCGACGGTTTACTCTTGTGACGGACCATGCACCCCTTCAATGGATGCAGAGGAATAAGGAAAAGAATGCGAGGGTCACCAGGTGGTTCTTATCCCTCCAACCGTTCCAGTTCCGCATACGGCATAGGGCTGGATGCCACCACGGCAACGCTGATGGTCTTTCCCGAGCACACTGCCTGGCGTCCCAAGTTGCCCAACCCTATGGTGTTGAGCAGAGGGGGGGGATATGTGATGAAGCAAGGCCGGATGGCTACAGGAAAGTACTCAGGAACAGGTATGTTAGCCCCAGGCTAAGCAAATCCCTAGTACCTTGGGAACCAAAATGGCAGTTGCTCCAGGATAATTAAGGCACCTGGGGCCAATTAAGAACTTTCTAGAAGGCACCAGAGAGAGCTACATTGATTGGAGCACCTGCAGCTAATCAGGACAGGCTAATCAGGGCACCTGGGGCCAATTAAGAACTTTCTAGAAGGCACCAGAGAGAGCTACATTGATTGGAGCACCTGCAGCCAATCAGGACAGGCTAATCAGGGCACCTGATATAAAAAGGGGGAGCTCACTCCAGTCAGGTGTGGAGGAGCCAGAGGAAGGAAGTGCGTATGAGGAGCTGGGAGTCAGAGACACAAGGAACTAAGAACTGAGAGGGTGTACTACTGGAGGATTGAGGAAACACCATACAATCAAGCAGCATCAGACACCAGGAGGATCCTATGGTGAGGATAAAGAAGGTGTTTGAAGGAGGCTATGGGGAAGTAGCCCAGGGAGCTGTAGCAGTCAAGCAGCGGTTACAAGTAGCACTATAGAGACTGCTGCTATTCACAGGGCCCTGGGCTGGAACCCGGAGTAGAGGGAGGGACCGGGTTCCCCCCAAGTCTCGCTACTCCTAAACAGACATAGGAGGAGTTGATCCAGACTGTGGGTTTCATCCAAGGGGAAGACCACTGAGGGGAGGAAAATCCGCCAATAAGCGCAGGACCTACTAGGGGAGAGGAGGAACTTTGCCACAATATGTACGTACACTTGCGTGTGCACACACTTAAAAGAGGCTGGGACACATCTTTCCTAGCAGGCATCCCTACACAGGTGTTCAAATGTTCTGTTAAAGAGATAAAAAAATTAAGCTATTTAGTAAAAGAAAAAGTATCAGCTCTTAATTTGCTTGTCTTGCGGCGCTTCAGAGTCAACCAGGAACTGCAGTTTGGGAAATCAGGCAATGTCTTCTAGCCCGGGTACCATCAAGATAGCATTGTTCTCCAGTCATCTGGCTGGTCTTCGATGTCTGTGTCTCTATTTTCCTTAGAAGAGGAAGTATGAACATGAACCATTGATTTGTCATTGGGCTAACCTTGAGAGATGCACAAATCTTCCTTGTTTATCTGGTCTTCTGTGGGTGAAACTCAAGCTGGTATCAAACCACAGGACCTCCCCTGTGATCTCTTGATCGAATCAGGGCATCACAGTTTTCTCAGCATCGAGTCCCAATTAGGCAGTCATTCTGACTCTTGGTCCACTTTGCGGGTTCTTCTTTTAAGGTACTGCTTCTTAGTCACATCCACAAGTTTGTGTTTGTCCCAAATAAGCAACACTGAAGGAATAATGGGAGGTGACAACTCCATTAAGATTATTTCAACCCCTTCTGTCTAGGTGAACAACTGAGACTCTTCAATGGCCTCTTGACCATAAGAATCTGTTGTTTTTCTTGTCATAATTTATGACCCATTGTCCTCTGACTTACAAAATAACTAAAATACAAAAGTAGTTCATTACTTGTTCACACATCTCAAGACAGATAAAGAGAACTGGTCTGATGTGGTCTGAATTCAACCAGATGAAATTCAATAAAGACAAGCATAAAGTACTTCACTGAGGAAAGAAAAATCAAATGCACAACTACAAAATGAGGAATCATTGCATAGTGCCCCATGGCCGCCGGTCCCCCCATGTACCTCCCAGCCCTGGAGTGCCAGGTGGGCAACACGACTGGAGTGCCCCCAGTCCCAGTGTAACCCTTCTGGCCATCTGAGTTGGCAGCAACAAGGGCCAGGTTCAGTATCCAGGGGTTCCGTTTCAATAACACAATGCAAAACTGGCTCAAGCCCCACCCAGTGACCTGGGACAATTACATACCACTCCCCGGGCTCCTCTAAGAGGCAATACTTCCTCTCTTGCAAGGACGGAGTCTGAGTATAGCAAAATCCTTTTAATAAAGGAGGGAAATAATGCGGCATTATGCTGGGGAAACACCACAAACAGGATTCATAACACAAACCATGAGCAAAAGACCCACCCCCAAGTAAGTTTGGCAGTGTCCTTTTCCCCTCAGGGTCTTAAGTCCAAGAGTCCAACAACCCAAAAGTCTCTGTCCCTGGTTAGTGCAGCCCCAGAGTCCAAAAGTTTATCTGCAGAGTTTTACCTCCCAGCCTCGGAAGGGGGAGGGGAGAGAAGGGCAGTGGGTGTTGTGTTAAGGGGCACCTTATGTGGTCCAAGGCCGACTGCCCCACCTCTCCATGGGGCTCTGCTGAAGCCTTCACCGCGAGCCAGTCCACCAGCCGCTCCATTCCACCAGCTGTCCCGTGAACCGCTCCAGCCGTTTCGCAAACTGCTCCGCTCCGCCAGCCGATCCACTCTGCCAGCTGTCCCATGAACTGTTCCGCTCCACTCCACTAGCTGTCCCGCGAGACACTCCAGCCATCCGCGAACTGCTCTGCTCCGCCAGCCGCTCAGCAACATATCTTCAGCGCCCCCCCCGCACTCAGTGATTTGAGCTCTTAGTAATTTTAGCTCTTTAGTGATTTCAGCTTGTAGTGATTTCAGCTAGTGATTTCAGTGCTGATGCACCATTGGCCCAAAGTGAATTTAGATCAGCAGCCTTTAACTAGACTCCTAATGGAATCAAAATTAGCTCTGATATTCCACAGTGGAGAGAGGCGGTGGTGCAATTGGTATTTCAGGCCCTCAAAAGGGGCCCATACTCTCAAGTACAAATACCTGTCCCCCGCCTCTCTCAATTCACTGGGTTTTGTCCCTTGTCTAGTGAGTGCTACTTAGTTGATGGTGAGTCCCTCTGTCATAAAACAGTTTTACTGTCCTTGATTCACACAATCAGGGTAACAACACTTTATTCTTCCTGCCCCAATAACAGAGAAACTGGGGATCCCACAGCAGCCAAAGTGACCATTTGGGCCACTGTGGGCTCATGCTAGGTGGGGTGGGTGTGCCTATGCAAACAAGATCAGCCCCTGAAGTTCTTTTCCACAGCTTGCCACAATTCACCACCAGATGTCAGGGTAGAGCTCATCCTGACTCTTCTTACATCAGCACTGGGAGGATGTGCAGCAAGGCCAGAGCGTCCCCAGCCCCAGTGCGCCAGGCAGGCAGCACAATCCGAATGCCCCCAACCCCAGAGCACCAAGTCAATGGCACGGGTGGTGTGCCCCCAGTGCTGGGTGGGCAGCATAGTCGGAGGACCTGGGGGTGGAGCGTGTGCGGGGCCATGTCGGGCTGTTTGGGGGGGCACAGCCTTCCCCTGCCTATGTTACCCACACCCATGATTTCCACTGAAGGTAGGGCAAGTAGTAATGGGCTTAATCTGTAGAAAGGGAGATTTAGGTTAGCTATTAGGAAAATGCTTACTAACTGTGAGGGTAGTTAAGCTCTACAATAAGCTTCTAAAAGGAGGTTGTGCAATCCACATCAGAATCGTTTTTTAAAAACAGGTTGGACAAACACCTGTCAGGGATGACTTAGGTTTATTTGAAACAGCCACTGTGCAGGGTGCTGGACTTCATGACTTCTCAAAGTCCCTTTTGGTCCTACACTTCTATGAATCTGTGATTCTAAGGCACCATAAATAAAATAAGAATTTGCAGATCTGTTACCACATCTGATATACTAGGTGAAAGATTACTTCACACTATCAAGGTGCAAAGTCAAGCTGCTTAAAAGCTACTTATTACATCCATTAACATTAATTTATTGAAAATATAACCAATTAAAGTTTACATTCAACGTTTACATGATTACCTCTATATGTACTACACAAGAAGTTTAGTCTGTGGAACTCAACCCCACAGGAATTAAGGACTAATTCAAAACTTGTCATTTTCCAGTACAAGGTGCACTTCTTGGACTTTGTATTTCAAACAAAAACACACAGCATTTCATGAACAACAAAAAATTCACACTATATTTTTCATCCGGGGAAAATCAATGAATCACCGTATATGACAGATGCCAGTCACATCACTTAATACATCTCTGGAAGGTGCTCAGTGATGGGCAGAAAAACTAAGCAAACAATCAAAATGTTAAACAAAGTACTGACACAACGGAGCTGAGGAATATGATGAGAGTCATTAAACAACGTTTAGTCTACCACAGTAAAACTTGTCTAATGATGAAAGACAAGTAGTGGCTTCCTCATTCGGGTTACAACTTAGGCACATGAATATGGGGGGATCTGTCCTTACAAACTAGTGAAGAAAATCCTTGGCTGGAATTATTTATCTAGTTTTTCACAGGAACCTAATAAATATATTTGCCAGTTTCACTTGAAAACCTAAATTAGTTATAGGTAAGGTACGTATGTGATTGCACAATAAGTTTTATATACAGCAGTCAAAAGTTCAGTGATCAAAATAACTGAGCTAATTCCAGAGGAGTCAATGTTTAATACAATACAAAGAAAAATTACTCTTAAATCAATCACTGGAACACAAAAACTTCATTAATACTTCTGCTGTAGACTAAACAAAAGCAGAAGTTTTCAGCCTTTACATTTTTACTGTTTTTCTAGCCTCAAACAGGAAAGGCATTTTAGATATATAGAGCTCATTAAAGAGGCCCTCTAAACTAGTGCAATAACAGTAAAAACATTTTGCCATATATGCAAGTACCAACCAGAGATTTAATGGCTATTTCTATTACACAGTTGTCAGTATTTTTAAACTTGATACTTTTAAAGAAAACAGCTGACATCACAAAGTTAATTTTTAAAACCTCGATTTGTCAAATCTTTGGCAAGCGTCACACACAAAGAAAAGTAAAACATCCATTTGTTAAACAAAAGTTCTCAAGTGCAATTCAAAATTTCCACCCCTTGGTACCCATACAGCAATAAAAATAATTGAGCAACACAGGTCATTTCTGCCTGGGGGAAAATCCTGCCCCTACCGGGCAAGCATACAGACTATGGCCACAGCAGAAATGGTGCATAGAGGTTAGGATGCTGTGTAAGGAATCCAGATCTCCCATGCACTGTAAAACATAGTTCTACAAGGTGCTCCTTGCATTCCATTGTGGGGAGAAGAGGAGTGCAGATAAAGAGAAGCTGACCAGGATCAACTTGGCATAATAGCAATGCAGATATGTCAAAAAGAATTTTAATTTAAGACATTTTAAAAGATTGCTATGGAAAGTAACAAAGAGAGGCAGTGCCAGAATTTAAGAGCATTACCTAAATTTAGCCTTTAGTTTAGAAACAAAAACAAACAAAAAAGTAAAATATCTAGTTTCTGTTTCATGTTTAATAATGACTCAACTTTTATTTACTGTAACAAAATAAATGCAAGTGACAATAGTAACTGACAATGTCAGAAAAACAAAAAGATTTCGTTGATAACAGATGGAAATGATATTTTCTATATCAATGGTCAAACTTCCCCCCTCTTTCTATTGAGAAAAGTTCCCTCACATATTCTTAGGGTGCAAGAGTCACGAAGATATTTTGCCACCATAACGATATAAAATGCAACACACTTAGTAATGTGTAAACTGATTTTTAAATATTATATATTTTTGTATTTAATTCATAATTACATATACTTTTAAAATATTGAATAAAAGAATAAATTAAGAACATATCAGGGACTAATCCTAATATCAGTTTAAACAATATAATTTACATAATATAAGCAAAAAAGTCCAATCCTGCAAATACTTATGCACATCAGTAACTTTACTCATGTAAACAGCCTTAGCTGAGTTCAATACTACTACCTGAGGCCCTGGTATCGTTATTTACAATGTACGGCCAAACTGCTGTGTCCACACACATATCCTCACTGAAGTGTACACAGGTGGTCTGCTGTTCCTGCAGCATTCCACCTGGATGTTGTAAATTACAGGATCGGGGCCTAAAATGTAAAGTTATTCGTTTGTTCAAGTTTTACAGGATTGGGCCTTCTATTAGGGGGCCAAAATTTTCCCCACAGTTACAGTATCTTCAGATGCTAACTGTGGGCAGAATTTGGCCCTAAGTAAAATGGTTCAGTCTCAACTTATCATTAACAAAGTTCAGAATGCTAAAATAAGCAATGTAGTCAAAACTACCCTCCATGCGGCTATATAAAAGGAACGGATAATAGCAAAACTCTGTTCATGATGTTGAGAATATATCTCATAATCTTTTATGTTACATTCTGTGCCAGAAATCAGTTTTTAAAAGTTCTTGTTATTTACGATTTTATTTAACTTTTCACTGTACTTTTTAATGTTTTACTAGTATAAAAAGGTGTTGATATAAATTTAAAAATAAGATTTTGAATACACAAAAGCTTTTATAAATCTGATTGTAATATTCCTAATCAGATTGATAATTAAAATTTCATCTCATTGGATAACTGATAAATATTTACTGACTCTAATCTGTGTTAATTTTTTAATTTCCAAACGTACTACTGGATATAAAAAAGTATCTGCAAAAAAGAGAACAAAACTGTGGTAAGGAATAAAATACAACTACTTAGGTAAAGACACATTAATTTTTTTTTAATCTAGGGAATTTTTTGTTGAAATAGGTTTATAAAATGCAATTAAAGGTTTTAACTAATTATAATCCTGAAAAGAATGTTAAGGGATAGTTTATTCATAAATCTTTTTATGATTTAATTAATCTATTAACCTTTACAAAGAGAGACACATTCCTAGTAAAGTAACGCTCTCAATATGGTTTATAAATTGTAGGTCCTGGATTCATTCAAAAAGTCTTAGTTTCAACAAAACCACTCATTTATGCAAAGAGCAATGTATACTAGATCACTGGGGGAAAAAATCACTATTGTTTGTCAAACATTTTTTTTTAAACTTTTTTTTTGTATGTCAAAGGTTTTTAAAACCTTTTCTTGTATTTTCAATCCTAAGAAAGGGCCAACTGTGAAAGCCTGAATGTGTAGGATGATTGTGAACCCTCCCCCCCCCAGTTAATTAATCTGCTGGTTGAATGACAGTGTGCCTAGGGGCATGGCACTGGCGTCCGACACACAGCGTCCCAGTACACACACTGCCTCACATATCTACATTCTGCACTGCAGGACTCTGCACAACAAACTGCAAAGGCCTTCACAGGCTTCCACCCTCCCTCTAGCCCCTTGTGTCTGAGACATATATTTAATTAATTTAATCCCTTTCCATCTTTAAGTTTTAATAAACTTAAAAGCTGCAGTATTATGAGCAAAATTAACAGCTGCACCACTCCATGCTAACAAGATTTATCTTACAAGCATTTCCTTTTCTGGTTTATCTACTAAATACATCGATTTTCAGAGGCATGAAATAATGTAACTAGCAAAATTAACATGTTTTGATATTTTCAAACATGTAACTTTATATCTTTCTGTAAAATACCTTTGTATAAATCAATGTTTAGAGATTTTCAGTCTAATGGATTCTGTGATTTCCATTTTACTGCACTTAGTTTTTTTTTTTTTAACTATAAATATACGTATCACTTTTCCCCCTCTAAATTATACTCTGAACATTACTAATACCTAATCTTTAGCAAGGTAAAGATAGATATTTTTATTAATTTATTTATTTTTCCAGCAACAGGATAAAACAGACATCCCTTAATCTCTTTTTACCACCAGAACAAAACATCTTTCAAATCAAGATAAAATCACTACATCGTGAATGTTAATATCATTCTGAGAAAAATAATACCATATGACTAGAAAAGACCATCCCTTTAGGGAGAAATGTTGTGTTAAAGTGGATTATTCTTTTAGTGTTGTAATAGAAAGGCATTCCACCTAGTCCCAGATGGAAAATCAAAATCTGCATTTAAATGGAAATACTGTGAAATGGATAGGACAAAAGACTCAGAACTGTAAAGAAGAAACATCTTTTTACATTTTTAAAACAAAATTTAAGTTTTAAAAGAAAAATACTTTTTAAAGATGAGGTTTTAGCTCTACTTGATTTTGCATTTAGATGATAAACACACATTATTTGCAAATGTTGAGATATAGTCAATCTATGCTTGGTGGGTTTAGCCACATGACTCCAGTTAACAAGTATAAGTGTTGTACAGCTAAAATTCTGTGTATAAAGTTGGAGATATGTTTAATTTTCTGCACATTTTATACCAGACTATATTATAAACAGTTTTTACAAAGTGATGATGTTTCACTGACAGTGTTTTATGTACTTCACATAAAATCAAATCTCAAACCAAACTTGAGAAAAAGAACGCAAAGAGCTAAGTAATACCGCATGTTATTTTTTCTGACCTGCAAATGATTTTTAGTTATTTCAGAAGTTATGGCAATTTTCTCAAGTCCTTAAGGAGTCTGGCACCATTGAACATTTCTTAACACTTGCATTTATTCTTGTATTATAAAACGATAAAACAGCAGGAAAATGTTCATATGGATTAGGGACTTGTAACTTTGCTGTAAATAATACTATTAATATAAAATATAAGCTCTTCTAATGTGTGAAGAAAAAACAAGAAACAATGATTGCCATTCATAGTACATACAGACTACAGGATGAACTTTGGTGGGCAAATAGCACTTATTTCAATGATAACTGGGTTTGTGTTTCTTAATAGTGAAAACTAATTTAATTTAATAAGCACTGAAAAGACTTGGTGACATTAGAACTATGCTGTATCATATATTTAACAGGTGAGCTCATCATTAGAACTCACATCAATTTGAAACATATGATGTTCTTTGGAAGGCAAGGACAAAAACAATATAAACAATTTGACCATTCTTTTTTTTCTTTCCCTGGAGATTATAGGCAGTAAAATGTGTAACTATCTCCTCAGCAACCAAGACATAAGATTTAATTTATTTGAAATTAGTAATTTGATCATTATTCTTTAATAAAGTTCCTGTGATTCAGATATTTTCTTACTCTCTGCCTTCATGTGATGTTTTGGTAATTAACCTTGGTTCAGCTATCTCTGGTACCTTTAAAAGCTACCATGGGAAAAGAGAGTTAATTTAAACACACACACACACACACACACACGCTACTCTGGTGAGTTAATTTGGAAAACCCAAAGAAAAATTATTATAATCCTCTCAGGCAAAATTAAAAAAAACAAAAAACACCTAACTTAAAAATGACTTCATTTTGTATGCACTATAATCAAATTGTATACACTGTTTTGTTCACCGAAACTAAAATTCCAATTTTCTTTCCCTCGCCTATAACCTTAAAAAAGCCAAGTGGACAATATGCCACTAAGCAGAGTGTTTGAACAGAAGTTTAGTTCCAAGCTTGATAACTGAATATCTTGGGGAACAATGGAGAAAAACTTTGTCAAATGTACTGTAACGTCTTCTTTAAGCGCGTACACACACACACACACACACCTACCTACCTTTGAACTAGCTCCCGGCAAGAATCAGAGAGTCATCCATGCTGGAAATCAAAGCCAAGCAGGTAAGAAACAATCAGACAGGGCCAAATTCCACTCTCAGTTACACCGGTACTAAAGGGAAGAATTTGATCCCGATATTCTTCAAACTGTGACCTTCTATGTAAGCTTTTTATCTATAAAGATGCTTAATTTAAAAAATTAAACAGGTATGTTTGAACAAATTCTTCAAAGACAAGAGACACTGCAATTGTCTCTGGGGCATATGGAAGAAAACAGATGATAATCACCAGACTTAATATTATAAATGAAAGAACTGGTGCTATTGATAGTATGTACAACTCAAAAATTAAGGTATAAAACTTTCATATACACCACTATAGGACAGTTTTGCAAACTAAACCATTGATTTAACATGATGGGACCTATTGCTTTTACACTGTTTGCGTCTCCAAAATTCAACTGGAAAACCGGTTAGAAGGAGATTCCCCAATCACGGCACATTTATGGAACAATTTCTTCCTAAACTGTTTATTTTAAACACAAAGGAATACCCACTAATGACCTGCTTCCTACAAAATTAAGCTACTGAAACAAAAAAGGTAGCTCAAAATGAAACATTATTGCCTTTTTAGTTGATATTCAAAACCTTGGTCTGAATTCTACTCAGTTACACCTCTGTAAATCATAACTAATTGCAATGGCTGATTCACAGCACAGAATTCAGCCCAACCAGTAGCTATCAGTATGAAGCTTACAAGTAACAAAGAATAAGGGATAGCAAAAATAATTTTTAACTAACTTTGAATAAAAATAAAAACAAGGTAAAGGCAGTACTATAGCTTGAATTACAACATGCAGTTTTCTTCTATTCATATATTTAATTTTTAGACAACTGTCTTACGGCCACCACAAATTCTTTACTGTGCTATCAACTGTGAAATAATTCAAACAACGCAAGAATAAAATATAACCAAACCTCTTTAAAAAAACATGTTATGTCTTAAATTGTTCACAAAAAGCCTAGTATTATTGCAACATTACAGATAAGATATAAGACACTCAAAAAGTCAAGAAATACAGATTTAAGGATGAACACTCAAACAACATTAACAATGATAATGTTAAAATACTGTAAACTAAGGCTGGCAGACTTAAAATCAAGACATATCTGAAGACCAGATACAGTAACTAGTATACAAAACTGTATTACAAGACCAGTTTGTATTATATTCCCTATTGCATTACATCATACATTATTTCTTAGGTAAAGAGCGACCATGTCTAACACAAAGCACAAAGGAGGCTGAATTAAGACTGAGCTTTATCTCCTCATTCAAAGTGTATGACTTCTCAACCTTACTGTTTTTTCCATTAAATTTGGTATTTCTTTTAAATAACTGCCCATGCAGATGGCAAAAGTTTCAAGTTCTGGAACTATTTGGACCGATACCTGCCAAACCCAGCAGTTCTTCACTGAGGCCACCTTAACTTCAGTAGGAATTAGGCGCAGGTTCTCCGTCAAACACAACATACAATCATTTGTGTACAAAAGCATAGAATTTAGCACTTTTCAGCCCCAAACATTTACAAATTAAATAATATCCTCTAAACTGCAGTTGCTTCTTGAGCCATCTCTACAATAGTGTGGCCACAGGGAAATAAACACATACAGGTTAACTGATTTGTATAGAGTCAAAAGTTCTTGAATTGAATCTCAGTCTAACACAAATTTGCTGTGTGACTTTTGGCAACCACTTACGGGGACTGTACTGTCAGCTTTAAAAAAAATACTTCCATCTGTATATATTATACTCTGCTACATTTAACAGAGGGATATTTAGAAGGATGTGGAGAGAAATGAGGAGGAACAAGCAGAGGAGAAAATGACAACAAAGAAAAAGGAGAAGATAAACAGAAAATGTACGGTCAGAAAAACAATCACAAAAAAAAGTATGGAAACAAAGACAGAAGAGTAAGAATAATATTCAATAATAAGTGGCTACAGCCACTTCCCCTTGCTGATGACCAGGAGCCAGATTTGCAAAGGTATTTAGACACAAAGATGCAGATAGGCACCTACATTAACAGATTCCAAGGCCAGAAGGAACCATTGTGGTCATCCAGTCTGACCTCCTGCCTTCTTTCCTTAGGGCAGCATGGCTTCAGCACCATTGGAAACAATAGGAGGTAACAGCCATCTCTACTCCGGTCAGTCTCACATTCACTTACAGAAGTTGGTCCAATAAAAGATATTACCTCACCCATCTTGTCTCGCTAATACCTTGGAACCGACACAGCTACAACTATACTGCATACAACAAAGGGACATGGTGACCACCATGCTAAGGGTAGCCTCCAGATTCAGTCCCATTGACAGTAATGGGAGATAATGACCAATAAGATCAAAGTTTCCCAAGATTGTAGGTAGAAATCAAATTGATGAGATCTCTTAAATAAACCACAAATATCACAAGATTTCTCATAAAATTGGGAGAGTTGGCAACTCTGATGTTATTCCTTATTATAATAAAATTTCTCATTCTGTGTTAGAGGAAAGTGACACAGCAAATACTGTATTAATTTCTTGCTCTTCTCTTTTTGTTTCTATTGCAGTTGTTTTTCTGACCTAATATTTTTGTTTTTATCTTCTCTTCTCTTATCTCTTTGGTGTAATTTTCTTCTCTACTTGTTTCTGTTCATTTCTCTCCACATCATTCTAAATATTCTTCCACCCCATGTCAGACCTTTCACTCTCCTTTTTAATTCTGTTCGCTAAATTCTGTATCCTCCTTACTGAAACAGACTCTTTTTTGTCCCCTGAGGAGTGCACTTGTCAGCCCAGGTTGGGTCACTGTCTGCTTGCAGATAATGGCAGTGTGAATGAGTTTGCAGTAGGCCTGCCACTTGCAGCCCTGCCTGGGTGTTGAGTGAGTCACGCTTCATCGTATCTGACTTTTTAGGATTTGATTCTGATAGTTTTTATTTACACCCCTAATAAATGATATTACTTTCAGCAGAGTTACACCTATATAAAACAGGGAAAGTGAGATCAGATTTGGACCCTAGACAGCTTGAGAACACATGCAGAGGTCTTTTCTACTTAGACTGTACAATCTTCGGGACAGTGACAGTCTTTTACTATATAGTTGCACAGTAAGTGGCTCATGGGGCCTGATCTTGTTCTCTAGGCACTACTGTATTACGACTACTAAACAATAATAAATAATCCCACTTTTTTCCTGTTCTGTTGACTAGTTCCACATGACTACGCCTAGTGAAAAACATAATCAGACTGGTTCTCCATGAAGAATGGGTTGCAGCTGAGCCTTTTCCTAAATTCTAATTGTAGCTCTTCAGGGTTGTTCTGTCACAACTCTCAGTAAAGTCTGTTCAATTTTTCACCTGTGTGCACACTCACACATTCTAGATTCAATGGATGTCAAAAGGGAGAGTTATTAGTTTAAAACATGAAGACCAGAGAGTCCACATTTTCTGTGACAATCATAATTAAAAGTGTACAACTTTAGGGATTTAGTTCTTTCCCTCATTACTTTACTAAGGATATTTGAATGAAAATGGAATCTCCTTTTCTTTAATTCATTTTTTCCTTCATATTCCTCCTCACAATTCTTTGCGACACCATAAGTTATTTCATAGTAGCAAATTGTGATGTCACAAGTAGGATGATGACTTCAAGCAGGAGAATAAGAAGCAGGAGTATTAAGTAACTTAAGGTACACTTTTATCTCAAAAACTTCATAATAAACAATAAGTGAAGAAAAATCAGAACAATTATACATTTAGGCCTTTTATTCTGTTCATAATCAGATCTCAGGCACAGTACACTTGATGTTTAAAGTGGCATAGTCAACTTCAAATCCAGGCAAGAAACCCTTTTTCTCCTCCTCCCTACCCCCCCCCAAACCCCCCCACAAAAAGAAGACTTTAAAACTATTTTTATGTACAACTCACCCCTAATTTACCATGCTGATTTTTGGGTGGTTTTAAAGTTCTATTTTCCTGCATTTTAAAAGCATGCTTCCGCTCTTGAGTTGTGAAAGATCCAAACAAACAACAAGGGAAACAAAAAAAATATACTATGTTCAACATGCTGTCAAACGGACAAAACAAACAAACTGAAAAATACAAAATATTTTTCTCTAATTTTTTTCAGTTAAAAAGATCTTAGGTGAAGTAATGGCCATTCTGAATAAAGTCAAAAGTTCATAAGATTAAAGGTAGAGATCAAGTTGATAAGAACTCTTAAATAAACCCCAAATATTACAAGGCTCGTGATAAAATGGTAGGACTTGGCACCAGTGCTGTTTCTAATACAGTTTCCTGTTCAGTGTAAGAAGAAAGTAACATTCTGGGATCCTTTATCATTATCATTTGACAAAACGCTATGTTATTTGGGAGGAAGTGTGGCATAGAGTACAGAGCACTGGACCGAGACTCAGAAGACCTGGGTCCTATTCTCACTCTGCCACTGGCCTGCTGGGCAAGTCCCTTTGCAGCCTTGTGCCTCAGTTTCCCCATCTGTAAAATGGATAATGATGCCGACCTCCTTTGTAAAGTGCTTTGAGTCACTTTGTTAGAATGTGGTTTAGGGAAAATAAATTATAAATTAACAGTTTAACGTAAAAAATCAGACACCACCCTCAGTAAGAGCTGAGGATCAGATCTCAGGACTACCTTGTCCTTGTGAAAAGAATAAAAAGGGGGCTCTGCCATGTGTCCATTAAGTTCACTCACTGTCTTAGCTGACGTAATGGTCATAATAAAAGCCATTTTGATAGAGAAATGATTAAATGCATACTCAGCCAATAGCAGTCAAAACCAAACTGAAGTACCAAGAAGGGAAAGTGTTTTTAACAGGAGGATATACATTTAATAAACCTTTCATAAACTTTTAAATTGAAACATGAACACACAGCTAGCTACCATCAAGTAAAGTAAGACAGGCAAAGTTGGTTGGGCAACTCCCACCTTTTCATGTTCTCTGTATGTATATGTATCTCCTCACTATATGTTCCATTCTATGCATCCGATGAAGTGGGCTGTAGCCCACGAAAGCTTATGCTCAAATAAATGTGTTAGTCTCTAAGATGCCACAAGTACTCCTGTTCTTTTTGTGGATACAGACTAATATGGCTGCTACTCTGAAAGGACCTTTAGCGATGCATCAGACATCCCTTGATTTTTTAAGTATATTAAGTATTCCAGAACACAAGGAATGGAAGTTGATATAGGAGACTCAGACTTCTCATGCATCCATGCCTGAAATCTGGACCACTTTAGATGGTAGCAGTTTCCAGTGGAACTTTTTCTAGTGTTGACTAATATGTCCTGCACAGATGAAGAACCTAACTGCTGAAGTGGAGAGAGTCAGTCTGATCACACAAGCCATCAGAAGAAGGGACTACAGGTTGGGGTGAAAACTCTTGTCCCCCTCCAAGGACTGAAGATCAGAAACAGAAGAATATATATTTGAAAATGTAGAAAAACATTCAAAAATATTTAATAAATTTCAATTAGTATTCTACTGTTTAACAGTGTGATTAAAACTGCAATTAATCGCAATTAATTTTTTTGAGTTAATCACGTGAGTTAACTGCGTTTAATTGACTGCTCAAATGGTGATCAATAACTGAAGACTATTCCAACTTGAACTGCAGTCCTAGGATATCCAGTGGTACACGGGTATTGTTCTTAAACAAGCAATGGAGTAGTGGCTGCCATAAACCTCATGAGACCCAGGAAGAACTTTACCCTCTGTGTAGGACAACTGCAAATCTTTAATAGACATTGCCTCATTTTTAGAAATCTGTCTTCTGGCAGAAAAGCTCTCTTTTCTATTGAGTTCAATATGGTGCCTATAAAAGGAAACCTTTGTGTAGGACAAAGATTCGACTTTGGAAGTTGAGAAAAAAACAGTCTTAGAAAAGACTGGTCATACTGACTACGTGATGCAACCAGTCCTTGCTCACAGCAGCCTTCAGTAGCCAATCGTCTAAATTAGGATACCCAAAAGTTCCTGGTTCCTCAGATATGCCACTACAATTGGTGCTGTGGAAACGCCAAATAGCCTTGTACTGGAAATGGTGCCCAGCCAGCACAAACTGAAGGTACTTTTGATGATTTTGTCAAATTGCAATATTTGCATCCTTTAGATCGAGAGTCGCAAACCAATCCAGGACCATCAGTGAAAGGATTATGGAGGTCAGGGTCAGCATACAGAATTGAAACTTCCAGAGATACTTGTTCAATTCCCTCAAGTCTAGTATCGGCCCAATTCCCTCATCCTTCTTTTGTACCAGAAAATATCAAGCGTAAAACCCTGACTCCTCAGTAAGTGGGATCTCTACTGCTCCTATCAGAAGCAACTTCTCTATTTCTGTAAGAAGAATTGCCTCATGAGAGGCATCCCCGAAGAGTGGGATGGGTAGGAGAAGTTCTGGGGAGGGGGTCTTTTGAATTTTATGGCATAGTCCTTTTCCACAATCTTTAAAACCTCTGCTCTGATGTAATCTGCCTCCATGTGTTGATGAAGTGGGCTAGCCTGTCTCCAAAGATAGGGATAGAAAAGTGCTAGCTGGCTGGTTCTTGGCTCTCTGTCATCTCATCAAAACTGAGACTTGCTGTTCCAGGACAAAGGCACAGACAAGGAAGTGGGCTGTTTGGATATGGAATCTTGTTTGAAATATCTCTTTCAATAGTAGTTCTGTGAAGCTGCACATTGATGGTATCGTTGGAGTCTTGGACTAGACAAAAAAACAGGATCCCGAAGGCGGGGCGTAGTGCTGCCTCTGGTATCTGACAAAAGGAGTGGAGGGCCTCCCTTCAAGTAGATGGAATCAACCCCAGAGATCAAGTTGTTGATCTCATGTCCTTTAGTTTTTTTAATGAATCATCAGTCTTTTCACTGACAAGATCTTCAAAAGGGAGATCTTCCATCTTATTTCTAGCTGGAGAAGAGGCTAGAAGCCATGCATGGCTTCTGATGGTCTCAGAGAAAGCTAATGCTCTGGCAGCAAAGCCCAAAGAACCGAAGGAGGCCCTAAGGGAATGTTTAGCTATGTTCTGACCCTCCAATAAGATGGCAATTGCCAACCATCTCCTGTCAGCAGGCAAGTCCTGAAGAAAAAAGCGACATTTCCCCCCATATATGGAATTGGTAATGGGCAATGACTGCCTGTTAATTCACCACCCTGATACCAAGAAATGAGGAAAAGAACACTTTTCTCTCCAGTGAGTCAATCTTTTTTCCCCTCTATCACCTGGGGTGGAGTGTAATTGTCTATACCCCATCCCAGCAACAGCCACCACCAGCAAATTGGGCACAGGGTGGGTATGGAAATAAGAGAACCCTTTAGAGGGAATCTGCTATGGTTTGTCAGCCTTCTTAGAGACGGACTGACACAAGGCGAGATTGGACCACGCAGATTTGGCCAATTGTAACAACTTATCCAGGATAGGGATAGGGAGTCATATCCTACTTTTGGCAGTAGCACAGAGGGCATCAAATACCGGGTAGGAAATCTCTTCTGCAGGGAGAGGAATTACAAATTGTGGAGCTACATAGCATCCTGAGAAGAACAGGAGTTTGAAGCCATTCCCCATATGTTCATCTAGCGATAGGTCAGGCTCAAGGTCAGTTTCTAAATGTTCTTATTCAAAGAGTTTGGCTGATGTACATAGCAGAGAGGCATTGCTGGCACATGATGGCGTATATTACACTGGTGGATGTGCAGGTGAATGAACCGGTGATGTTGTGGCTGATCTGGTTAGGTCCTGTGATGGTGTCGCTGGTGTAGATACGTGGACAGAGCTGGCATCGAGGTTGAGTTAGAGTTACTATGGTGCGGTGTGTGCTTGCTGGTGAGAATATGCTTAAGGTTGGCGGGTTGTCTGTGGGTGAGGACTGACCTGCCTCCCAAGGCCTGTGAAAGCGAAGGATTGTTGTCCAGAATGGGTTGTAGATCATTCACCTGCACGTCCACCAATGTAATATACGCCATCATGTGCCAGCAATGCCCCTCTGCTATGTACATCGGCCAAACTGGACAATCCCTATGTAAAAGGATAAATGGACACGTCAGATATTAGAAATGGCAATATACCAAAACCTGTAGGAGAACACTTCAACCTCCCTGGACACACAATAGCAGATTTAAAGGTAGCCATTCTGCAGCAAAAAAACTTCAGGACCAGACTTCAAAGAGAAACTGCTGAGCTTCAGTTCTTTTGCAAATTTCACACCATCAGCTCAGGATTAAACAAAGACTGTGAATGGCTAGCCAACTACAAAAGCAGCTCTTTAAGAAGACTCTGCAGCAGTGCTTAATTTGTAATGAAAGAGGTGCCTGGGCTCAAGCAACTTTTTTACATTCATAACTGAAACAGCAAGCCCAGAGGTGCCTGCGCTCAGCCCTGGCACTATTAAGCACTGCCCTGCAGGGGTCCTCTGAGGAGAGATCAGGAAGTGTTCTAGGAAAGAAACAGCAATGGGACCTGGCCTCTTCTTCCTAAAGGGAGACAAAGACCCTAGAACTGAGGATACATGCTTCTTTTTAGGTACTGTGAGCATCATACGTGGATCTGAGGCATGCACCAGAGCTGAAAGGTGGACTTAGGCTGCCACAGTCACAGAACTTGCTGGAACCGACACAAAGACCAAGTCAGGAAATAACAGAGGATCCGAAGGTCTGGACATCATTGGATCAGATGATACACATGGGTTCATTTCCTTAGTTACTGAAGCTGGAGGTGGAACAGGTCTCTGCTTTGGAACTGTGGTGCCCCTCTCAGAATCGGACAGTTCCAATAACTCTGATGAGCAAGAACTGGCACTGCTAACTTTGGCTGTTTTGTTCCTATGCTTCTTTTTCCTCAGTGCTGCAGCATCCAAGACTGAAGGTCTGATTGCCCTAGTTCAGAGGGACCACTTATATCCATCCTCCAGGATCTGGGGAAGGTAGCCAGAACCGATCCTCATCCTGCAGCCAGAAGGGTTACATCCGGGTCAGACTGCTGTGATGCAGTTGGTGTGGCACCAGTGAGGGCAGCCAAACTGGTCCTCAACCTTACTTCTGGAACCGGGGTGGGGCAGTGGAATCTGAATATATCGCCATATGTTTTGGATATATCACTTCAGGGGCTTGACTGAGGGAGCCACAGGAACCAAGTCCAAGCCGAATAGGGTCTGCGGATCCTTAGAACGCTTCAGTCAATCGGAAATGACAGAGGCCTTTGGGGCCGAGGCTGACTCTTCAAACCTTGAAATGTAATTCTGAATGGATCCAGAAGATCTAGCCTCAAGGCCTTCCTTAAGCAGGAGTTGCAGACAAATCTCCCTGCCCTTGTGGGTTCTGGGGGTGAATTTCCAACAGATCAAATACTTAGAAAGTAAGTGGGCCTACTCCCAGACACTTCAGGCACTGCACACTGTCATCTGATATTGAGAGGACAGTGGGGCAGAAAGCACACCTTTTAACCTCTGGCTCTTTTTGCCTTTTTCAGTTCTGCTATACCACAAAACCAGGGAGACACCCTTACTACTCCCTAACTTACTATAAGCTGACACTAATTTTTCTGGAAGAAACAAGACTCTAGCCTTGAAGAGACAGGAGAGGAGTTCACATCTGTTCAGGTACGCAGTTGGAAGGAACTGACATGGGGCAGGTGCTCCACCCCCTATATAGCCTTGCCCTCAGTATGCCAGGGACACTGAGGGATGGGTCGGGTTGCCAGAGTGCCGTAACTGATGCTGCAGGAAGAGGGTTCTACCACAAGGCACCACAACATGGTGCAGTGTCCTGAAAGTGGGAATATGCAAAGCTACTCGAAGAAGAAACCAACTACTCTGAAACCTCTAATGGTTTTGTGTTCTTTGTAGATTCATATGGTGATAAGATCAGCTCCACAACATGTTATTCTGATCAAAAGTCAAAGAACTCTATAGCCTTTTAAATAGAACAACATTTCAAAAGTCCTTACATCCAAGTAATGGCAAAACTTATAGTCAATATCCTTTACTGCCTCCAAAGTGACATCTTGGAACCATATATGGCTTATTAAAATAGCAAATAAGTGCACTTCTCCAAGCAGGGGCACATCCAGTTCACAAATGTTTCTGTTTTTATGGCTGTGTTTTAGTTTATACTCAAGTTAGTCACTGACATAGAAAAGTTAGGGTCTGTCAATACATATAAACACCAGAGGTAGTAATAAGGACTTTTAACATATAGTATATAATAGTATTCACAGCATCGACTAATGCACAATCAAAACATTTGCAGGCTTAAGCAAGTTACTTCTTTAAAATATGGATTCATATTATTATTTGTATTGTAGCAATGCCTAGAGGCCCCAAGCAGGGATTGGGGCCCCATTTGTAACCTATCATTTAGATCAGCTTCTGTACCAAATGACTGGAGGATAGCTAATGTGACACCAATTTTTAAAAACTGCTCCAGAGGTGATCCTGGCAACTACAGCCCGGTAAGCCTGACTTCAATACTGGGCAAACTGGTTAAAATTATAGTAAAGAACAAAATTGTCAGACACATAGATGAACATAATTTGTTGGTGAAGAGTCAACACGGTTTTTGTAAAGGGAAATCATGCCTCACCAATCAACTAGAATTCTTTGAGGTGGTCAACAAGCATCTAGACAAGGGGGATCCAGTGGATATAGTGTACTTCGATTTTCATAAAGCCTTTGATGAGGTCCCTCACCAAAGGCTCTTAAGCAAAATAAGTTGTCTTTGGACAAGAGGGAAAGTCCTGTCATGGATTGGTAACTGGTTAAAAGATAGGAAACAAACGGTAGGAATAAACAGTCAGTTTTCAGAATGGAGAGAGGTAAATAGTGGTTTCCCACAGGGTTCTGTATTGGAACCAGTCATATTCAACATCGTCATAAATTATCTGGAAAAGAGGGTAACCAGTGAGGTGGCAAAATTTGCAGATGATACAAAACTACTCAAGATAGTTAAGTCTCAGACAGACTGCAAACAGCAACAACAGGATCTCTCAAAACTGGGTGACTGGGCAACAAAATGGCAGATGAAATTCAATGTTCATCAATGTAAAGTAATGCACATTGGAAAATATAATCCCAACTATACATATAAAATGATGGGGTCAAAATTAGCTGTTACCACTCAAGAAAGAGATCTTGGAGTCATTCTGGATGACATCCACTCAATGTACAGAGACAGTCAAAAAAGCGAACAGAATGTTGGGAATCATTAAGAAAGAGAGAGATAAGAAGACATAAAATATCTTGAATACTACGTGCAGATGTGGTCTCCCCATCTAAAAAAAGATATATTGGACTTGGAAAAGGTTCAGAAAAGGACAACAAAAATTATTAGGGGACTTCCGTATGAGGAGAGATTAATAAGACTGGGACTTTTCAGCTTGGAAAAGAGATGATTAAGGGGGGATATGATAGAGGTCTATAAAATCATGACTGGTATAATGAAAGTAAATAAGGGAATGTTATTTACTCCTCCTCATAACACAAGAACTAGGCATCACCAAATGAAATTAATAGGCAGCAGCTTTAAAACAAACAAAAGGAAGTATTTTTTCACACAACGTATAGTCAACCTGTGGAACTCCTTGCCAGAGGATATTGTGAAGGCCAAAAACTATAACAGGGTTAAAAAAGAACTAGATAAGTCCATCAATGGGTATTAGCGAGGATGGGCAGGGATGGTGTTCCTAGCCTCTGTTTGCCAGAAGCTAGGAATGGGTGACAGGGAACGGATCACTTGGTGATTACCTGTTCTGTCCATTCCCTCTGGGACAGCTGGCATTGTCCACTGTCAGAAGACAGGATATTGGTCTAGATGGACCTTTGGTCTGGCCCAGTATAGCCATTCTTATGTTCTTATTTGCTAGGCTCTTAACACATGTAACCCTTCTGCCGGGCCGAAACGATAGCAGCAAGGGCCGGGTTCAATACATAGGGGTCCCTTCCCCACAACATAATGCAAAACCAGCTCGAGCCCCCACCCAGTGACCTGGGAAAATCTTACACTCACCCCTGGGCGCCTCGAGGAGGCAATACTTCCCCTCTCGCAAGCACAGAGTCTTGGTGTAGCAGAAAAGGTTTAATTACATGACAAACAACAAGCATTAAACTGGGAAAATACCTCAGCTAGAGTTCATAGGTCAAACCGTGAGCAAAGACCCACTCCAGCAAATTGGGCCATGTCCTTCTCTCGGGGCCCTTGAGTCCAGCAACCCCCAAATCACCCACAGTCCCAAAAGTCCCACAATCCAAAAGTCTCTGTCCCGGGTCAGTGCAGCCCCAGAGCTCAAGAGTCTCTCTGCAGAGGTCCCCCTCCCCAGCCTGGGTAGAAAAGGGGCACCTTACGTGGTTTCGGGGCCAACTGCCCTGCCTCTTCATGGGGTTCTGCTTCCACTAGTCATCTCCGCAAACAGCTCAGCTCCGCTTGCTCTGTGGGCTGCTCCGCTCTGCCAGCTGCTCTGGTCCACCAGCTGTCCTGTGAGCCACTCCAGCCATCCTCACGAGCTGCTTGGCTCCACTCACCCAGTGGCTGCACAAACTGCTCTACTCTGCTCTGCCAGCTGCTCTGCTCCACAGTATTGCTTCAGGCTCCCCCACTCATAAGCACAGTACTTAGTGCTCTCAGCTCAGCAAGTCCAGCTCTTCAGTGATTTCAGCTCTTAGTGATTCCAGCTCTTAGTAGGGGAGCCCCAGTACCAGTGAATTCAGCTCAGTAACCTGCATTTAGATTCTTAAGGGAATCAAAAATTAACTCTGACATTCCACAGTGGAGAGAGGCACAGGTGAAACTGGTGCTTCTGGCTCACACAAAGAGCCTACACCACCAAGTACAGATCTCTGTCCCCAGCCTCTCTCTTTTCAATGGGTTTTGGAACCCATGTGCCCCATCTAGCAAGCGCTATCCAGCTGACAATGAAACCCCCCATCACAAGACAATTTTGTAGTTCCCCATTTATCCAATCAGGGTGACAACATTTCATTCCTCCTGCCCCAATAACAACGAAATTGGGGCTCCCACAGCTGCGAAAATAACCATCACATGCTGCTTTGCGGTATGCCAAGTGGGGTGGGAGTGCCCATGCAAATAACCGAAATACCAATGCAACACTTTCCGCACTCCCCATAATTTACCACCAGATGTCAGGGTGGGGCTCATCCTGACTCTGCTTACATCCACATAAGGAAAAAAAGAGTTCCTACCCTAAAGAGCTTACAAAGTAAGTGTGTAACAAGAAACAATAGGTAGGAACAAACAGAAAGGAGAAGCAAAAGACAGAAGTGAGAAATTCAGTTATTAGTAAGAAGCAGCGTCTCAGGTAGTAGAAAATAATACACTGAGGATGGCAGGCAAGCAGAGGGTAGACAGAGCATGCATAGAAGAAAAGAGGGGGGAAATGAACTTGGGACTCTCAGTGATGGAGAGGCTGGAGAGCATGCTTTTGAGGAGGCTGGACATGTGATAAGAACTGGAAAAGAATGACCAGCAATGAAAGCATCAGAGGAAGAGCACAGCAAGAAAAGATGTGGAAGACCAAGGCTATGATAGACTCTGTCAAGGGACATTTGAAGAGAAAAGGACTGGAACTCCAAGACCTATGTACCTGTGCTAAAGACTGGAAGGAGTGGCAAAGAATCGTGGGCCTCTCCAAGCCAGAGTAAATGGTATAGTAAGTCAAGAAGTGAAGTGTAATAAGCCATGGTCACAACACGTCACCTGCCTAGCCATTGTCAAGTGTAGGTATCACAAAAGAAGGGAGCTTTCAATATTGAAGTATGGAACTTATCACAAGGGGAACTGACAGCAATCCCTACATTTTTGTTGCCTAATATCTTCCATTGTAAAAGATTTTTGCAACTTTTTTTGGAGCATTTTTCACCAATTACATTGTTTGCAATAGGCCTTTGAAATCTGACAGGGAGAAAGCCTTGAGGCCTGAGAAGTACCTTTTCTTTGTATCGTAAAATTCTGTTTAGTTTTTGATGAGACAAACTGGGAAAAATTTGGCAGCTTGCCAAAATAATTACTGAACACACAAATATTCTCAGGCTGGGTTGACACTGATGCCATCACATCAGCAACACCACATGATGACACAGTGGGAATACCTTGGAGCTGCTGAAGCAATGGTAGTAAGGGAAGGAGGAGAGACAGTCAGGCCATGGACCCCTCCAATCACCCCTTGAACCCAACACGTAGCCCAAGTAGCCCATCTCCTACTTCTGAGATAACAGTCGTCTTCTGTCATCTGCTAAAGTAATTAGTTTTACTGATCAAGTGGCAGAAGTCTGCAATGCAACAATGAAGGTTCAGGGTTCAAACCATGTCTGTGATGGGGGGGCTGTTATAGATGCATGTAACAGAATTTGATTTTACCTTTCTCCTTTTAATAAACTCTAGGAAATTGCATTAAAATTAAAGAACAGTATTCAGGTTGCAAAGTCAAAAATTCAAAAGTTATGAAGTGCCAGAAATTACTGTACAACCTTAATTTGGCCCCTTGCACATATGCATTATGACACAGACTTTATTAACATGAGCACATACTATTTTTTCCAGTCCTGACTCATTCAACGTACAGGATGGATACAGAAGGGGCAGAATTACAGTTGCACAGGCAAGCACAAATCTGAAATATCTAAATTTTTGAGAGCTCAACTTTTCAACCTAACAATGACACACGTGTAACAATATGTTTTCATGTAATTTTCCAAATACAGCACCTACTTACAAAAGGTGTCACTAACCCACCATTCCAGTTAGAACTGGATGCTCTGAAAGTGAGGAAGTGGGACCTTAAGAAAGAAGAAAATGCTAACGGAAAGCACATGACTGCTATTTTTGGCTAAATGACTGAGAATATACTGGTGATGGGTAAGCATTATTCTTTGATGCATTTAATTTTAAGGGATATGGTGCCTTTTTGTTAAAACACTTTGGATAGTCAAACGTTACAGGATATTGTTTTTATTTTAGGTAGTTACAGATATGTGATTGCCAGAGCCTCTTTCTCCATTATATTTCTCGGGTCAGCTTGCTGACTGACCAGCAGTATCTCTTTCAGGGTCTTTAAAGTGGCACTTCCAGAAAGGTGGAAGGAAGTTCTACTCCTCAAAATATCTTATTTTTTTCCTTTAAGTGGTGAGGACTTCCATAGGAATGCTGTGCCCTGCTAGTGTAAGGATGTGTGTGCGTGTCATACAGGTGCAGAGCGAACCCACCAAATGTATATTGCATACTGTACATAATTCAATCAGCATTGGGTTGGGGATAAGCCTGAAAATGTTCATCCCAAAGGATGAAAATTCCAGAAAATTATAAATGATTGAAAATAGAGAATTAGAATGAAACCATTAAGCAACCTTAACTATAGCAGTCGCTGCTGCTCTATAGAAGTTAGTTAACATATTAATGTCTCTCCATTGGGGAGGGCAGAATACTTAATGCCAGAATTTTAAAACCACTCTGTAGCTAATATCATGGACCTTGTATAAAAAATAAGATCTAAGTCTCACAATAAAAGTTGCTCTGAAAGCGTTTATTGATCTTCCCTCTGCAGCATACATCACCATTTCTGTAAAGCAATACTTTAGGGAATGATGATTCAGGCAATGAATAAGTCACTATGGCTAGTGGGTAATAAATAATGACTGATAGACTTTTCCCAAGAATAATGATCTGATCTCCAGTAGTATAGAGATAACGGGGATGTGACAGACAACAGGGGTACTTCCAGCACAAACATCTTGACAACTGAAGACCAGGAGTAACTCTAAACAAAGTTAAAAGAAGGTGACAAAAGGAGAATTGTTTCTCTTACATGAAAAAACAAATAGCAGCAGAACAAAAGATGAATACAGGGAAAGGAATGAGTAATTCAATAGGAGAGGCAAATAGTTATATAGCAATGGCTATCAAAGATTCGGAGAAGCACAAATAGCAGTTTAGAAGTCAAATTCAAGGGGGGGGGGTCTCTTATCTGTTCTAGCACATGGGCCAGAGACATGGAAGCTAAAGAAAACCAAGGAGACAACGCTATACTAGATAATTCAATGCATCTACTTTCAATGACAGTTTCTGTAATACACTTTGCCCTGCCGGTATACGATGGTATCATTGTTTCAGACACCAAGAAATACATGACAAAAAAGTCTTGTATCAAACCACATCAAACAGAGTCTAGGCAGCACCACTGGCTATCTAGAGAATCATTTACTAAGTTAGGGAATAAGGAAGAGAACACAAAACAAGTGGCCTGTGGATAACATGGAAGACAGCAAAAAAAGGGGCCAACAGAATGCAGAACAAATAGTTCTAGATTAAAAGAAATACCAGGGAAAGAGGAAAAGCACTCAGTGGTCTTCTATCCCTCATTCTTCATCATCTAACTGTAAATGTCATTTTACTGCAGCCTTAAGAATACTACTTTACTTCCCATAGCACTTTTAAAAATATGCATAACATAACATTACAAATTTTATTTTGTTGTTAAAAAATGTTATTCCTTCAAACCATAGAAAGAAAAAAATATCAATATGGTCTGTAAACTTCAATTCCAAGTTAATAACAAACGGGGCACTAGGGATGTAACAAAGACACAAACTCTCGGGGGGAGGGAAGTGTCATCTTTCTTTTTGTGTTGTTATGTAATGCTTTATTTTATATCGTATACCAGCAAGGCACAGTATATTACAGAAACTGTCACTGATATATATATAATATATATATATATACACACACACACACACACATTTTCAGATCTTGAATTTGACTTTTAAACTATTATTTGTGCTTCTCCAAAGCGTTGATAGCCATTGCTATATAGCATATTTAGTTTGTTTCTTGTGACATTTTTACTGAAAATCTAAAAGAAAGGAATTGATTGGGCATAGAAATACAATATCTTAAATAGATACCCTCAATATTCAATCTGCATAACTTTTGCTCTTCTAAAACAGTTAAGTTTTGGAAATTAAATGCTTTTGTCTGTTAAAACCTCCTTTTCAATCTTACCCTTGAAAATTTGTCTCAGCTTAGGCTTCATAAAAGGACACAAAAATTATTTAGCAGTTAATCTTTAGTAATTTCTTTGAAAATAAGTGTTCATGGACTACAAAATTAAAATATACTCTAAAAAACATTTTACTTTATGAGGTTTTTTTCAGTCAGAAACCACAACAATTTCCTCTCATAATCCACCTACATGAAAAATCAAAGAATTTGGGGTGGGAGGTTGGAGAGCAGGTATTCAGGAGGGTTGTATTTTTTGGTGGAGGGTTGTAAAATGATCATTGACATTTTAATTAAAGAAAGAAATGTTAGTAGAATAAACAAGACATTTCGGGAAACAGTCTGCAGTGGCTGCTCTGTCACTTCTTTGTATCGTCTTGGTAAATTATGCAGACTCTCACTAGACAGAGCAGCCGTAATTCACTGTCTCCAGTAATGTAATCTACGTTTATCACTATTTTAATTAAACTGAATCTTAATTTGGTACTTTTATTGCAAGAAAATATACCTTATTCCATTTTTTTCTCAATACACAGCGTCTTGTCCGTCTTGGTGGTTAGAGTTTAAAATTAAACACTTTTCTCATTGCAACTGAACCTTACCTATTAAACAATTAAAGAACTGCCATATTAGTTTTGATTATTAAAATGTTTTCATTGTACCTAAATCGACTTTCATTACTGACGCAAGATTCCCATTGTCTTTAATGGGACTTCTGCCTAAATACAGTGTGAGTGCTGAAGGTCTATTGATAGCATCTATCCAAAAGATTAAAAATGGAGATGAAATACCAATTCACAAATTACACATGAAATGCAATCCACCACTTAAAAACATTACAGGCCAACATCTGCCGTTTCTCTATTATTGCTTGCAAGGTTACTCAAAAAAAATTAGAACAATCCACAATGTCAACTGCAGACTTCTGATACGTTTCTGGGCTATCATATGGGGAAAGGGAAAAAAAAGAAAAGATACTGTAGATATGGATTTTATCCGAAAAGCCACAAAATATGGTTACTGAAATTTATGACATCTCAACACCTTTATATGAAGTTTATGAAGGTGGCAGAGCCTCAAATCAGATCATTAACAAGAAGATTCAGTTCAACCCAAAGAAAACATTAAATACCAAAAGTGATTGTATATATTGGCAATAACTGTGTAATCACTTTTACAAAATCTAAATTTAGTTAAATTTAAACTGTTAAGGAAAACCATTTCCCTATTTAACAGAATTTTAACATTCCTTCATTCTTTGCTGCTAATGTGTTAGCAGTTACTTTGCTCACAAATACATCCTTGTCCTTTTAACTACTCTAACGCATATCAGTCAACAGACAATAGATTTTGAGTGTGTTTTCGGTATTAGTTGGTGCATGCTCCATGCCATGATAATTGCTTCTTCCAGCAGCATTTCAGAATATAAAAATCACAAATGCTGGTAAAAAGTGAAGATCTGCTATGACTAGAGGCTAGAGATTATCCATAAACTAGGTAGACAAAAATCAAAGTTTCTATGTATTACCCTCTCAAAGCACCTCACCTCTGACCGGAAGGTGCCATTTTAATGTAGTCTTCATCTTCATTTATTATCAGATCTCAAACACTGCCAAGAGTGGTTTGTGATGCAGAATACTATCTACTACAAATGAAACTCCTAACACTTGTGACACGGTAAAAATGGTCTTCAAAGGTAGAAAACTGGTGCATTAATCTACCCTTCCACCACCTCTTCCAAAAGAACCAAGGGATGTGGGTAGTCATGTGTTTAACACAAATCATCAGAGATACAGGAATGTTTTGAATAGCCATCAATGGTTACATCATTAAAGATAATTTACTGCAATGACTTATGATTTTCAATTCATAGAAGTGCATTAAGAGTGTGTTCTACACTTACATTAACACTCCCCATCATAAAATAAAGCCATTTGACTTCTCACAGAGTGACTTTTATGATGCTGTTATAGAGGGAACTAATTGTAGTTAAAACATTTTTTTAAAAAGGTCACGCTTTTTTATTTTAGCACATAATATTTAAATAGTATCCTAGGAGTGGTGAGGTGGTTTTGGTTGTGTTTTTTTTTTTTAAACACAAGACCTCCCAATAAATTTCACATTTAGTGGGGAAAAAACATAAAATAAAAAGTTATTTGCACACAAGCTATAATGAGATACCAAAAAAAATTTAAACTTTAAATGAGTTTGGGAGACAAATGAGTACTAATGAATGACAAATACTTCAATCATTGTGTGAATTAAAACATCATCATTAATAAAGCCTATGTATCCAGTTCATAAGTAAGCATAAGTTCCAGGCAGACCATGCAAGATCCAGTTACGAAGAAGTAATAAGCACAAAGGGTCTGAGTTTAAAATTATTCTGTTTTGAAGCTCAGCTTCAAACAAAACTTCAAGAACAGTCTGTATGGCTCAGAAAATTTCATCTATCTTAAATTACTGTGATTAATATCTGGTACAATTTCTGAATAGCCACTGGGTAATGACAAGCAGTAGCTAATAAATCTGAAAGAGGACAGAATAGTCTATTTTGTTCATTCCCTTCAATGTAAAGCAGCCAGTAAAAATAAAATGTTTCCTTAAAAAAATGGGCTCTTGTATGAGCTAAAAATAAATCTAAACATCCTGTTCTTTACCTGTATGCTCACACCGGCTGCATTCATTCAGTAACTGTTTACAGACAAACCATAGAGGGCAGTGTTGTATCAGTTTTGAAGCTTTACAATGGAAGTATGGCCCAAGAAGAGAAAACTGTCAAAAAAAAAACCACCACCACACACACACAAACCACAAAGTTGGGAGGATGCAAATATACTAAGATTAATACAATAGTAAGGCAAAAGCAAAGGACAGAAACTCTGTTTCTGAAGAAGACTAGACTTAAAAAAAAAAAAACTTCACACAGACTGTCAGACTGAGAGGAATATTGCAATGCACACATTTGGCATTTCCTTTTGTAGTGCTTCCCATGGAAAAGGTAACTAATCATAGCACCTCCTTATCCTTTGCAAACAGCAACCTATTACTGGAATCCTGGCCACAATCAATATGAAAATTAGTGATGACTGTTATGCAATTCTTCTATAATTCTATCAACAGGAAGAATACCTTCTCACTGCAGTTTTGTTTAAAAGGCCAATTCTATATTTTACCTTTTTGTAATGACAGCTACAAATCAATCATTTCTATTCTAAAAGTGGTAATGCTGGGAAAATATATATCAAATGAAATCCTAACCTTTCAAGAAGAAATGAATTTAAATGTAGTGATCAGCGTCTGTTTAGCAACAATAAGTGTCCAGTTCAACATAATAGTCTAGTTATTGCTACACTGAAACAGAGACACACACAATATCAGTTGGAGGGGCGGGGGAGTATTAAATGGTACGCTTACATAAATAACTAATTCTATATTTAGGTAAAATTCACTTTATAAAAAGAAGCCTAGAAGAGATAAGTGCTTATGAATACAAAATGTGATGAAATATTTTATTGTTCAATTAGATTAAAGCTTTCTTGTCCTCAATTACATTTTATTAGAACAAATCCCAATTACGCTTCATTAAATGCTAATAAATTTTAAAATATACATTAATGCTGGTTTATGAGGGCATTGTAAACAATATAAAGAAATCAATTACCTCAGCACACATTAGTAGTATTTTTAATATTTTTCATTTTTTGTCCTTAAAAAGCACATTGAGATTGCCAACTAGGAAACCGAAAACACTGAATACTGAAATCTGTAGTAGGCTGTTTGACAGCAGCATGACAAAGCTCTTGAGGCCTTTTATGAACGTTAGCTTCACCTGTGAGTTAAGGAGAACGGGCCAAAACAAAGGGCTAAAAAAGAAATTAAGCAATGAAAAATAAGAAAAAATGCTAAAATAGAAGAAAAAATGCTCAAGCAAACAGATGGGATTGTCCCATTGGAAGACATCAAGCAGAGAACTGTTTAGCAACAACTGATGCACAAATAACCAAAATTAGCACAAAAAAGCTAATGGACATTGCCTGGTGGACATTCACCCACATGCATGCTCACAGAAATGCTTAGAACATATAGATAACCGTGGAAAGAAATGTACTCAAACATCCAAATAGAAAGGTACCAACATGAGACTAGATTACTATGTCACATTAGAAACAGGGTGGGTGAGGTAGTATCTTTTATTGGACCAGCTTCTGTTGCAGAGAGAGACAAGCTTTGGAGACACACAGAGCTCTTCTGCAGCTCTGGTAAAGGTAGTCCGACGTATCCACTTTGTCGCTCTAGTGTCCTGGGACTGACATGGCTACAACTACACTGCATACATGTTAGGCAAATCAAAACCAAGATTAGCACCAATCCAAAGAGAAAAGAAAGGAGGATATAAGTGTGCTAGAAAAGGGGGCTTCATCCTATATTTTGTCATCTTCACCAGACCTTGGAAGTGCAGGGTCTAATCCAAAGCCACTGAAGTCAATGAGACTGTTTTCACTGACTTCAGTGGGTTTTGGAACAAGCCCATAGGGCAGAGATCTGAAAATATTACACACTTCTTGACTTCTTAAAACTCTTAAATCATAAAGTTGTATGGTTATTAAAGGTGATCATATACTTGCAGTTTATTAAAATTCACAATGTTAACTTATTTTCTGCTAGTGAAAGACAAGGGTTAGACAGAAAAGTGTTAAATAAAGCTTCACTGTATTAAGTTAACAACTACACCAAACACTCATCTATTGCTTCCTCAAATTATTAATTTATTTATTTTTGTTTAGGTTCCTCCTGAGGCAACATATTTTTGTAGGTATGCTACATGCATGCAAATAAACTACGAGTTTTTGCTAGGTACTAACAATACCTCATTTTTTATATATTTATATATATACTGAATACATAATCCTACAAAAACTAGAATAATACAAATGGATTTAATAATTTAAGGAACATGTAGTTTCTAACAAAAAAGTAAACGTACTTTTAATTCAAAGAAATGGGTTTTCTTAAGTGATACATTCCATTCTTATTTTGACAGGCCTGCAATTGGATCCAAACGCTGCTGTTATTGAGATTGCTGAATCTATGCATGACACTTTGAAAGCAATTCTAATGAAATCCAAGAAAAAAGTTTTGATAACTTTTACAAAATTGATTTGAACACTAATGAATTTTTCCATTTAACTACAATGTTGAGTGCCAAAATGTTAGTACTGTAGATAACTTTCTAAACAGTCAAGGTATTTAACAAGATACTTGAGTTTACTTCCTCCCTGTGCAATGCAATGTATAAAAGCCGATTTTAGCTAACTAATTTATTCAAAGCTTGATTGTGAGCAATAGCTGCTAGAAGAAATACAGCATTGTTGATTCATATACAAGCATTTCACTTAACTACATTGGATAATAGCAGTGCTCCTAAAGGAGTATAAAAGCAACGTGATTAGCAGTCATTACTGTTAATTAGTGTTCATTTTACATTCATAGGGATGAATCTCTTCTGTGATGAATAAATGGAAAAGTTTCTTTCTGAAGGTTTGCCAAACCTGGCCTAGGTAAGTACTGGAATAAACAGTCAACTACCAGTAGCAGAATTTAAAACAAAACAAAACAAAAAAAAACCCCTAGGAACGGATCAGCATCCAATTAGTGAGACCCAGTTTTTAAACAGGAAAAGGTTTGAAGGGAATGAGTAAAACTGGAAACTCATACTTCACATTCTGCAATCTCACTGATAAAAGGAGGAAATGTGTGTTTATCAAACTTGCTATAAGTGCACAGTTCATTTGGCGTCCTGTAAACAATGCCCGCCTGCTCATTTCCAAATGCATGTGAGAATCTTGCAGACCCACAACATCATATTCAGCAGGCAAGGTCACACTAGCGATGCCCTGGAAATGGGAAATTAGGAAAACCTGGCAATCAGAGGTTTAAGGCTGACCAGAAAAAGCCCTGAGGCTTGCTTACCATCTTTCACCACTAGCCTGGCTGTCTGTGCTTATTCAGTATTAACACAACAGAACTGGGAGTGAAAGAAAACAATTCCACACACCTAACAGGGAGAAATACACTGACTTTCTTGTTTACATAAAGTTCAACATTTCTCACGGTAAGAAGCCACCTCTGAAATGTTGCTTAAGATCCCACTCCGAAAGGAAAACATATTCCTCCTGAACATTTCAGACAAGAAGTGGGGAATAGCAGGCATCCTGCTGATTAGCAAGCTTCCTCATTCCCCCCTCATTTTAAAATTCAAGCTAGAATCCAACCCTCAACTTGTAAATAGAAGAAGACACAAAAACAGAGGAAAACAATTATTTTACATTGCTTACTGTGTAGCCAACCACATGACCACTTCTTCCTTCCATTAATCCACCAAGTCACTCGTTGTTAATTATTACAATGGTACCCTATATCTTCACCAGAAAAGACAAGAGGCTCCACATGAGAATCAACAAAAGCAAACTGCTGGCCATGTAGGTCATGCGTGTCAAGGGACAATGCAAATTCTTGCAGAACAAGATCTAGTCATTCTAAAAGTGAAGAGAGGCTACTATCTACTACATGAAAACGACATGCAGAAATCAGTGCTGAAAAATTCACCCTCTAAAGAGAAGTTCAATTATTTACTTCTCTCTCAGCAAAGGTCACTGATTTTATTGCCCAGAGCAACACACAGCATTTAAGCATTACAGCCAGAAGGATACACAGTTCCAGAATTTTCACCTATAGATAATCCACATAATTAGTACTCAATCAACACCAGAAGGCCCTAAAAATAACTGCCATTATTGCGTTTCTCACTGCTGTTCCCTTAACTTGAGTAACAAAAAATATGTTTAGTTTTTAAATAATCACTTTATGAATTTCATTTGCTGTATACAAATTTAAATTTCAGTTGATGCTCATGAAAGCTCATGCTAAAATAAATTTGTTAGTCTCTAAAGTGCCACAAGTACTCCTGTTCTTTTTATATAAAGCTTATCTGTCAAAAATCAGAACTATACTCACTCCTCTTGGTTTGCAGTTATTTTAATGTCTGAACATATCCGTGGTTATGCCTTTTGAAAACTTCTCCAGAAAGATTGCCTACCACCTGCTGCAATTTCAATATTCTGCAACTTTTTGCATGTAATAACAGGAATGTTTAAAGGAACTACTGCACAGATTAAAGATTCATTCAACAGAAAAAAATAGAATAATGGAATTCTCTTAGACTGCAAAGGAATGGAGTATGATGGTCAAACCATAGGACTGTGCGACCAATTTACTGACCACCTTTATTTATTCAAAATTTATTCATTAGTAAAAGAGGGAGAGTACTACCTAACCAATGTGGTGATAAGATGCTTAACTAATTAGGTAAAAAGGACATTGAGATACTCAGGTTAAACGTTTTAAAAGTTTTATTACTAAATTAGTAACAAGTTAATTCATCCCTTTATATAATGCATAATTACTTTCACTGAAGTCTCTTTCATATTTTATATTGTCATTCTTCCATTCATTAAGTAAAGACAATGAAGTACTGTACTCTTTCCTCTCAGCACCCATGTGTAACTCACATTAATTGGAGCAAGGTGTGCATCATGAAGAGAGCACAGTACATTGTAGGTACTACTGTAGATGAAGGAAAAGGTCATGGTGAAATTAGCACCTTTTGAAAAAAAAATCAATGTTTTAAGACAAAAGAAGCAGACAAGTTCTTGTTTTAAGTATCTGCAAATGTAGACTTAACTAAACAAAACTGGATGTAGTATTTTCTGCTGATCTACAAGTTACTGAAGCTATAAAAACACTTTTTAAAATTTGTGACTAAGTCAAGTAAATGGTAAATAACATTTCAATTCAATAATTATGAAATAATATTATCCTAAAACATTTGTTCAAAGAAAAGTTGCACAGTTGACAAATGGTTTAGTTGTACAAATATTTAACAATACTTTATAATACGTTAACAGACAGTACTTTAAATCCAGCAACTGCAGTGGGTAACTCAACAAAAATATAACTGTTTCAATGACCATACTGTTATTACACAATATATGCCACATGTACGTAGTACCATCTTATTAGTAATCTCATATGCATACCATGAAACACGTTATGCGGCCAACTACCAACCAAACCCAATTTACCTCTAATCTAAACACAGGCTATGCGATATAGTTATACCAAGAAGGTTAGACTTTGTTATGCATTCAGTTTTCCTGATAATATCTGAAATATATTACTAGTTGTTTATTGGCCACTAATTCTCCAATTTGTACTTTTGTATAACTAATGTTAAAAATCTATGTACATTATTAGAAAACAATACTCATTCATAGCTTCCAAACCAAAACATTGGACAATCTAAATGAAATGAATCAACAATAATCAAAGCAGAAACCATCTAACTGCATGCAAACGGTACACCATTATACTACCTCCTCATTCACACACACACACACCTACCCTGCACCTTTCTGGAAGGGCTCCTCCCAGACTAAACTACTTTAGATAACTGATAAAATTAAATATGTATGAAAGCAGAAATACATTTTTAGTCTTCCCTTTACCCAGGCTTAGCATAGCAGCAATTGAAAACGTATCTTTTGTTCTTTATAGGTCCCCCAAAGTACAATTGCCTAGCAGCACTACCCAGCATCTCTGTAATGTAATCCTTCCACCAGTCAGAGCTGGCAGCAACAAGACCCAGGTTCAGTATCTAGGGGTTCCTTTTCAACAATACAACACAAAACCAGCTGGAGCCCCCACCCAGTGACCTGGGACAATTACACACCACTCCATGGGTGCCTCTAAAAGGCAATACTTCCCCTCTTGCAAGCACAGAGTCTGAGTGTAGAAAAAAAACTTTTATTAAAAGGAGGGAAATAACGCAGCATCAATTTGGGAAACACCGCAAACAGGGTTTATAAACACAAACCATGAGCAAAAGACCCACCACCAAGTAAGTTGGGCAGTGTCCTTTTCCCCTCAGGTTCTTAAGTCCAGCAACCCAAAAGTCCCTTTAATGTGCCCGTCCCTTCTCTGCACCCCACTCATAGCTGCTGTCCTTGGACGGTGCAGACCCAGAGTTCAGAGGTGCATCTGCAGAGTTCACTTCCCCCCCGGATGTAGGGGGAGGTAACTCGCCGCCCCTCTCTGCCGGGCTCTGCTCTGGCACTCTCCACCAGCCACCCTATTGGCCACTCGCCACACCTCTCCACCAACCGCCCTGCTGGCCGCTGGCCACACCTCTCCACCAGCGGCCCTGCTGGACATGCGGCGCGCCTCTCTGCCAGCCACCCTACTGGCTGCACCAAGATGTCTTCAGGGTCCCCCTCACTTAACACCTCTCAGTGATTTCAGCTCTCAGTGATTTCAGCTGTTAGTGGGGGAGCCTCACTGCTGGTGCACACTGGGCAGTCTCTTGCATCAGAGACACTGTCCCCAGGCAGGTCTAATACTTAGACCTAGGTATCATTGATTTCAGCTCTGCAGCATGTAGCAAGACTCTCAATTGAGTCTAAATTAGCTCTATTATTACACAGTGGAGAGAGGAAGGGTCAAATGATGTCTGGGGCCCTGAGGCAAGGCCCACATCAAAAGGTAAAAGTACCTGTCCCCACCCTCTCTCCACTCACTGGGCTTTGGAATTCATGTCTCCTGCCTAGCGAGTGCCGTTCAGTTGAGGGTGAGTCCTTCAATTGGGAAATGCCATGTACAGTTTTGCAGCCCCTGATTCACACAACAAGGATAACAACCTTTATTACTCTTTGCCCAATAACAAGGAGATTGTGGATCCCACACCAGCCAAAAGTGATCATTTGGGCAAGCAGTCTCATCATGCTGAACACCTAGGCAGGGCGGGTGTGCCCGAGCAAACAATATAGGCTCCTGAAGTCCTTTTCCACAGCTCATCTCTAGATGTCAAGGGAGAGCTCATTCAGACTCTGCTTACATCCTCCCCCCAGCCGAGAATTTGTCATCCCAACAAATCACACTCCCTATTATACCAAATTCATTAGTTCCCTCCAAAGGGCCTCAGGAAACCCACTATGGCTTCAGCAAGCCTGTGAGCTAAGTGTATTGGTTCTTCGCTAGCCACCCCAGGTGCATCATAAGTTAAGCGGTTTACTGGCCTTATAACCCTGTCCCACCTATTGAGAATGTGCATTGCAGAGGTAGGGGAGACATATTCTTGGGCGACAGATGGTGAGGGTTCCTTTGAAGGTCCCTCGGCTACTAGCATAGGCCCCTGAATCTCTGATTCTAATAGTGGAAGGTTCAAGGCACCCAGGACACCTTCCACCTGTATGTCTCCACTGTCCAATAACCTGTGTGTGTCAGGGCGGTCTCACTAGCAGCACAAATGTGCCAGCAATGGGCCTAAATACTTCCTCCACAGTGTTTAGGGATGAAGAGGTGGAGCTCTCTCTTGGTTCAGCTAATCGAGACCGAAATCTTGTCTCCATCCTTGGATACACCATGGTAGTGTCTTCCTCCTCAGACTCACTCTCAGATGTGCTGAATAGGTGTAGGTTAGCCACAGGGAGCACACTATCCATGCTGGATGGTGGCTTTGGTCTAGCACTTTTGCTCTGCCCAGCTGTCATGTTTAGAAGCAGAACTCTATCCTCCAGCTGGAGCTCCTCCGAACGCACCCTAGCATCATACCGATGTTTGTTACGGTCTGAATTTTTCCAAGCTGCAGACGTAGCTAAGTGATAAGCATCCCACAGCTTTTCTCTTAGTCAGGATACATACTGCTGATGAGTCTCATCGCTATCGCCATCATCTGATACACCAAAATACAAGTCTACGGGTAATCTTGATTCTCGCCCAAACATCAAGAGATATGGGGTTACTCCCATAGCATCGTTCTTTGTGGCGTAGGCATGCACCAAAACCACAACATGCTGGCTCCGGGTTGCCCTCTGCTCTGGCTGTAAAGCCCCCAACATATCTAACAGAGTTTGATTAAACCTCTCTGGCAGAGGATCACCTTGCGGGTGATAAGGTGTTGTCCTAGACTTTTTAATTCCTGCTATCCTCAGCACCTCCTTCAGAAGGTGACTCTCAAAGTCCCGCCCCTGATTGGAGTGTATCAGACCTGGGAACCCATACACTGAAAAATATTTTTCCCACAACACTTGAGCAACAGTGGTAGCCCTCTGGTCACATGTGGGATATGCCTGCGCATATCATGTAAAATTGTCAGTCACTATTAAAATGTTCCCGACATTCCTCTTGTCCACTTCTAAAGACAAGAAGTCAATGCATACCAGCTCCAAAGGTTTGCTGCTGCTGATGTTCTTCAAATATGCAGCTCTAGTGGGCAGAGTTTTCTTCTGAACACATCGAGCGCATGTCTCACATTTCCTGTTAACGTCTTCAGACATCTGGGGCCAATAGAATCTACTATGAATAAGTTCCAGGGTCCTCTCCACTCCTAAAGGTCCAATGTCATCATGCAGGGCCCTCATGGCCAGGGCTCTGTACTCTTTTGGTAGCACTAGTTGCGGTCGTTGCTTTTGTAAAGGGTCAGTGGTAATTCGGTACAGCACTCCCTGAATCAGTTTTAGTTTGTTCCATTCTGTCAATAGCAGTTTACCCTCAGGGTTAGGTGGAATAAATCTCCCCTCCCTTTTGGCAAGTAGTTTATCACGAATTTCAGTATCTTGCAGCTTGGCTTCTTGCCAGTCAGCCGCATTGAGCATGGGCAAGAGATTGGTCCAACACGATATAGTTCACTGAAGCAGAAAGGCACACTTGCAGGGGGCAGGCCCGGAGCTTCTGCAATACAGCCATGAAGGCTCTCATGGGCCTCTGGCTCTCAACAACTCGCACTGAAAATAGCTCTCACTCCATCCATAGGTATCACAGCAACTTCCGATGCCTGTGGAAGCTGGGACAATGCATCCACATCTACTTTGCTTCTCCCTGATTGGTACTGAATGCTGAACTCGTAACTAGCCAGGGTGGCCACCCATCTCTGTCCTGTAGCATCCAGCTTAGCACGTGTTAACATATAAGTCTGGATTGTTGCCCGTCCACACTTGAAACTGAGCATCTTACAAGTTGTCTCAAAATTTCTCAGTGATGGCTCCTTTCAAGGCCAAGAACTCCAGTTTGTGGATGGGGTACTGAGTTTCACTATCAGACAGCCCTCGGCTAGCAAAGGATACAGATTTACATTTGCCTTCCACTTCCTGGTACAAGACTGCTCCCAGAACCTCCAAACTAGCATCAGTATGCAGGATAAACTGTTTCCTTGGGTCAGCAAAGACTAGGACTGGAGCATGAGTTAGGCAATTAATGATTTCCTGAAAAGCCCTTTCAGATCTCTCATCCCACCATGGTCCAAATGGTTCTAAGGGGCCATAGTGTCCCTGCTCAGGAGGCTTTGGGGACCTCCCCTTATTCTTGGTCTTAGATTTGTTCTTGCTGGACTGGTATCCCCTGGTAAGATCATTCAGAGGTTTTACAATGGTAGCATAGTTCTTCACAAATATGCAGTAGTAGCCGCTAAATCCAAGAAAGGTCTTGAGTTTTCTGTAATTACTTGGGCAAGGCCATGCAGTGAGGGCATCTGTTTTATCGCGATCAGTACTCACACCCTCTTGAGACACAATGTGACCCACATACTTCACCAAGGTTCTGCAGAACTGGCATTTGTCAATTGAAAGCTTCAGCCCATAGGCTTCCAACCGATCTAGAACTTTAAGAAGTCTTGCTTCATGCTCCTCCAAGGTTCTTCCAAATACAATCAGGTAATCAAAATAAACTAACATTTGCATTAAATTCATGTCTCTCACAACTTTCTCCATAAGACGTTGAAATGTAGCAGGTGCTCTAAAAATCCTTTGGGGCATGCGTTCAAATTGATAAAATCCTAACGGACAGATAAGGAGAAGATGGACTTTATCTTCTTCTCCCAGAGGAATCTGTTAGTATCCACTTTGAAGATCCAATACAGAGAACCACTGGCTATGCAGCAAATAGTCCAAGGCATCTTGTACTCGAGACACAGTGTACTGGTCAACTACAGTGCACCTGTTTAGGGTGCGGTAATCAATACATATCAATTTTTTTCCATTCTTCTTACAGACCACCACAATGGGTGAGGCATACAGACTGCAGGACTCGGTAATTATGCCATTTTCAATCAGCTCCTGAAGATGATGTCGCACGTCTTCCATCTCTGAGAGGATACATTACCCTGACTAATGCTGCATCCTCTCACCTGCAGTCCTGGCCCCCTTACCACAGAACCCCAAAGAAGCAGTGTACCTACAGGACGTTTCATGAGATCTGGGTGAGGGAATGTAGCAGGGTGGACCTCTGCTCCTGGTTTGAAGGGGGTTTAAAAAGTGGCCTGGCAGGGCTTGAGAGCTGCTGCTCTCAAAGCTGGGCTGATTAGGGAAGTGGCTGCAGCTGGAGCCATGCCCCAAACTGAGCAACAGGGCCTTATAAGAAGGCAGGGAAGTCAGAAGCCAGACAGTCTCTCTCTGCCTTCAGAGAGAGAAGGGCCTGGCTGCAGGGAACTGAGACAAGGTACCTAGGGTGAAGCAGGGCTGGGGAAAGGATGAGGAGCTGGGAAGCTCCAGCCTAGAAAACCCCAGGCTGCGGCCTAGCACAGGGCAAGAGGTACTGGGGGTTGCAAGGGACAACCCGGGGGAGGCAAAGCAGCAGGTCCAAACCCCCTTTGCCGATGATGAGTACTGGATACTGCAGTCTGCCCCAGCGAACGGGGGCTAGATAGAGACTGGGCAGTAGCCACTACTGAGGTGAAGTGGGGATAGGAGGGTGGGGGTTCCCCTGGGACGGGGAAACCCAGTTAAAAGTTAAAGGGGCACCGGGGTCCTGGGAGGGACACGGGGGCCAGTACTAAACAGGTGGATCACCGGCCTGCAGAGGGTGCTCCTGGGCTGGAAAGAGCTAATTCCCCAGAGTCACCAGCAGGAGGCGCCGCAGGGGTGAGTCCGACCCTGTTACAGGGAGCCTATCGAACCAATGTTCCTCCCTTTAAACCTACTACTCTGGGGATTGATGAATTTGGTTCATTCTAATCACTACATGTGATTACAAAGCAGGCTATGATAACATCTTGCTGGAATTCCTCTAGCACCTTGGACCAAAGGCATCACAGTGGCTTACTAACTTCTGCATACGGGTCTATAGCAGGGCAGTTACCCCGCTCCTAAGGAAAAGGGTAGGCTGATTGGAAGAGGCGGCCACAGCTGTGGCCACACCCAATCAGGTCACAGCTGGCCCTGATATAAGTGCTAAGAGAGGAGCTGGGTCAGTCTCACTCCAGCTTTGGAGTGGGAAGGACCTAGCTGCCTTGGAGCACAGGGTACCTGAAGTAGAGCAGTGCTGGGGAAGGGAAGGCTCCAGCCTGGCAACTCCCCAGGCTGAGGCCTTGTTAAGGCCGAAGGAGGTACTGGGGCTGCAGAGATGCAGCCAGGGATAGGCAGCTGGTCCAATCCCCTTGCCAATGATGAGTGGCCATTACAGACTGCAGTTTGCTCCAGAGAAAGGGGGCTAGAAAATAACTGGCAGTAGCTACTGAGGCAAGGTGGGCATAGGGTGAGTGGGTTCCCCTGGAAGGGCAGACCCAGAGTGTGGGGACTGCCATAAGGCAGCACCCCAAAGGTAAGGAGCACCAGGGTCTGGGAGGGAAACTGGGGCCTGTGGCAGGAGAGACACCGGCCAGCCGGGAGCGCTCCAAGTGCTGGAATCAAGTTAATTCCCAGACAACCAGCAGGAGGTGCCGCGGCGGTGAGTCACCGATCTGCTATGAGGTCATTAATAAGAAGAAGTTACCACGCACTTGGCATTAAGCAAATATGATTGCCATTTTTAAGCCTGGCAAGGACCCCTACAATGTGTCGAGTTACCACCCAATATCCTTGCTGTCAATGTGTTTCAAGGTGTTTGATCCTCCAACGAACTGCTTCAGATTTGGACGATGTCATGCAGGTCGGGCAGGCAGGGTTCAGGAAAGGACTACCTTTATCGAGAACAGTTTTCAACAAAATCCAAAAACAGGAGCCATCTTCTTTGATTTGTCTGATGCTTATGGCATCGTTTGACACAGACACCTTTTGTTTAAACTCTCTCGAGTTGTCCCACATTGGGTGGTTGAAATAATGGAGCTCTTTCTCCAAAATATGCGGTTTAGAGTACACCTGGGCAACTGCTGTAGCTCTTAGAAGTGTCAGATCAACAGCTTTCCTCAAGGTTCAGTTCTTTCACCAATACTGTTCAATGTGTACATCAGGGGTCGGCAACCTTTCAGAAGTGGTGTGCCGAGTCTTCATTTATTCACTCTAATTTAAGGTTTCACGTGCCAGTAATACATTTTAACGTTTTTAGAAGGTCTCTCTCTCTGTCTATATTATATAACTAAACTATTGTTATATGTAAAGTAAATACGGTTTTTAAAATGTTTAAGAAGCTTCATTTAAAATGCAGAGCCCCCTTAACTGGTGGCCAGGACCCGCGCAGCATGAGTGCCACTGAAAATCAGCTCGCATGCCACCTTCGGCACACTTGCCATAGGTTGCCTACCCCTGGTGTACATCAACGATCTGCCAGCTACACTCTTGCACAAGGTTATCTATGCTGACAACATCTGCTGCAGCTACCAAGCTCAGTCCTTCTCAGAAATTGACGAGGTCTTGTATGATGATATGAAGCTCATGGCAGTCCATTATAGTCGATGGCACCTGTAGCTGAGCTTTTCCAAGACGGTTTCTAGTGTATTTCATCTGCATGATGCAAGCCACGAGATAAATGTTTTCTTCAACAGCCATCTACAGCATGATCCAAACCTGGTTTGCCCCAGCGTGACACTGGATAGGTCATTAATGTACCTCAACCACTTGAAGACGATGGCAGCCAAAGTCAACACTCAGAACAAGCTGATCAGAAAATCTGCTGGTTCAACCTGGGGTGCAAGTACCCAGATACTTAGAACATTAGTCCTTTCCCTCTGCTATTCACCAGCAGAGTACTGAGCTCCTCTCTGGTGTCGCTCATTTCACACAATGCTGATCGATGTAAAGCTGCCAATATTTACTAATATAGCACCACCCCATATTCCATGAGAAAGCCTCTGTCGTGCAGCTGGCCAGGATCAATGAGAATAGCGACCTGCCATTGTACGCAAACATCTTCAACCACCCGTCAGCTTGCCTGTCTTCTAGATGCCCTTTATGGTCATTTATGCCACCACAGGACATGATGGTGGAATCTGCTTGGTGCAACAACTGGTCAGCAATGACAATTGTCAATCACTCTCTCGTCACTGACTCAACCATCTGTCCACTAGGTTTTGATCTGCCAAGGCACCTGTGGTCATCTCTGAACCAGTTTCGAACAGGAAAGGACAACTGTGCAGCCAATCTCTTTAAACAAGGTTTTCTAATGACCTGCAATGCAGCTGCAGTCAACTTCAGACTATTTCAGATATCCTTGACAAGTGCCCACTGACTTATTTCGACAATAGGCTATTGGCTCTCCATCTGGCTGATTATGACACCATCAAATGGCTCGGCACATTGTGCATACACTGAGAGGGAGAAAGGAGAACCAAACCCTTTAACATGTGCAGGACAATATGAGAGAACAGTTAGAACATTACTCAGCTATCACAATATTACTCCTAGTAAACAAAACATTTTGCTGTCTTTGAATAAGTATCAGTCGTTTTCCATTCCAAGACCATATACCCCTGAGCTTGAAAATTAATTTTAAAAAAATAGGTTTAAAACTCATTATACTGCTTTCTACTGCTGCTACTAAAAAAGCAAAAATGTTTCTGGCTGGGGCTTTTGTGGGTTTTAGTTGCCATCCAATAAGATTGCTGATCCATGTTGTCTCACCATTTTTAAAGCAGAATTCCACTCTGCTTTCCTTCCCCCCCCGACACACCGCGATAAAATTAATGGCATGATATGGTACAGCACGCAAAGACTTTAATAATTAAAATATTTCTGTCAACACATTTTTTATATTGATCTAGTTGCAATATTTATTTTTCAGCTGATAATCAGTAACAGATACTGTAATTATCCTGCAGTCCTCAAGTCCATCATACCTGTTTTTCTCAAATGTGTTTTTTCTTCTTGATAATCTTTAAGACTCTAACCTTGCAAAGCCCTCCACACACAGAACTCGCACTGAACTCAAAATAACTTTGAAAATATGCACGAGACGATGGAATTGTAATCATACTTCATAAATGGGTTCACATAAATTTCTTTAAATTATAAACAGAATTATAAATATTTGGGATAAACTTTCCAGAAACTCAAGAATAATCATGTCAGAAGATTTTATTATGGTAAAGGACAAGCCAATATTTCAAAGAAAAAATGCCTATTAAGAACAAGATCTATAACATACATTATATATACACACAGACACATATATATATCAGAAGCACAGAATGAACCTGAAGACCTCTATAAAGGTTAACTGTCAACAAACCTTATCAACTAAGGGCCAAGTTCTGGTTTCCTTTGAAGAGTATGAGTAAGGAGACCTACTCAGGTGATTGGTAGAGAGTAGAATCCTCCACCTACACCCAACAGCCTGGTATGGAGCACCAACAAAGTAATCTGCATTCTGCTGTACTGTCTATGGGTCCACTGTACCTACCCCCTAGACATAGGTTTTAGCCACAGGACCCACATGTCACAGACCAACATCCTATACCTCCAGCGCTCAACTGACCTGCAACCACTCCAACCTGTGCCTCAAGCACTATGGTAATGGAGGGCCATTTAAGTACCTATGATTGACTGATGGAGGATAGGTGCTTCTGAGAATGCCCTCTGTACAGGCTCTCCCTGGCCCGCTCCATTCATCACTTTTCAGGCTTTGAACACACACAACGAGGAGGACCATCTAAAGAAAATTTGAATCACTTAGAAAAAAGCTATTGGTAGTTAAAGACTTGCACATTAAAGCTACAAAACTGCATATTGTAATAAATAAATGCTTAAAATAAAAAATCAATCAAATGATTTCAATTTTGCCATTAAATTTTAAAGGCCAAAAAAATCCCGTTCCATCTTTTTCTAAAAACTAGTGAAGACCAACATAAAGAATGATAGCTTTTCTAGATTCCCTTTCTTCCCTATAATTACTCAATTACTCAGGGGAATGTTTACATTTTTAAACAAATCTTGTTTTCATGAAACTGTTTTTAAAAATATTTAATACTTTTCAATTCATATAGGAGGATTTGACCATAAAGGAAAAGTCAGATAACCAGGGAAATCTGGTACTCTTTTAGGCTTCGGTCAATAAAGCACTTAAAAGCCCACACTTAAGTCCCATTAGCTTTATTTAAGTATTTAAACAGGCATTTAAATGCTTTGTTGAAACAGGGCCTTAGGCACTAATCTTGCAAGTAAATACACATGGTTGGACACATGGATTCAGTAAGATTCCCAGAGTGACCTGCCTAGTATATTAAAATTAAATTAGCCTTTAGGGTTCAGAATTTATATATCCCACATTCAACACACATGGTACTATAAACTGAAGACTATATATATATATATCCCTTACATGTTACACATAGGACTGGAAGGGACCGATTAGGTCACTTACTCCTGGGAGAATTCTGCATCGCTGCACGTGTGCAGAATTCATGTCCCCTGCAGATTTCTTTGCTTTCCTGCAGAAAAATGACTTTCTGACAGGGAAGCATAAGGATGCCCCACCCCCCTGCACCCCCCTGAGCCCCCACATCCAGAGCCCTACACCACTGACCCCTAGTGCACCAGACCCCACCCCACCAAGCCCCACTCCCCCAGCACCCAGACCCCCCCGCTGCTGAAACACCCCCCCCCGACCCCTCTGCTGAGCCCCAACCACCTTTAACTTGAAGTCCCTGCAGAGTCCCATTGCCTCTGCACCTGGAACCCCTCCCCCCCCTTGAGCCTCTGTGCATCCAGATTCCCCCACACCTAGACCCCGCACTGAGCTGCCTGCACCCAGAATCCACTCAGCTCACATCTGGATCCCCCCCACACTGAGCTCCTCCACACTTGGATCCTGCCTGGTTGAGTCTGCCTGACCCACACTTGGTGCACCTAGCGCAGAGGGGCAGGGCCTCAGGGTGTTTCTGGAGCAAGCCCAGGCCATGCACTATGTCAGGGTTGGGTGCAGCCTCACTGCTGAGTCCGGGTCCTGTGGGTGAGGGGGCTGCAAGGTGATCTCCCACCTTTATGCAGTCAGTGGCCTGTGCTCCCCACTGCCATGCTGGAGCCTCTGCATTTATTTATTGACAAACAACACTTGCAGAATTTTAAAATATTGTGTGCAGAATTTTATTTTTTTTCGTGCAGAATTTTTAATTTTTTGGCGCAGAATGCCCTCAGGAGTAGTCACTGAGGCCATCAATACAAACTATACAACCTACTATGTGTAACATATAGGGATATAAACAGTAACTCTAAGCAATCTTTATCCCCTACTAACACATTAGACTATTTAAAAAAAATCTAATTTACCTCACATATTTCACATAGGGTGGAACACAATATCAGAATGGTCAGTTTCACATTTGTCTGCAGTCATTTTCACTCTCTCAGTCTTATACACTAGCACAAAACTGCTATGGTGGGCTTTCAAACACTGCAGGGTAATATTTACATTTTTGAAAAATCCTGTTTTTATAAAACTGTTTTTAAAAATATTTAATACTTTTCAATTCATATAAGTTTTTTTCAATGTGATTTGTTTTAATTTATTATTAAACAAGCACTTGTAATATAAGCATACTTTACAAACTAAACGCTAGACATATTATGTGGTTTTATTCTAGACAGACCCTTTCCTGCATCCTCAGATCCAAAGCATTACATAAAAAAAAGAGTAATGCTATTTTGGCCACTGCTTTCAAATTATTTCAACTTAAGACTTTTAATAAAAGTCTGAATTATTAAAAACCTTCATCAATTCTCTTTTTTTCCTACTTTCAACAGGCAACAAATTGAGCTCTCTTTAAAAAAAAAATATATTGTAACACCATTTAAAGAAAATTTGAATCACTTAGAAAAAAAGCTATTGGTGGTTAAAGACTTGCACATTAAAGCTACAAAACTGCATACTGCCATAAGTAAATGCTTAAAATAAAAATCAATCAAATTATTTTAATTTTGCCATTAACATTCAAAAGGTAAAAAAATTCCAGTTCCATCTTTTTCTAAAAACTAGTAAAGACCAACATAAAGAATGATAGCTCTTCTAGATTCCTTTTCTTCCCTATAGTTACTCAATTATTTATTAGAGTATTCAAGAACCCCATTGCAATTTTTACACCAGAATTTCATATATGGGTTTGACTGTAAGGAGATGGTTACACAATGTCTACTATAAAGGCAACGTATTTCCAATATTTATGTCTATAAAATATCCCATAGTGGAATTCATATTTCCACACAAGAAAGAAGCAGTTATTTAGTTACAGACAACTTGATAACATCTCTTTCAACTATAGTTATAATTATCGTGTACGAACTTCCAAAGCAGAAGTTGTCAAGATTTAACATTAGCATTAATTTATGTCATAACTGACTGTTACTATAAAGATAATGGCAAAGCATCCATTTCTCCAAAGACAGCATGGATCGAAAGGGAAATTTCATCTTAATTGCCACTAATCTCCCCATTTTTAATTAAATTGATCAGTAATTTATCTTTCCCAGCCTTAGAAAGCTGTTATCACGAAGCTTCCAACAGACAGCATATCTGTACTTCCCTTCTCCAATGCTGTCATTTTCAAAAAAAAATTAAAAATGCTGCAGCATGTTTCCTCAAATTACTGTCCTGCCTCCTATAAACACCGTGTTTAAAAATAAAAAACTTCACTGATCTCTCTGGACTGGTTGTACAGCCTCGAATGCCCTATTTCTCCACAAAGATTTAGAAGGAACATCAAGAATCTTGTATTCCAGACTAATGGATACTATGGGCAAAATCCTAGCCTCACTGAAGCCTATGAGAGTTTTGCCACTGATTAAAAGAGCTTTGAGAAAATATAACATGTGGTCTCAGAAAGCAGGAGTATGGAGTATTGAGTTCAGGTCACTTCCCACTGGATCCCAGAGATATCACCCATTCCATCAGAAGAAACTGTGGTAGGATAACAGACAGAAAGGCAGTAATTTCAGAGGAAAGATTAACCAATCCAGAACTTCCCAACTTTATGATATTAAAATTAAATAAGACTTAAAACAACCAAAGAAGGACATAATGAGTTTAGTCACCTTGCCCTGGTGATAGTTTCTGATCTCTATAACATTCATCTTAGAACCAAATTATTCATACAATTTTAATATAAAATAATGAACAAGCCATTTAAGCATGACGTTTTCAAGTTTATCAATTATAAATCTGATGAAATAAAATTATAATTGGACAGGTATTGAATACTTAAATCGAAGATCAGAACTGTCTTTTAGGCAACTTAAGGAAGTTTTTCTAGGATTGTAAATAATATTCAAATTAATCATTTCATTTTTGTGACAACTTTCACAATTAATACTGCCTTCTGACATTTACAAAAATATGACTATGTATTCTGGAAAACTCAAACATAATCTGCTGAAAGACATTCAGGACAATGAAGAAACTTCAACTCTGTCATTCAAAGTTGCTTCTTTCCTCTCTGTGATCCAAAATCCATTGGAACCAATGGATGTCTTTCTACTGATTTCAATGGGGTTTGAACCAAACTCCAGATAATAAAGATCACATTACATTTTTTGAAAAACAGCTGAATAAATTTCAGTGTCTTAGCCAATATATCCATTTTTATTGAAAGAATGATTTTATTGCTAAAAAGATTGGGTAAAGCTACTGCTGAGTATATAATGGTATTTAAACATAGTCACTGCATTACCAACATCAACATCATAATTGTAAAGTACTTGGGAATACTTTGAGTATGAAATGCAGTATGAATAATATTCTAGCACTTTGGGTTTTACTTTATAATACGTAAGTCCATGAAAAAGCAAACGCATACATTTCCTGTACACTAATAAACAAAATTCACACAAAATCTATGAGAACCAGTGGGAAACAAGCAAAATATTACATGAGTTGCATAAACCTCAGAGAACTTTACATCACATTCTCATGATAAATAATTCTCTTTACATATAATACTTTCTGAATACTTTTGCATACAATTGTTTATTATGATGGGCATCTATTTATTGTATATGATCAAGGTTTTTGGTTTAAAATGAGGGATAATCAGTATGGTCTATCTTAACAGATTAAGATAGTAAACCCCCATTTCACATAAGTTTATACTGGAAGGAAGAACAACAGACAAGAAAACAAATATTACACAGGAGTATAAATATTTTTTAAAAGTTTTTAAAAGTTTTCAAAACTTTCCAAGAGGAGTGAGTTATGCAACGTACCTTAACAAGTTTCAAAAGCTGATAAAGATCTTCGACCTCATCTCCTTCACACTTGGTATACACTCTTCCAGTGTCCACACTGGTACCCTTTATGGTGTGACGATAGAGAGGCAAATCCATTGCTTCAGCATATAGGTCTATGGCATGATGTCCTACTGTCTGATACATGTAGCTGTCCAGCTCATCTGTCCCTTCTGCCACAATTAAATAGAGACTAAGTACATCATTCAGCATTTATAGAAAATCATAATACTTTAAAAGCACCGAAAGTACTTAAATCTGACTATTCCTTAGTTCATTGACACACACATCTGTGATGGCATCTCTACAAACATGGAATTAAAAAAAATGAATTTCTCCCCTCTTATATTTACATATAACAATGTGTCTCATGCAACTGCCTACTTCTCAATGGAGGTGTCCACTTCACTTCTCCCCTACCATTTTCAGTGCTTCCTCCACAAATCCCCCACTACAGATCCAACCCAGAACCAAGTGAAGCCAATGGTAATTTTGCTTTGCTATGCAAGAGGAACACAACCCCAGAGGCACAGACCAATAGTTTTTACCTGTGTTCCAGCATACTTAGTGCAATATACATAGAACACACTGCAGCACTTACTCTGGTGGTTAGACATAGGCTGTCAAAACTTCCTGAAACATTTAGTACTGACAACATGATACTCACAGCATGTTATTTCAGTATAAATGGAACAATAGAGGATTACAGCAGTAATTTTATATTGTTTAATACACTGTAAAGAAACGGAAATCTTTGGTGAGTTCTACCCTAAGTTTTTAAAAGGAAAGGAGATTAAAAAGTCCTGGATGCAACAACAAACTTATTGCTGCTGCTGCTTTAATTAAGAGACAAATTTCACTAAACGTTCTTACCGACTGGTTAGCAGCTAATCGATAACAAAAAAGGTAGCTCATGTAGATTATAATAATTAAATCGCAAACCTTGCAATTCACATTTTATGTATCTCAGGAGTTATCCAACAATTGTGATCATTATTGATAATTTTTCAATTGATCAATAATTAAAAAAATATATTGCTCAAAGCTACAATTCACTGGTAAAAATTGATAGAGTTCACTTTATTTTAAGACCACCCTAAATAGTCCTGGAACTTCCCCTAACTTCGGCACTTCTCTGTGAGGGCAGGCCTCTGAGCCCACATGGAAGGAGTTTGAAAGGAGAGGTCCCTGCATCGTGGAAACAAGCCATGAAACAAGTTGTGATGTAACCATAATATGCTAAAACTGATCATTATAAATAAGTGTATTTGACTTTACTATAGTGTGTAATGATTTTTAGAATGTACATGGTGACTTCCAATAGTAAGAGAAGCAGGTATTTGATCAAAATGGTCTAGCGGGTTCTGTAATCTTAACAAAGTAACCAGGACCGGAGAAGTTGATTTTACAAGAAAAACAGAGTATTTTTAAATTTATATAAAATGTGATGCCTGAAAAGAACAGACAGGGTCCCTTTTAAGCTGCCACTTAGTTCTGAATGTGCAGTTACTTTATTACTTGAGGGTCTCCAGGCAACAGTGGTACAAGATAAAATAAAATGAATGGGGTAGGCCTTACTGCTGCCTGGGGTATCTCAATTAACTTTCCATTGCATTTCCTACCACATACACGTAAAGAGGTCATTTTATTATTTGAATGACAACATTCTACATTTCTGATGTGAATACATTAGTTTTACAACAAACATATTTCAATAAGATTCAAGAGGTTTTGTCCTGGGTACCAAAGGAATAAAGTGCTCTAACCTACTGATTGCCTACTCCTATTGCCTCAACCTACTGATTTTATATTCACCACCTCTACCAATGATTCACACATGAACTCCTCCTCCCAGAAGGCACACCTCCTCCTCAGCTTCCCTCACAAACCTCCACAGTTCAGATGGTGAAGGTGACACCCTTTTCATTTGTGGGGCCTCATTCCCCTCCCACTGGTACAAAAGTCACCTCCTTTTCAAATATCACCTTAAAACCTTCCTGTTCATCTTAATTTAAGATTGATGCTAAGCCTCACTCACTTTGCACTACCTTCATTACTGTACCCATGCATTCTCCCCTTACTACAGTACAAGAAAGTATTTCTGCATTTTCCTCCTTTTAAACTGCAGATTCCTTTCTTTTATCATTTTTCATTTTCTTGTATTTTCTCTTGTTTGCTGCTTTACAAATGGCTTTAACAAATTCTCTAAATTGTCTCTCCCCTTCTTCACCTTTCTCTGTAAAGACGTCTAGGATATCTGCCATATGTACAAAAAAAAATGGCAGGGTTTAATTCAGACACTGCTGTGCCTCAGCTATTTCCTATTTCGGAAAGTTTCCTACAAGCAATGAGGCATTCTTACCTGTGTTTTCAGCAGGCCTTAAGTTGGCGAGAGCAACAATCTGATGCCCAGCAGCAACACACTGCATCATATTGTAACAGCTGTCCTTTCCACCACTAGAATTAGAAAAAAAATGAAATTATCGGACAATTAAACCAGGTCACTACTAGGCATTGTCACCCTTTTTTAAACTTTTACCTGGTTACTTCAAAATTATAATGCAGGGCCACGGAACAAAGTTTTCAAATAAGAAGAATTAAAGAGAATTATAACAGTAACAAACATCTAAGACTGTACCATACAAAATCTTTACAAGAATAGAAAATATTTATAAAATGCTGAAGAGTTCAGTTGGATATAAAATCCATAAAGTTTATGTGAAATTCCTAATTTGATGGCAGAGAGAGAAAAACGTATATTGTATGGAAGCTCTTTGGAGAAGAGGCTGTCTTTTGCTTAAAACTCCTATTTCAGTTACACATAATCAAATCTTAAACAAATGTTAAGTAGTAATAATAAAACAAAAACTATGTGATCTATAGAATACTATACTTCAAACGTCCATCTTCAAATTGATAGACACCGCACCACAACCAGAGGGGAGTGTCTGTGCTTCACTTCTCTAAGAGCCAAAGCACAGAATTCACAGCCACAAGGAGGGAGGGAGGCAGCGGGGTATATACAGTGGGGTAAGAAGAGGGGGTGGGGCAAATTTGGGAAGTGCAGGGCTGCGGCGGACAGAGAAAGAGGTGACTTTCCCCAGCTCCAGGGCTACGGCTGCTGGGGAGAGATGGCCCTTCTTTCCAGCCCCAGCTCAGGGGCTGCTGTGATTGGGGAGAGAGGGAGAGACCCCCTCCCTCCTTCCTAGCCCCAGCTGAGGGGCTGCTGTGGCAGGGGAGAGGCATATCCATCGCATTGGAAAGGTAAGACTACTGATATTAAAATATGAGTTGTGCGCTTTTATTCTTAGAACAAAAACATTAATTATTATTAAGTTTTTATTATATTGCGCTTTTATCCAAAGCATTTACAACAGTTAGCTAATGGTACAAACAACATTTGGAAAGATCATCAAGTGGTCCGTCAAGACCCGCAGCAATTTTTAGTGGTCCATGGAAAAAAAGTCTGAGAACCACTGGTCTAGATAATATTAAGTCCTGCCTGGAGTTCAGGCAGGGCCGGCTCTACTGTTTTCACCGCCCCAAGCAGCACACCGAATTGCCACCGTGGAAGGCGGGGGCAGTCCGTGTGCCGTTAGGGCGGCACACACATTTCCGCGGCAGCGGCAATTCAGCGGCAGCTTGCTGCACCACACGGACAGCTGAACATAGAAGCTTATGCCGAATTGCCGCTGCTGCGGAAACGCACGTGCCGCCCCAACCGCACACAGACTGCCCCCACCCTCCGCGGTGGCAATTCAGCATGCTGCTTGGGGGCAAAAACACACGGACTGCCTCCCCTTGCAGATTGCTGCCCCAAGCACCTGCTTGGGATGCTGGTGCCTGGAGCCGGCCCTGAGTTCAGCGGACTGGACTAGACGACCTCTCGAGGTCCCTTCCAGTCCTATGATTCGATGATCAATTGTTCTCTCTGATTTCATTGCTGTTAAAATTTAACACAAATCTGTTAATGAACAGGTTTTCAGCAAGTTTCTAGTTTGAGGCTCAATCACTTTTCAAAATAACCATGACGTCAAATTTCTTCTAAACAGCCAATAGACAATGTAATTTAAAGCCCTATCTCTGTTATTGTGATAAAACATGCTTGGTATAGTTAACTTAGTTACTGTTTATTTAGTTACCAATGAGATTGGAAAAAAGACTGGATGGATCAAGAAACAGTAATGGGACAGAGAACCTTACCCTTACAGAGACTTCTTTCTCAAAACTAAGGGCTGCAACTTAGCCCCGATTTTGTCCCTAAATATAACTGCAGCCAAAAACAATTATACATGAACTGTGTAGCCTTTACATATCCAACTACACAATTTATGAGTATAATCAGGAAGCTATATATCTAAGCACTATAAAATGTACCCACAATTATTTGTACCAGCAAAATTGCGGGTGCAAACTCAGAAACTGAAAGTCATCAGTCTGAAACACACATTTGCAAAACTGATCCTAAAAGGGAGATACTTGGAAAAGGAAAAAAAAAGCCTGAAACTCAACTGAAAACAAGACTAGGCAGAAAAAAATAGCAGCAGTCCACATATATACAGCACGTCTCCTCCCAAAGCATGTCACATATAATTACAGGGCACCCCCAAAATGCAGCTGCCTCTGGGGCGGAGGGCAGCCACTGACAACAAAGAGCATGTTACAAGTCGCAGGGGAGAGTGACGATGGCACGGTGGGCCTTTATTTATTTTTTTAAGTGTGACAGGATGTTCAACACCCAAGAGCAGAGCCAGGCAGTTGTGCAAGGCCTCCTACTAGGCATGCAGTTACACACCCACCACTGAGATGCAGCCAGCTGAGGCAGAGCAAGCTGCGGGAGACAGAGCTGTTTAAAACTCCTCGCTGCGTTTGGGGGAGGAAGGAAAGCAAGAAATGCACGAGCAGGAGGGTCCCGAGGGCAAGGCTGCCCAGTCCCTGCTCTGGGCTCGGCAGCACCCCCCAGGGGCACGAGGTGTGGCTCAGTCTGTGCAGCAGGGCAGCCCCCCACAGCCACGTTACCTGATTAAGGCCACTACTCTCATGCTGCTCGCAACCCCCCGGGCTGGGCTGACACTAAGGGGGGTGGGGGGGGGCTGAGACACGCGGGCGCTACTACAGGCTGCAGCCGGCGCCCTCCTTCCCGAGCCACGCGCCGTTCTACACGCTCGCGCCGGCCAGACCCGCCCAGGGCAGCCCCGAGGCTGCCTGAACCAAAGGGCTTGGGGTGCGGGGCGACCCCCGCCGCTCTCCCTGCGCCCGGCCCGCGCCCGGCCCCTGCCGCTCGGCCAGCGGCGGGCGGGCGGGCGGGCGAGCGGCGCGGGCTGAAATGCAGGCACCGCGCTGGCCGCCTATGCGAGGGCAGGCGGGAGGGCTGATCCCGGGGGTGTTCGCAGCGGGCCCGCTGCTCAGAGCCGTTCCTGGGCGTGACATCAGGATGAGTCACCTCTGAGCAGCCAGCTCCTGCCCTGTGTGCTCACCCTGCTTACCGGGACCTCCTTCCCCTGACAGTACCCGCTCTAGCTAGTTATTATTGGCAGCGATGCAGTACCTGGGGTTGTCGCTGGCACCAGCAGAAGTTGGTCTAATAAAAGATATTACCCCACCCACCTTATCTGTCTTACAGTTAAAGCTGCCAATTTTGCTTGGACATATTCCTGGAGTTTCATCACATGACAATCTTTAATTAAAGATTAATCTTTAATTCCTGCAGACTCCAGGACAGCCCTACTTATACTTATCAAAGACTGTCCACTGTTTTGAATGGTGCTGAAAGTAAGAAGGCTGGTTTGTTTCATTCCTATTCAACAGCCACAGTCGGGAAAGGCCCTTACCTGGCGCAGAGAAGTTTAAAGTAAGGTCTCCCACTTTTTGGGGGAGTGGTTAAGAAGAGTTTGGCACAGTTTACAGGCGCTTGTCTCTCTGTTGCAGATGAAGGATGGCGTGGTGGGAAGTTGAAATGGGGGAGTTAGTTTGTTGTTTTAAAAGTTATTAAATAAAAAATAGGAGAGTGTGTAACTCTAATTACATGTTGAATAACATCAGTAGATCAACAACGACAACACACCCCCACACACTGAAACTAAAGGATGTTCATCTGCAGATTTGGATTCAAACTTTGCAATTCATTCCTGTAACCGGGTCCTTTCCTGGGCCGTCCCCCTTGCTGAGCTCTGTGCTCCCTCAATAAAGCACTGTGAGGCTTTTCTTGCTGCAGCACCCGTGGCTTTTATTTACATACAGTTCCCACCACCAGCAATACTATTTACAAACAAATAGGTCTTCCTATCTCCTCTTTTACAGGGAGTCTCCCTTCAGCCTGGAGACTGTCCCTTCCCTGGCCATCCCCCCCTTGCACTGGCTGCCAGCCAGCCTTTATAGCTCTTCTACTAGCAGGCCCACAGGTGCAGCCTGTTCCAGAGGCCTGGCACCAGCCTTTCCCCCAGCCCCAATCTATTTCTCCTGATTGGGGCTGGCTGAGCAGGGGCTAATTAGGTGCCTTTGCACAAGCACCCTGCTACAATTCCCATCATTGTAATGAACCAAATTGTAGTACTGAATACAAACACCTTGGAATTCAGATCCAGATCCAAATTCTACAGTGTGGGCCCATTTCTGGGCCAAAAAAAATCCCTTTGTAAATAATGGTACAAAGTCAACAAGGTTGTAAATATGTAACTAAAAGCAGAATATGTTGCACACTCTATTTTAGCCATCTAGGACTGCATAGCTTGGGGCATCCAAAGCTACCAAACATGGGAGATGGGGGAGTGACCACATGTGAACAGCTCTAAATAAAGAATAAAAAGTGATGAACTGAAGATTGGGCATGGGGCTGGTAACCCAACTATGTAAACACAAACTGACTAAAGAAATAAAACTGGGAGCCATACTTGAAAAAGAGCTCCATTTCCTATGAAGTATATGATAGACATTGGTCAAAGTTGTAAGGAAACCTATGTCCTGAAAATTCCCTTGCTCAAGGCCAGATCAGTAATGAAAATCAGTCTTTGGAATATGAGTACTATGTACAAAGTTACAAAAGCTATTCAAGCAATTAAAATAAATGGATAGATACCATCTTGATGTCCTTGGAATCAGTGAGGGTAGATGGACAGGTTCAAACAAACTTCACTTTATAATATGGACACCACCTAGAAGAGAAAAAGAGTGTGACCTAGAGAAACATTATGCAGAGCAATAGAAGAAGAAGCCAGATCCATTAACATGACACTTAGAAGCCTCAGCAGACCAGCATAAGACTAAAATAAATGGCAGAAACTAGTAGATGCCCTATCCATCTGAGGGTGCAGGAGGATAAAGAAAAATGCTGCATATGCTGAATCGGAGAAAGCTTCAGGGTGTATCTGTTCCCTGGTTGGGAGAGGCATTCGTCCAAGGAAGTTTCACTTTTGGGATTGTGCCAGTTGCCTCAACTGTACTGCCAGTAGGCATTCTGACCACCTGCACTAAATGCACCCTTTAGGCCAGCTCCAACCTTATCTGATGGGGTGCCACCCACCCCAGTGTTCTCATATCTTCCTATGGGACTCACGCCTAGGGTTGCATGAGCTAGTGAGCCTCCACTTGAATCTAACTACTATGAAAGCTATAAATGTGTTTGCCTTGGATCAACCTGATTCATAGCCTACAAAAACCAACCTGATAAACAAGGCTCTTCTCCAAATACCCATCAAATTCCCTGTGAGAATCATCTGGAAAATGAAAACAGAATGGAAACAAGATGGAAAAGACCCCCTCAGAAGACCTAAAACACGATGGCGGGACGGTATCAACCGACACGTCCTTTCACAGGCATCCTACCCTGTAACATGTCAGATTTGGCTCAGGACAGACTATCATAGCTCATTCAGTGGCCTCCCTGCTATCCAAGTATATTATGAGAATTAACTAAACCTATCTTAATTTGTTCCCATGCTCCAGCACCATAAGAAAGATGGAATGGCTCCCTGGGGTCTTTCCAAGAGTGAAGTGTTGGCATTAGGCCAACATTAGGCACTCCTATTCAGCCCTCACGCATGGCCTCCAGAACAGGGCAGTGTGTGGGCAATGGTTGGAGCACTTTGCATTTACATTTCAGAGCTGTAGAGTATGGAATGTTGCTGTATATCCCAGTATTCCCACATATTGAAAAATTATGAGTTAGCCCCCCAAAAAATCATGAGATAGGCTTAAAATTAATGGAATTTTAAAAACTAATTAATTTGGGGTTCTTTTTATTGTCCTTTGTTTTTTGAGGCATTGGGGCTTATATTTTCATTTTTTACCATAGTCATGAGGACTTGAAACCTACTTTTTAAAAAATTCTTATGTAGCCCCACCACTCCAGGAGCTGAGGCTTTCAGAAAATACCAAATATCTTAACACTTATGATAAAACCCTTGGGGCTGCTGTAATTTGTGCTGGAGTCATCATAGTAACCCAGAATTAGGGAGGTGCTAACGTGGCATAAAGTCACATAGTTTATATATATATATATATATCATCACACACAGAGAGCATATTAGTGGCTCTTAGGCAACAATAAATAACATTTAGTTATTAGCATAACTGTTAAAAATAATGATGCAGCGTTTCCAAAGAGAAACTGCAAGAAGATAAATCAGGTCTATTCTGGGCCTCCATATAGTGCAACAGTCTACCATGCACATTGTAATTTGTAGGATCAGGGCCTAAATATGAAATACCACACAGGAGTCAACATAGCCTAGAATGAGGATTATCAACCTGGTTTTATAAACAAGTGTCAGAGAGCCACAGCTACCCTGCCCCTACCAGCCTTCTAAATTGGAAAGTAGTCCTGGCTATATCCTGGAGTGATGGGAGGTCCCAGTAGGGGGGAAAGGTTAAGAACCAGTTTCCTAGATCAAAAATAAAATTGGAATATAATATTTAAATATGCCAGAATCAATTGAGTAAGGCCTAGTAAGACAAATATAATATTTTAGGAAAATATATAGCACATGATAAAATTAAAATCAAAATATTTGTTTTATGTAGAAGCAATCACAAGAACTTGTAAATATAAAATAAAAGCTCACAGTTATATACAGAGCTGAAATTGATAATACATGAAATTGCTAATTTCTGCCTTAGTTTAAACTTTTGTAAAAAGACAAAGGAAGTATTTGTAAAAGCTGCAATAAATATTTGTGAAGGCTGGTAACCCATAAAATGGATTGCTGGTAAATTTATTGTATTTGGAATACATATATATAGCTGAGGGTATTTAAAAACTTGCATTTATCACATTGAACCATTTAAATGGAAATCACAATATTTTAAATAATTTCCCATTTTAAATATAGAGAAGTCCAAAATGCTGTAAACAGCATTAATAGCAACAGTGGAAAATAGCAAGTGTTTAAGGGTTCCCATTCATCCAGACTTTATACTGTACACAGTGGATACAGTCGTTCCAGTACCTCGCTGGATTTGGGTCACAATGTAGTATGAAGTGAAACAGCACATTAAAATGCATGGCAAATATATATATGTCTGTAAAAAAAATTAAATATCAATTGTATTTTTTAAAAATAACCTCAGGGTATGCTCTGACCATCATAGATTAGCAGTTCACTAGACAAAACCATTTATTTTATTGATACCATTTACAAAGCCAGGGGCGGCTCCAGGCCCCAGTATGCCAAGCGCATGCTTGGGGCGGCATGCCGCGGGGGGCGCTCTGCTGGTCCCCGGGAGGGCGGCAGGCAGGGTGCCTTCGGCGGCATGTCTGCGGAGGGTCTGCTGGGGGAGGTCCACCGAAGCCACGGGACCGGCGAGCGGCAGAGCACCCCCCGCAGCATGACGCCGTGCTTGGGGCGGCGAAATGGCTAGAGCCGCCCCTGTTCAAAGGAGTTTGAATTTTCTTTAATTTGATGATCATGCATTAATACAATAATTTCATGTTTATTCTCAGAAATTCTTCCTTTTACTATTCAAAACAATGTAAATGATCTCAATCAGATGGCTTGGATGTGAAATGCTAGTGACTCTCAGAAGGGATGGTAACTTTTTTTTTTTTTTTTTTGGAGTGAGGAGGGGAATGCAGGCCTGTTCTGAATTAAAACTGTAAATCCAGGGATTGTAGAGATTTTAGGTGGGATTACCAAATTAAATGAAACAATAATGTATAATAATCTCATTTGATGGAAATAACCACCTCCCTAGAGAACTGTAAAACATGTAGCACCAAAGTACTTTGTTTTTATTGCAAAAACTGTGGTTATTTTATCATACCTCTCTACATTTGCATTCTTTGAAAGGTGTTATAAATATGTTTTTATTTATGTTTATGAATTTATGTTTATGAGTTCAGGAATTCAACTAGTAGCTGTGAACATTTAAAAGCTGTTGTCTTAAAAAGCTTAGCAACAGTGTATGAAAAGTCTAAGAAATCATGTACATAAATTATTCTGCCTCTTTGAAAAACTGGGGAACCCATAAAACCAGTTCCTCTAAGCAGGCAGCTTTATACTACAAGTTCCAATACTTGTAACAGCTGTGTTCTAAATAGTGTATCATTCCAAGACCAGAAAGGAGAATTCTTCTAAAGTACACTTTTTCCTCAAAGGCTCCATTATTAGTAATCTAACCTGATTTAACACTGTTGTTCCATCTGCCAGGTCTGTTGCAGTTCATTATACATTCTTTCAAAAGACATAACTCTGTTTATAATCTACTCAGCCCTTTCATTTGAAGAACAGAAGTGTAATCTCAACCAAGGGCAACAAAACAGATCCTAAATTAAGAATAATTTCCAGTTCCACTGTCCTGTTGGTAAGCATAGGAGTAGAGGCAGAGAGGTGAAGTTTCAGAATCAAACCCTGGTTGCATGTGAGAGGTTCCTTTGGCTTTCATTCTGTGAGGACTAAAGTGGTTATTATATTCACGTGAATAAAATAAGCAGGATTTGGCTCCTAGAATCTGGTAGCAGATACTGAGTACAGATTTTTAATAAGCAGAGGAGTTTTTCTAAATAAAACAAAAATAAAATAAGTACATTTTCTTACAAAATTTAATACATTCAAATTTTTAAAATACTTTCAAATTAGGGCAGATCACTAGTGGAGTTGACCTCGTCCCTGCTAGCCAAAACCTTTAGAAGAAACTGCTTTATTTCATAATAACTGTGATAGTTAGAGCCTGATTCTCAGTTACTCCATTCCTACTCCAGGGAGGACAGGGGGCAACTTTGGCTTTAAGCTTCCTTTATGTTCCCTGTATATAGGGGCTGTGTAGGGACCTGCCCATCCCTAAGTGTAAGTTAGACTAGATGCACCAGAGTGTAAATCAGCCTTAATGTAACTCAGACCCACAGTTTATATGTGATAAAAAGCTAATTTTGCTTCTATTTTCTGTCTCTGTACTTGGCATCTGCATTAGGAGATTGTTGAAAGCAAAACAGTAAAATGTTTGGTTCCAGTTATATCACAGAGATCCAGAAGGGATCTTCCCCAATCCATGTGAAACTGTCCCCAATCCTAGGGAAAGATCTTCCTTCAGCACACATGGTTGGTGGAGGGTGAGCTTGTGGATAGTATTCTCCTCCTCAGTGTTTGAATCCTGGGAGAGCCTACAGTAGCCCCAGCTGAGCTATTCTGCCCCCACAGACCTGACATGCTGTTGCAGTCTTGACAAAGAGTTCACTAAAGCCTTCATTCCACTGCAAGGAATCTTGGGTGGCATTTTGTAGGGGAGTGATTATAATGGTTTGTTGCATCTTTCTCATACTTCTCAGTCAGTAAAGTTAGAAAGTGTAACAATGAATTACTAGAGGGATCTGTCAGAGGATTAGAAGAACAGCAGCAGTATCCCTAATGACCTGAATGGTTAATTAAGTTCTCTCTTAAATGAGATCCAAAAATATCTTAATACCAGTATATTATGAGGAACAGTCACTTTTTGCAAAACAGTGCCTATTAGGAAAAGGCCAATTATCCAATGACTGGCAGGGATAGCTGGACCACTAAGGTTCTTAATTAAAAGAAGATTTTCTGTTTAAGATCCCAAATCAATACCAGAATACAGCATATATGGAGTAGACATAACATTAGAAGTGTATTTACATTTTAGAACAAAGTTTTTGAAAATCAGCTCCTCCTTCATTTACTTGCCAAGTCCCAAAACTAGGATGTTGTGTTTTTCTTTGGAGTAGTTGGCAATGGGACACTTTTGCACTCAGTTATGGAATAGCTATGAAGCTCCATTGAAGTCAATGGGATTTCACTGGTGTAACAGAGGGCAGAATTTTGCCTGCCATCATTAACACCTAAGCAGCTTACAAAGGGCAGGGAAATGCTTCCTGCTCCAATTTAGTTGTTAGTTCTGGAACAGAAAAGGTGCTTTATGTCTGTTTAATTAAGAAGCTTTGTGAAGTACCTTTAACTGCCAGTCACTGAGTAATTTCCCAGTTCTTTCCCTTCACAACAGGCAGAATGCCATATCTCTTCCTCTGGATATGTTGAAATTACATTTTGATAAAACTGGGCCTTTACAAGTGTAAGGCATGCTGAAGAGTGATGACACTTGAGTGAATGGAAAGTCACTCAGAAATCCATGCCTCTCAAGGCAGGATGGTTTAGAAAGACCATGGGCAAATTCCTCTGCCATGCTTCCTACTGTGGCTACAAAAGAGCCAGGGGGTAGATTCTCACAGTTCCTGCTGCTGATAGCAATGGGGCTTGGTATCCGATGATGTCCTTAGATGACTTGCCAAGTTGCCATGCTTCTGTGTAGCTGTGAAATGTATCAATTTCCCCCATTTCCTACCCAGTATTCAAGAAAGTGCTATGCCTGTGACCCCTTCCTTTCACTCACTTCCCATTGCAATAGAGGCCAAAATTTGTCCCTAAGTTTGGATCATGCATGTATGTTACTTACAGGTCAGGGTCATTAATGATGGTATGGTGCTTTTCTAATCCTTTGATGGACTCTTTCAGTTCTATTAATTCAATTTTAAACCAGCCTACTTCATTGGCTCAGAAGGATAAAATCAGTCATTTACTGAAAGCTTTATTAGAACATCATCCTCACACCATCCAATCTACTTACCTTTCCAGCAGGTACTAACGCATGGTAGAAGCTTACTGGAGCTGTCATAATATAGCAGCTGAGCATTTTTTTCATTAATCAGACTAATCTTCAGTTCACAGAACTTTTATTTTTAATAATAATTGTCACAAAGAGACAGCGTCAAGGCTGACAAGTGTAGCGCTCACAAGGGAATAAGGGTTAAATTTACCTGTGTCCTGTTCTTTTAAGGATTGAAGGTCTGGACTGAAGGATTGAAGGAACTAAAGGGAACAACTTAGGTAGCAGCAGTAGAGTGGTTTGTGCTTTGAAAGAACTAAGCAGCAATGGGCCTTGTGGAATCTGTGTTTGTTTTTTTGATACTGAGTTTAATAGAGCTCCAGTTTTAAAACTGTCCATGGTCTGGGAGTGTAACATAGGCAAAACTATTTACTCTCTTTTGTGTTTGCAAAGTCCATATAATTTTAATGTGTTTTTTCCCCACTAATAAAGTTCCTCAGCATTTTTTTCTCCATAAACATAAATAAATAAATTAAAATGGCTGCATCCCAGTACTCAAAAGCAATCCTAAACTATAAAACAAACCCCCACCCAATTCTACAAACACGGGCTAAACTTCACCCCCATGATTTCAATGGGATTGTCTAAGGTAGTAAAGTTAATCATATGTGTAAGTGTTTGCAGGATCAGAACCCACGTTCTCCCTCCTTTCTTTCTTTCTTTCTCTCTCTCTCTCTCACACATACACACAAAGAAAGAGAAAATGCTTGTGAGAAGTAAACTTTTAAAATTTAAGTTTATTTAGAAACAACAGTGGGTAAAAAATAAATATTTCCAAAATGGCAAAATAATACATTGAGAATTTCTGACAGGATTTTTCAAATTGCAGGGAAGTGAACTACAGCGGGTCTAATTCTGATATCACTGACACAAATATTCATTAGAACCACAGTAAACTCCACAGTAAACAAAACATGCGTATGTTCAGAATAAGGGCCCAAGAGAACCTGATAATGTAAGTTTCACATGCAATTATTCTATTTGCCTATCAAATCTCAACAGAAATTCTTCTTAGTTGGTAAGTAAAAGGCTAGACCTTTAATTAGCCATCCTAATGGAAAGAAAGGAACCATTTGAGCTCAATTAATTGTAATGTATTTCACCATCATCTCAGACTTTGAATCAAAAGATATATGTCTTAATTTATTATAAAATAGCTGGGTATGGCATAGCCAGGGAATTTACTTTGTGGGAATAATGTTTATAAAATATTATAATATTCTACAGTAATGTAGGCCACTAATATCTCAAACTCTGTGCCTAACAATAGCAATACTGTAATGTTTTAGGCAACTACTATGGTATAAATGAGTCTTTGATTTCAATCACATCGGTGAGCACTGGTCTGTCTGCTCCTGATAGAGAAGCAAGAAGAATGACCACACACTCTTGCAGCATTCAGAACTAAATGCAAAACTCATCTCTTTGAATTAGCTTTATTTTAGTAACTGTCTCAAAAGCATCAGCATTCTCACAGAATATATATTAATTAAAAATCCCACCGATTGCTTTTACTGCTAGAAGGGCTGGGAAGAGATGTTTTTATATTTACTTCTTGTGGAAGGTACTTTGATACCATGATGATGGATGACAAATAGATAAACAGACAGATAGATATTAGCCATGTCATGATTTTTAAGAGGTACTTTGAAATTTATTGGGCCGAATTATTTGCTGACTAAGGCCCCCAATTCAGGAAGGTACTTATGAACATGCCTAACTTTATGTACATGAGTAGACCTATAGACTCCACTGGTATTGCTTACATACTTTAAGTTAGGCACATGTTTAAGTTCCACCCTGACTCAGGGCCTTTAAGTATGTTTCAACTCACTGAAGCCACTGGGGTCTCATGGAGTATAAGTCAACACAAAATTTTGCTTATTTTTCTCTGCAATATGCTGTCTGTATCATGAAATATCTACTAAATATCTTTTACTAGCAGAAACTAATGGTTTCTCTCTATTCCACATGTCCTATCTTGTCTAAATTTGGCTGTGCAAATAATTCAAGATCTTTTTGACTGCATGGCATTTAAGATTGTATTCTCTTATAAGCAGAATATTCAGGGGAGAAGCAGTTAATTAATTATGGAGCTGTTTTGACCTCATTAGCTGGGAAGACAAGTGTGGCTTTGAACCACAGAAAATAAAAAAAGGAGTTTCTCACTGTAAAAATAAGCCAAACAGAAGGCAACCTTGAATGTTTTATAAAACTTTAGATTATATTGTATGGGGAAGAGCCCCACGCAGGAAATATAGTCTGATATTGACGTATCCTGTAGGGGAGTCTGTTACAATGCCCTTTTAAAATAATACTGAGGTGCCAACTCTCTTGTCAACATCATGATCTAATCAGTGCAGTCTTTTTTGTTTCAGGGTCTTCCACCTTATAATTGACCCTGACATATGCTATTCTCTTTACCCGTTGGCTTTGGACATATAACTCCTGTCATGGTCAATTATTAGGTGATAGACCCTGCAACCATTGGGACCATTGCTTAAAAGCATCCTATATAGCAAGCCCTGAAGTGATCTAATTCAAATTTGATTGAGAAAAGAAAATCTGGTCTTTTATAAAAGTGATATACTTTTTGCTTCTATATAAAAAGTGTCAATTTCCATTATTCTGTACATTACTGAGACAAACGGTGACAGGGCTATTTCTGAAATAGGTTTAAGAAATGTATGAAAGTCTGTAACAAAAAATTCTACCGACTCTGAAATGAAGAAATTATCTGTACAAGCATATAGTATGCATATTAGATTACACTAAATTCGAAAAGCAGATCAGAATATGAGAGTGGCAAGTGGGCCAGAGCTAAAAATAAGGGTGTGTTACCTCCTTTCTTACACTTCTTTGACAGGATGCTTTCTTTTTAGGTTGTAACAGCTTTGAAGAACAGAGATATTTTTTATTTGTCTGAAAGGTGCCTACCATACTTTTGGGTGCTACATCTATAAATACCAACAATAATTAATTTTGAGCTACAAAGAGGCAGATAAACAATTTATATATTATATATATAAGCTCCCACAATTGGGTCAATAGGGTCTAGTGGACTGGGCATAGGATGAGGAGACAGGATATCTGGTTTCTATTCTCAATTTTATCACAGACTTTTTAAACAACACATTTTAATTTTATTTTGGATATTTAAAACAGAAAAACAATCAGTATTTCACTTCGAATTACATTCCAGCACCATGGAAGAAATGACACAGGAGCAGAAGTTTAACATCCATCAGCACAGCCTCATGTGAAAGGGAAGAACCAAGGATCCACATTGTTGCACAAATCCTGCAGCCTTACTGTCCCCTATGGAATCAGCCCAGAGGGGTAGTGAACTCTATTCCAGCCTGGATACTTGATGTGTGTGTAGGGTGGGGTGGATTTAAATTCCCTAACCTCCCTTCACTATACATCGATATAATCCTAATATTCAAGCTCTGCGCAAGTGGAGTGAATTTTACCCTATGAGAATAATCTATACTTTCTTGAACCCCAGCATAGTATTTAGAAGTATCTGCCACTGATTTGCATGACTATTACCAACTTATTTAACAATCCTATACCTCAGCAACCCATCAGAGAGAGAATAATTCTTAAATAACTCTTGTAAAGAAGTTGAATTCTATGGATTATTAATTTATTATTTATGTTCTGAAGTACTTGATTCAATGCTATGTTTATTACTACCCTAGCCTGAATAGCCACAAATATAATTAAAATTATCTAGACCTTTTAAAAATCCAGCCATATAGTTTGTCTCAGTGAGGTGTCCCCAAGCAAATGTAAAGTAAAAAACTTTTTATTTAGATCAGTTTATTAATTAAACAGCCATTTAGCTAAATGTGGGTCTAAAGTCCTAGTGAAGTGTGTGCCGGACAAAAGCCTATTATTTGTACTGATTTGTCAAGTGTAAAATTGTTCCCCATCTCCAGAATAAAAATGCCTCTTCCAATATGAATACTTTGCAGTTACTCCAGGCATGTCATCTGACATTACATCCCAAACCATTATTTCATGTGTGGGTTAGTTCATGCTTTAGGTGTCACACTGTGGTTTATAAAGCAGGAAGTGTTGACACTGCTCATTTTGTGATTTAAGCATGAACCAACATACTAAAAGGGTTCTATAAAGTATACATTTCAGTATCAACAGTGTATTTAAAAAAAATCTGTCAATCTCATACTGGCGGATCCTGTGAGAGGATGAGCATCTCAACTGCAATTGAGGAGTGAAAGCAATGTGTTATGATAGATAGGGCATGCTATGGGAATCAGGAGTCCTTAATTTATTTGCAGGCTGGCCAATGACTTACTGTGTGACCTTGGGCAGGTCTCCGCACCCCTCAATGCCTCAGTTTTCCCCATCTGTAGAATGTCAATAGTGAAACTTTGCAAAGCACTTTCAGCTACATGACTTGAAAAAGCTATGTAAGTAATAATTACTGTTATATTTGAAGACAATGGGAGTTGAAGGATTTTAGAATCTCATGAGAGATACTCAGCTGTTAACAGGATCAGGCCCTAAATCTCACATTAGAATAGGCCATGTCAATATATTACATCTTTTGAATACATTTGACAAGAATTTGCTCAATTTTAATATTTGTTTGCAAGTTATTCTGGGGAATTTTGCAAGGAATTCACAAATTATATTATAACCCTCATGACAGCACCTTGATTTTTCTGTGTTACAAACATATCAATAATGTATTTGCAAGCCTGCTAGCTGGAGATGGAAACTGCAAAGAAATCAAACATTATATATGTAAGTTAGAGATAACATTTCAGCTACCTTTTAGTATTTAACCTCTTTAAAATTAGTCTGTATGCATGAACAACAAAAGGAAAAGATGAAGAAAACATACAGCTTAAGCTGACACAAATCCAAACAAAATACAATACCGATTGTAAAAATGTTAAATATTTGGGCAATAAACCTTATGACAGTAAGGTAGCCATGAGGTCAACATGAGCTTTGGAGTAATGATCTCTAATGGCGTCATGCCAATCTCTCTCTCTCCATTATGGAAAGAATCGGCAAAAAACAGAGCAGTGAACATTTTGATTCTTCCAGTCTTTTCTATGTGTAACCAGTGTTAAAAACATTTAAAGACAGCAAACACGCAAAACCTCAGTGCATTTTTTAACCCTATTTCAGGCTGCATTAGATCAACAACAAAAATAATTGCTGTCAGTTTGTACTTTTTGACCAATAATTCTCTGTATTTCCTGCAAGAAACTTGAGTGATGCAAATGACCTTATTTTTACAGCATGCTTTTATTAAATAGTTTATTATTTTGGCAGACTAATAAAGATTTTGGTATTTGCTTTTATTTGCAATAATATTACCACCACATAAAAAAGGATTTTATGTTCTTTTTGAGGAACAAGGAGGATAAAAGTGTTGATGGATAGCGCAACTGAGGCATCAGCAATGAGCTGGAAATGAGACACATAAATATGAAAGCAGAGCTAAGAAAATAGAACTGCACCCTTGGCCTTTCTTAAAAGAACATGCACAGGCCACGGTTCATTCACACAGTTACAGAAACTCCTTTTGTTTCCAGTGAGTCAGTGAAAATATGCGAAACATTACTAAAACCCTATTAATACTCTTAGCTGCTTGACACTTTTCCATAATTAACATTATCATGAAAAGTTTCCAAGACTTTGAGAGATTATTTTTTAATTACTGTTATATTATGATTCTCTTAAAATATGTGTATTTTATTTGGGACAGGAAAAATGATCTGTCTTTTTTGTTATATCTTAGACAGAGCTGGTAGAAAAGTTTTCATTTTTTTTCACCAGATAAAAGGACACATTTTGAAACCAGTTCTAATCTCAGAATATTCTTCAGGGATTGAGGTTAGAGCTGGCAAAGGAATTGTGAGCAACTTTAAAGAAGAATGTAATGCAGGCCCTGATTCAGGAAAGGCACTTACGATGTCAGTGGGACTAAAGCACATTCTTTCCTGATCCATTCATGAAACCATTCATGCCACAAAGGCCTGATCTTGAGAGGTGCCGAGCCTCTTCAACACACATTGAAGTTCTCCTGAATTTGACCACTCAGCATTGTGTGGGAATTGCTCAGCCTCTCTCATATTCCATCTCTTAGTTTCTCCAGTTAAGGACCTTGTTTATTCAAATAAATAATTACATGTGCTGTAATATAACATTGAGTGTTTGACTGGGCTTGTAGTCACTTATAATTCATCCCTGAAAATGATAACTAATGCAGGAAAGTATGAATATAGCTAGCACCACATGAAAAAGAAATTTGATACCAGCAAAGGAATCCACCTGTTTATAAGGTACAGTCCATCTTTGTCAATAATATTAAAAGGCAATTAGTAGGCTGGACTCATGAAGTATGAGACTGATAAGAGATTGATAAAAGAGTAAGTTTAACAATGATATGCCAAGATTTAAAATCAGAAACTGCTTATGCCCAGTGCCAATCATTCACTCCCTGTCAGTAGTAGTTCACATCTTTCCTGGGATGTCGTCCAACCACAGTGGCATCTAAAATATAGCAGGCTATATTGTTACAGTTGGAGGTGAAATTGAAAGTTGCACCAAACAGAAGTGACAAATTCACGTTGCTGAGTGTTGCCTAGCAATAAGAAATGAGCTTATTATGATTGCTGACTTTACCCATAGAAAAGGGGGCTTTGTATTCAGACCAAAACAACATCATCCTTACAGGAAAGGGGTAGCAATAGAGAGGGCAGAAACAAGAAGAGTATCACCAGGAGCTGTAAGCAGCTTTTGAAGTGGAAAGTTGCCTCTCTGACTTATCAGAGGCCAGCAAGGGGAGAAATGCCCCATCCCAGACTGCTGACATTAGCTGGGTTGTTTGTCACTGACCTACATCCAGAGGTTTCATCTTCATCATGAAGACAACAGCGAGCCTTTTCAGTTTAGATACCTCCTCTACCAAATTTCCTCCCTTTGAATGTCCAGCAGAGCCACTGTTTAGCCGTCTTCATAGTTCAGTGTAAAGGCTTTCTATTTGGGTCAGCTCTTTTTTATTTTTTGACCATTTTTGCCTATTCCCGCCACTCCTCTCCCCAGCCTCTTCCTTTCCATGTTTTTTTTTAATCTGTTTTTTACAGAGAGGGTCTGATTCTGTTTTGGACCCTGGTCCAGATTTTCAAAAGTATTTAGGTGCCTGAAGATGCAGATAGGCATCTAGACCATTTTGAAAATTCCCCTAGGCACCTAACTCCCATGAGCGTTAGGCTCTTTTGAACATTCTCTCTGTATTTTTAGGTGCCTAAATACCTTTAACAACTTGCTACATTGTGCCCAGATCCATTTTATTTATCGTCGGTTTTACTTACTTTTTGTTTAACAGCACTAAAATTTGTTGATATGAGCCTGATCTAAGGTATACATATGTAAAAAGAGGGTGGGTTACATTCCATTACATTTTTTATTGGCCCTGGAAAGATGGCCTGAAATAGGTTTATAATGTTTTTTCCAACTGGCAAAAAATGTATTTGTATCATAATATATGGCAGAATCACAGGTCTGAAAGTCAACAAAGACCATTTTAAGATAGTGGTGTCAAACTCATTGAAGTCATGACCCCTTTGGCCTATATGAAAATAAGAAGAAAGGATCAGATAGACAGACATCTGCATACCTTCATTTGCTTCCACAAATAACTGTATGAGCAATTACTTGTTATACCAATAACTTAGAAGGGAACAGCTCTTTATCCGTGTCCTCTCTCATGAGGATCCAGTCCCCACAGGAGAAGAAATTCTAAAATGTGTAAGTAACTTCTTTAAAAGACCTTAAAGGTGGTTCACTGGGAAGCAACCAGAATAATGAGAAGTCAAGAAAATGTCAGAAGTAATCACTTTTTTCAACTGAAGAAATACAATAGGATGCTCATTATGCTCATAGCCCGAGCTCTTGTATAACACTAGTTACAGAACCTCACTTAGTAATTTCTGCACTGAGCCCTATAAATTGTAGCATACCTTTTTAAAAAATCCAATTTTTTATACATACTTTAAGTAATGGAGAATCTCCTGCAACTCTTGGTAATGTGTTCGTTCCAGTGGTTAATTACTCTCACTGTTAAACATTTATTTCCAGTTTGAATTTTTCTGATTTCAACTTCCAGCCTTTGGATCTATGCCTTTGTCTGCTAAACTAAAGATCTCAGAAATATGTCCTCTTTTGAATAAGTGCTAACAGACTGTGATCAAATCATCTCATAACCTTCTCTTCAATAAACTAAGTATGTTGAGCTCCTTTAATCTCTCACTGTAAAATGTTTTCCCCAGAACTCAAATAAACCTTCTAACTTTTTTTAAGCCCTCTCCAATTTTTCCAATATCCTTTTTAAAGCATGGATGCCAAAATAGAACACGGTATTCTAGTAGTGGTCTCAACAAGACCAACAGACTATTTCAACTACTTTTTTAAGAGAGCTCATCAGATTAAATTTAAATAAATATATTATCAAACCAATGCATACAACATGCATAATTTTCAGCAGGCTGAAGTGCAGATTTAATGTTATGATACTGTAGCTAAGCGCACTGATGTTCTCCTAATTTCAGATTTACAAGAATTCTTACTCTGATGACTTCTTTTAGCCATTGATTACACAGAAAATGCAGATATAATACACAAAAAACAATTATGAAGGTAGGAGCAAGCATATAGACAGAATCATGAAGGATAATGTATTAGGTGTGATGATGTCTAAATATCTGAACATTCTTTTGATTGACTTTACATTTATGAAATGGTTAAATTTGTTTTAAAAGCCAATAACTCCCCCTGCCCCATCTTTGGCCTCCTTAACTGATTTTCACCTGGCCTCCTTAACTGTACCCATAAACATTTACAAGTGCAAAATAACATATTTCTCTGGGCAAAACAGATGAATTAATGCAAATTGGCAATTACTCATTCAGGTACACATTTTACTTATGTAAATAGGTGTTTTACAGGCACCAAACTGATGTGCTTACAAATTTTGTGGAGGCAGTTATGGAAACCTGCAGTAAATCTGGCCCTTTCTTTATTTCACATTCAGTGTTGCTACAGATAAACATTTTCCACCTGTTACAACAGTCTGGCATATTACTTTCTTGATACGTGATGATACAATACCTCTCAGGTTTGCTAAGTAGCAAGGAGAAATGTAAGCAAATGAAAAGGTTTTCCACCTTCACAGGTTTTCAGTGCTTGGGGTTCTGTTTGTCTGAGAACCGTATGAATGGAAGCCATATTTTATAGTATTTCTTTAACCTCTGCCATCTGGTGTAGGTTAGTTTTTCCACTGCCAGCATTTCATAGAGCCTTTTATACCAAAATGTTTAATTTTTAAGTAAATGTTTGGACTGCATAAACCCAGTTAAAAAAATAGAGCAGTATTTTTTTAAACTATATATTGCTTTGTCAATAGTGATGGCACCAATAAACACACGGACAAGTGTTTGGGTTTAAAGGCCTCTGGCCACAACTTTATTTTCTGTAACACAACATCTAGGCCACATGGCACCTTTAATCACTGAGGTCATGCTCAATTATCTTTGAAGAACGTCTGTGCCCCTCACTGGTCCAAAGACTATACTCCAATAAAGGGAATAGTATTGCCCCAGGCACAACCTCTCAAGCTAAACACTGCTCTAGACAAGTCAGGTTCACCCAACACATACCAAAGCCATGTCTGTTCCAGAGCCTAGGTTCAAATTTTGGGGAATGACTAAGACAGCCCCACTGTTGCTCCAAAACAACTTGCAACATTAAATGACTGGAAACCAAAATAAATGATTGACAATGTGGCCAGCAGCCACATCTCAAAACTAGGACTAGAACCCCCATAGACTCTGAGAGCAGATAAATGGGAAATCAGGGAGCTGCTCTATTTGCCACCAGCGAAAGACAGAAAGGGGGGAAAAAACCATGTGGCAGGACTATTGTGCCAAGACAGGAAAATTCCTTTGTGACCCTACTAAAAAAAGGTGATCAGTTAAACCTTGTGGACGTCAGCAAAGATCGCAAATCCCAAACCATAAACATGCCCTAATATGTGATGCCCCCAAATTAACCTTCGGTGGGGAGAGAGGATGGAGAAAATTCACCGCTAAGGGGAAGGAGCAAGCTGGACTTTTCCCTCCTACAACAAATCCAATCTGCTGCCAATATGTATCTCCTGGAAGTGGGCAGTGGTAGGTGATGTGTCTGCAGCCTAACAAAAAGCTGCCATGCTACAAGTCCACTTTGCGTGAGATAGGTAGTGATTGCCCAGGTGCTCCCTCCACTGGTACTATATCCTGATGGATCTGTAAAGCAGGATCCCAGTGGGGAACTAATGATCCCCATTTGTGTGTGTGGGCAGTGGAGGGGAGATTTTCTTCAAATCATAAATTCATTTACATTCATTTATTATGAATTAAAAATACACACACAAACAAACATACACTTTGTGCTCCTATGCTGGCTTCCACTGAGAGTCTCAAAATATTTTAAAAGCAGCAAAGAATCCCGTGGCACCTTATAGACTAACAGACGTTTTGCAGCATGAGCTTTCGGACTTGCATCCGAAGAAGTGGGTATTCACCCACGAAAGCTCATGCTGCAAAACGTCTGTTAGTCTATAAGGTGCCACAGGAATCTTTGCTGCTTTTACAGAACCAGACTAACACGGCTACCCCTCTGATACTTGAAAATATTGTAAAAGCATTAAGCATTCATTCAAAGCATCCTTGTGACCTAAGTAAGTGACATTATCTCCATTGTGCAGAGAGGCTAGGCTTGCCCAAAGTCAAACCGCAAATAATTGGCAGGGTCACTAATAGAATACAGTATACTCCTGTTTATCTGAACCCCTATTATCCGAACCCCTTCCTTGTCCCCCAGGTATCTCATGCTGGGTGACAAGAAAGGGATTTGGATAATGCGGAGGTTTGGATACTGCCCATGGCCAGGATTATGAGGAGGAGGAGGAGGAGAATGGCAAGTCCCTGGCTGTGGGGGAGGCCCCTGCAGCAGCACAGGGAGCCCTCTGCAGCTTTGCTTCACAGAAGTGAATGAGTGGGCTGTGACAGCAGAGCTGCAGAGAGCTCCCTGTGCTGTCCCTGCAGGCTGAAAGTGGAGGGAAGGCTGCAGTCCTGGCGGGGCAGAGTCTCTGCTCCTCACTTGGTGCATGCAGCAGGGTGTGGGTGTCACCAGCCCTGAGGCAACATAGAGAGCCCTCCATGGCCATATTGTCACAGGAATGAGCATGCAGGGCAGAGCATAGACTCCGGGCCAGGACTGCAAGGAAGAGGAAGAGTTCAGGGAAGGCCACCCCTCTGCTGAATGGCTCCTGCCCTCTCAATTACCCAAACTCCTGATTATTCAAATGAAATCTGTGTACCCCATGCTATTTGGATAATTGGGAATATACTGTATAGGGGTCTTAAAGATACACTGCTACTACAGCCTTCAATTTCTTTGCTAAGAACAGGCACCTCCAACATCAGGTCAAACCACTTCTCCTTAAGCCCAAATGGGGTCCATAGTTTATAAAAGCTTTTTACAACCTGATTGTAACTGTTTTGACATTCCTCTGGGCAAAAGCCATCACACCTACTCAAAATGTGATCTTGTCATTAGTAATGTCTTTTCTATTGTAGAGTGAGCACACATGGGTAGAGTGGTCTAACAGGTCTCTTATTATAGAGTTTTAGTAATATTATATTAACTTCTATTTACCTCCTTATTTTTGTGCTCACACTGATTGTCTAATGCTTTATTTCTACCATTCCCAGGAAGTATTATGCTTTTGCATAAAAGAGTTCCTGACTATTTTGGATCTAGACTACTCTGGATAAGTAGTACTAAATGAATAACACCACAAAGATTTGTGTAAAAATGACCCGAAGAGTTAAAAAGAAATTGGTTTTGTACCCTTTTTTGCTTCTGCTTAATGTATAAAAAAGGACTGAAAAAGGATCTCACTCTCCTCCTTCCCCCAAAATTATGTTTGTTTATTTTTTAACCTTAGAAATATCAGTAATGTCAATTCTGGCCTTTCCTCCTTTGTTGGAGGACTTTTCTGGAGAACCAGAGATGTGGCTTTGGAGCTCTTTCATCCCCTTATTAAAGTTGCCAGGCAGTTGAATCTTTAACAAAGAGCTTTGCTACCAAATATATATTCATGTTAAAATTAAACAGGTGCTAATGAAAACAAAGTTTTAAATATATTGAATAACAATCACATCCCTTCTGAGATCTGCTCTATCCTGGAAAAGCTGCACCAATTTAAACTAGATTACATTTAAAATGCTGACATATTTAAAACTGGTTTAGCCATCAACCAATTTACCTTAATTTGGTAATATACGGACACAAGCTAACATAAGCTAAACTTATTTAAATGAGGGCTAAACTGGCTTACATGCATCCACACCGGGGTTTGCACCTACTTAACTAGCTCCATTTAAAAATGATTTAGTTGAACAGGTGCACCATTTCTAATATAGATAAACTCTCAGTTAATCAGGTTTCATTTCCATGACAAACTTACTAATTCTCCAGTTATCCATAGAGTTGACATCTGTTGATGGGGTTGAGATTAATGAAAGAAAATATGTGAAAGTGCTATCTTTGTTGGAAAAATTGGTATATAGTGACATCTTCACCTTTAAATATTTGTATAGGCATTTTCTATCTCTAATTTCTGTGATAATTATTACCTGCAGGTCTGCATTTAATTAACTGTAGGGAAGCAATGTTTTAACTTATCTCTGTTTAAATGCCTCTCAGCCAGAGCATGTGATGTTCCATACATGCTAACAAAAGTAAAGACCACATGCTGGGTAAGGATACCAGTGAAATACTTCACAAACAGACAGAATGTAAACACACAAACTGCTAATGCAATAAACAACTTCAAGCTCAGCACAAACAAAATATGTGCCAAAAAACCTGTTTAAAATTTCATATTGAAGAAAAATACTCTCACAATCTCTGAGGATTTTTACAGTTATTTAATAAAACAGAGGGTAAAACTGTGCAAATTGCATGTGGCTATAAGGACACAACCCCTCCAAGAGCTCCAGAGAGTACAGAGGGAGTATGATTGATATGTGTTATTTGCATGGCAAGAAGACTTTGGCATGCTGTGTGACCTTTGGGCAGGGACCGTTTTTTTGTTCTTTGTGCATCGCCTGACGCATGACTGGAATTTCCAGGTGCTACTGTAATACAAATAAATAATAATAACAGGGAAGTCACTCATGCCAAAATTTTCAAAACTATCCACTAATTTTGGGTACTTCAATTTTTAGATGCCTAAATGGGATAGTGGGCTTTAGCTGGAATTGTGAATGCATAGCACCTTTGAAAAAACAGGCCCCAAATATTGGGCTCTCGACAATTGAGACACTCAATGGTTAATTTTGAAAAGGTGGATCTTAATTTAGCCAAATTTATCCCTTGTATAGCTCCATTGACTTCAGGGGATACTACTACTTATCTACCTATGTTGATGGGTTTTTATATGATTAAATTAGTTAGTGCTTGCTTACATTGGACTTAAAAATATAGGGCCTGATCTCATTTACACTGAAAGAAGCCTTTGTGTAAATGAAAACCAGACCCACATTTTCAAAAGCTCTCAATGTTCACATAACTGCTTCCACAGAAGCCAATGTGAGTTTTACCATTGACTTCAGTGGGGGCAGAGTTAGCCATTGCTAAATGCTTTTGAAAACCCCAACGATAAAACACTTTTTAAGTGCTCAGATTTATTATCACCATAACTGAAGTATTTCTCAAATAATATGCACTACATAACAGTTCAATTTTTCTGAAATGCATTTTTATCCACGGTTGTACTTTTTTTGCTTTTGACTTAGATTACAGATGTGGAGCACAATTCTTTCAAATTTATCAATTTGATATAGTAGCTTAAAATACACTTCTCTTAAGACTGCCTGTCTTTGAAAACTGGAGTTAAATTAAACTAATTAAATGAATATCAGTAAACTCATTTCATTTTTGATCCATGCACAACTCTTAATCCAGGTTTCTGAAGGTGAAACGTTATACCTGCATTATGTGCAAGTGCACATTCTGCTGCCTATCATTATTACTTCTGTATGTATTGTATTATAATGTAAAGTGAGATCATTGCTTAAAAATTATTATTTAATTGATGTTAAGTGGATTAGAAAGGATATAATTAGGGGTGGAACCCAGACCCTCCAGTTACTATCCTTCTCCTATAATGCCCTGTACATATATTACCGAGAAGCCTAAATTCAATCTGCAAAAAATAACATTGCTGTGCCTCATACAGAATTGAGGAGCAAATTGTGTACAGAAACAAACTTTGCATTTCACGACTATGGCAGCAGGTTCAACCTTTTGGAACAGAAATCATGAAGGGGAACCAAACTGGACTGTGGCTCAGCTGAATGTAGCTGGGAAAGATGAAGTTGGTCTCCTAACAGAGCATCATCTTATTTTTTCTCAAAATAGTAATTTGCGGTTAAATTAAGGCATGTTATAAAGATGCACACCACCAGAACAGACCATTTGTGTATAAAATAAATATGTATGCTTTGTGTATACGCCTATGTTTCTGCTGCTATATAGAAAGTATTTTGTGAGTATTTTAAATGGTTAGAAATGACCTAAATGAGATAGGGATTAAAGTCATATCTAAATGATGATGTCGTCATACCTTGCCTCTTATTTAGTCATTTACATCTGTTCAAAATGGGTATATAATCCTATCAAATAATATATAGATGAGCCTAATATATACATATATATGTAATACATATAAGGACTGACTTTACTTTCATACTGGTGTAAATCAGGAGTACCTCACTTGAAGTCAATGGAATGCCATTGGTGAGATCATAAACAGGTCCATAATATGTATAATACACTCACACACACACATGAGAGAGAGAGAGAGAAAAAGGAGTCAAGACTCAATCTGCACATTTCAGCTCTCTCCAAATTGTGGCGGGTATACTGAACACTCAGAGCATTAAGTATTACAGTATTTTGATGGCATTCTTGGAAATACAACCTCCAAAAGCTGTGTTTCTGTATATTCAGAAATGCCTAAGTGACTCTGGAACCTAAGTCCCACTGCAAATTGGTGGGATTTAGGCTCCTCGGGGTATGTCTACATAGCATACTAAGCCTGGGTTCTGCCTCAGGTTTGAACCCAAGCCCCCCTTCCATCCACATACCAACCAGTCTGACTCATCTCAGCAAGCACTCAGAACACAGGTCCAAGAATCCTGCTGCGAGATGGGTCAGAGCCTGATTCCCATTGTGACTTGGGTCAAGCCCTGTCATTTTTCAGCGTGGACACAGGTCAAGCCACAGAGCTGAGTCAGAAGGTCTGCATAGTACAGTGTGGATGCATTAGCACAGTTAGGAGACCTGGGTTCAACAACTGTAAACCCAAGTTTACAATGCAGGGTAGACACTCAAGCGCAAGTTTGGAAAGACCAAGTCCACAAGCCCAGTCCCCACAGCCCCAGGCTTAGTGTGAAATGTAGACAGACCCTCAGTGACTTAAGTGATTTTGAAAATGGGACTTGAGCTTCTAAATGACTTAGATGCTCTTCACCATGATTTTAATGTTTACCAATTCACAGTGGCCAATGAAGTGATACCATTACTGAAAGAACAAAAAACTTTTGGGAATCTTCTTTTGGGACTGACAACATTAAAAAGGGCAGACACTGGTTCATGTTGGTCAGGTGAGCATAATGTCCCCAAATACCTCAAATGCACTTTTGTTTGGAGATATGTTTGCAAAATTGAGGTATTACATAACTTTGACTGGAGTTTTGTTTTTAATGTATAGAACTATTGCCCAAGGGACTAAAATTATGTTCAGCATCAGTATGTCTAATAGTTTCAGATACTATTGCCAACTGAAGGGCACTTAAATTCCAGGTGCAACAGTTTCCATTAAGAAATTAAGATGCTAGTTTACATTTGTCTGATTAAACCCTTTAAAAATAGTGTCTCTCACTTTGATGTAAAGGAGGGGGAATTTTTTTGTGAAATTCCCAGTGAATTGGAACTGCGCTAGCACGGTGTCTCCAAATATAATGTTATGCCTTAGCATATTTTCAATAACATGACTTTCACACAGAAAAACTTTTTAAAGACCATTTAAGCAGTGCATGAGTCACAATCATCCTTTACTGAATGGACTACTTTAGCAACCTGCAAGGGTCAGAGATCAGTGGCACACTGAAGCTTGATATGGTTATACCTCCAAAAGCTTGACCACAGCATGGACGACCCACTCCCACCACCCCAAAAACCTTGACATTCTCTTTGTGCTGCACATTTCTCAAAAACTCGTTGTTTGAAGAAGCAGGGCAGGGTAGAGCCGGCAGTCTGGAGTACTGCCCTGATGTGTTGTGACAGACATGTAATCTGCCATTTGACCACTGGTTCGCACATCAGTGTTAATGTGAATGTGACACCTCTCAGCACGCTGCTAATCATGTATTACTCTTCGGTCTAAGATATCACAGCAATGTGAAGTAGACTTTCTTTTTAGTACAACAAATTTAGTAAGAAGAAAAGCTACAGCCACAAATGGGAGCAGACTGTTGCCTGTACATCAGAAACCACTGTAAAAGGCAAAATTAATTCATGTATATTAATAGATTTTTGAGCCCAGAAGGGACCATTAGAACATATAGTCAAACTTAAAGCATTCTTACCCCCCAGTTGTGCAGATTCTTAAATGTGTAAATGTGAGGCACCTGAGAAATGACCCAGCTAGGAATGATATTAATTCTGATGTCTTTTCCTTACTCATAGTTTTAATCTCTTGGATTTTGTTTCCTTTTCTTCCTGGAATTTCAGTACCAAAGTTCCCAGGAATCTATGTGCTTTCATTCAACTGAAATGCATGCACCAGATGGTGCAAATAGCCCAATATATTTCTATCTTGAATCCATGTCAAAAACAGGCAGAGTGCTGCAGTTTTTGGTTGCTGCATCTTGTGGAATCAAAGGCTGGTTAGGAAAAGTGACATTGTCTGACAATGATTTTTCAGGTCTGGCAGAGAATTTGCTTTGGAAGCTAAAACTCTGCTTCTACTCTGTAGCGATTGCTTTTCATGATTAATTAATTGTGTTTACTTTAATCTACAAAGAGTATAAAGAAATATAAAAATACAGTTGCAGAAAGATGTCTAGTTAGGATACTTTACAGTAACCATTTCATGCCTTGTATTTTTACAATAATATTATTTACTCCTGTTAGAGTTTTAATAGAAGTTGACGTAGAAATGAAACTGTTCATGACAAGTATACACTGGCAGCAATACAACATTCCTGGTGAAGACATTTATCTATGGGACCACTTGAGTCAACTTCGTTATGTTCACTTCCAGGAGGTCTGGAAACTTCAGAGATCAGAAAGATACAAGGCATCTGCAGAGTTAGTGCGAACAGTACATACTGGAAGTTGCTAGGAAGCCTTTATCTGAAAACAGTTGACAAGAGTTCAGCCAAGAAAGTGTAAGAATCTATAGAAGAACATTAAATTTGAGATGCCTGTGGTGTTAGAAATATGATGATGTGGGGTTAAGAGAAGGGAAGTACTAGGTTTGGCTGGAGGGAAGGAGGCAGTAGATAGTGAACATAGGAATAGTCAGAACAGAATGGATTGTCACTCCAATGTCTTATCTTTGGCGACATACTTAATCTCATAGAAGAAGGCTGAAAATTATCCATAATACAGCTAGCCAGTTGTGCTATGCTGTACCATATTGTCCCTCTGTTGACAGCTCTGGAGTAACAACATCTAGAATACTGCATTCAGTTCTGAGCAACACATTACCAGAGGGTTATTAACAAATTTGAAGGAACTTAGAGAAAACAAAAATTATCAAGATGCTGGAGGAACTGACTTACTAGGAAAGATTAAGGCCTGATCTTCTACATGCAGTTTTTATACTGGTATAACTATATTAGTTAGTGGTGTAATTTTTTCTACCAATATAGTTATACTTGTACAACCCCTAGTGTAGATGCAATTATATTATTATAACTTATTCCAATTCCTGTATGGGAATAAGCCATACTGGTATAAACCCAATTATACCATTGTAACAGTATCCACATTAGGGAGGTTGTATTGATTTAACTGTACCAGTAGGAAGCAGTAGAGTTTTTATGTGTATACAAAATTTAAAAGATTTAATAACAACCAGCTTTGCTAGAGATAAATTTGCAGGGCATGTTAACAATGTACAGGTGTTAGAAGGGTGCAAACACTGAAGTCTGGGAGAGGTATTACTTAGTGTAATATGTGAGGATGTAACTAGGACTAGTGGGATGAAACTAATAAAAAGGAGAATTTAGATGAAATTTCAGGGGACAAAATCTGACAGTGACCTGCATTAGGGCTGTGGAATTTTCTCCCAAGGGAAGTTATAGTGCAACAGGCTTGGGGAAAGTGCAATGCTAATGTTAGGTATAATATTTCTTTCCCCTTTCCTGCACCTCAGTTTACCACTCTGCTGGTACTTGTTTTTTCTTCTCAGAACTTTGATATATATCTATAGCTACATGTTGTATAGAGTTCAATCTCTGATAGAACAAAAGTAACAAAATCTCTAAAGGAAAACATTTAGCAAATCTCTCTCTCTCTCTCTCTCTCTCTGTATATATATAAATACATAATACAACCCATGAAACAAATGTGAATATTGTCAATACATTTTTTTAAAGACAAAGTTTTAGTATTTGTTCCTACTACAAGTTCAAATGCAACATATGCAGCACATGCATACATCCTGTGGGGCTCTTCTCTAGGAGAATTCACTCTTCTCATTTTCTGTGGACTGGCCTCTGCAGAGCATGCTAGCTCCTCAAAGTTGGGAAATAAATGATGGTCTCACAATCTTCTTCACACTCCCTATGAATCTTTGCACTATCAGTCTACATTTCATATAGCCTCCAGCAAATTCTAGTACTCCTCTCCGTCTCTAGTGGTGTGAGGGAGCCTGCAGTCTAAACCCAACAGACTGGCAAGGTCCCTGGAACACAATCCTAACAGCAGACCCTCCTAGTCTCTCCACTGCTCCTTCTCCTCCTATTTATAAACCTCTCCTCCTCCCCTTAGGTTCATTTGGAAAAACACTTACTGTGACTCTGGGTATGTCCTGCCAGGCTGCTTACCCACAACAGAAGTCACCTAAGTAGTTTCAGATAGCTAATTAGCATACCTAGTGCCATTCTCACCCAGTCTTTGGATGATTCTGGCCTATTCTGCAAAATCCCCCTCTTCCTTCCTCCCCCCGCCACTTCCAGCAAGTCTGCAGGCACACAGAGTCCCCAACACAAAATCCCAAGAAATTATGTATCCTCCCCACTGTTTCTTGTCTTGTTGTAAACGCTGCAATGCAATCATGTGGGTTACAACAGCACATGGAATTTGTATAAGTAGGCTGGACAAAAGGAGCAGAAAATGCACAGTAGGGAAGAATCCTGCAGTGGCAGGTAGAGGGATTAGGTGACCTAATAGTTCCTTTCCATCTCAAACTTATATGATTCTGTGGGGGAAAATTCCTTTTCAACCCACGCTGGCAATCTGTTTATATTCTCAAGTATGATGATTGACATCCCTTTTAACTTTTAACCTAGAGAATGTCTCTGCAAGTGTTATTCCTACATATAAATGTCTAATGCTTTTTTATTTTTTTTAAAAGTCTCTCAATTAGGGGACTATATCCATGTGCAAATGCAGACTGGAGCTCACAACAGTCTGAGGTGTTATAGCACCCTGGGCAGCACTCCCACAGCTCTAAGAGGATGAGGGGCTGAGGAGGAAAGGGGAGTGTTGGGGCTTGAAGACTAAAAAGGGAGGCAGAAACTAAGAGATGGAAGAGACCTAGGGAAAGAGTATAAAGAAAGGGGAGAGAAGCAGAGATTAAACAGGAAAAGAACTGTGTGGGGGGGGGGAGAGTGGGAAAGGATAAGGAATAAGAACAGAGAAATATGGGAGACGGAGTGAATTGGGATAATGGGAGGGAAGAAGAGAAAATCGAATATACCCGCACTTACGTGCCTCCCTTTACCATAATACAAGCACCTCACCATCTTAAATGTATTTAACCACTGCACCTTTCCTCCTTTCATATAGTTTTCATGTATTTTTTTATTTCAAAGAGTGTATTTAACAATCATTGCTAAACAAGACACAGATTGTGTCATTAATACCCAACAGTGTATTTTACAGCTAAAACGATATGCCCACCCAGGGCACAGCCCTTCCATCTTGTGACTGAGACCAAAAGCCTGAAAAAAGACAGACTATCATGTTATATACATGGAAAACAGGGTGTGTCACATTCGCTAATATCTCCTGCATTTCGCTTCACATTCCAGAATTGGAGGTAGAGAGAGAGATTTGCAAGCAGGAGAACATTATGTAAGAAACATTTTAAGAGAGAAAAAAAAAGATAGAAAACTTGCAAAAGTTGAAATTCTTGCTTAAATAATATTAATAAATAGCTTCCTAGTGGTCTTTGTCATTTAAAGCCCTGTTAGGGTGTCAAGAGAGAGCGTATATCATTGCTGAAATATAACTTTGCAATATGAATGATTCTGCATGTAAGAAGTGTGCTGCAAACATCAAATTCATCTTTACTGTGGGCTGCAAGCTTGACTGAAGCTAGGGCCTGAAAATTGAATGAACAAGGCATCTATCTACCAAGCTAGTGCCCCACAGAATATTTTAAAATTATTTAACACAAATCATCTCAGTGTCAACAACTCATCACAGATAAACTATCTAATTAACAGAAGCCATCATAGTATTTAAGAACTGAGTCTTGGCTCAGTTGTTATAGCAGAAGGGCAATCCTTGATAAGCAAAAATTATAAAAGCAGATTTAAAAAGCAGTCCTGCAAGAAGTAGATTCTCCTTAGTTTTAAATTAACCCCGTTATTTTTTTAAACTGCTATTAGATAATCTAAGAAAATACTATCAAGTTATTAGGTATACTCCGTGTTATGCTTTTACATTCAGATTCTATATCATGGCCTGTATTTTGATGCAGTATTGTTTAAATGAACCCGTACTCCACAATAATTGGCACTTAGTGTTACGCCAAAGTGGCAGGTGAATTAACTGCATACAAAAATCTTCCCAGATGGTTAGAACTGCCTGTGAGATTGCTATATCCTACTTTAAAAAATTGCTAAGGTTTTCAAAGTCACCTAAGGGATTTAGATATTAAAGGGAGTCGAATGGATTTTGGCACATTATAAGGAATGGGAGTTGGGAATCCAAATCCCCTAGGCAGCTAAACCATAGTGTCATCTACATACCTCCGTATTGGCTAGCATTCATATGTAGGACCAATACCCAAAATTAAGGACTTTAAGAAAATATTGGAAAAAAAACCCCTTAACATTAAGCAGGTTAATTTAAAAAAAAAAACCCAGCTCCCTCCTTCCATGAACAAAATTCAAACACGTACAGAAATCCTTAATTTCAATTTCAAACTCAATTCTTTTGTTATCAAAGCTAATGTGTTTTATGATACCATTCCTCACAATATTCACCTTTGTGCATAACACCAGCCCAAGGCCAAAACTCCACTTAAATCCCATTTAAGCCTTATTTGGAGGGCTTAGAGTGGGACTTGTGGTGAACAGACCTTTTGCTGGCCCTCTGTACACAGTGAATTTCACTTCTTAAAAACCAGCCTGTGTCTTTCATTAATTTATATTGCTTTAGTTTGTTCACAAATGTTACTTCATTCCTCCAATGAGTAATTTCAAATTAAGTTTCTCTTCCAATTGGTTGTAATCTTTCCCTGAAGACCATTATATTTACCCATTAGGAACCAATATAGATTAGAAACTGTTTTGCCACTGGTTCTATAATCATTAGTTGACATTCTATAGTAGGTTGGACTTTGATTCTTCCAAAAAGTCTGGCTATTTGTACAAGTGGAATTGAGGAATGTCATGGCTGGGTCATGGGCAGCCAGACCGAGTGGTCAGAGTCAGAGTCCACACTTACAAGACAGGAGTTGAGAACTCATCTGGGTTAGGATATTGGGAGATCAGAAGCAGGAGACAAACTGGAAATCAGAACCACAAATCTGATGCCAGAATTCAAGTTGAGTTGGGATGCCAGGAAGTCAAGTGGGAAAGGGAAGCACAAGGCACATAGTCCAGAGCAGGGTATATCCCAGTTATTCAGATAGCTTCCTGTTCCTGCTACTGTTACCCAGGGTTCTTTCAACCCAAAGCTCTTGGTAACTTTTCCTCTGTGGGAGGAGGTGTCAGGAAATAAATCAGGGGAGACACGGCCGTCCGACCGATAGATGGCTGGCACAAACAGGACAACACAAAAGTGCTTTCACTTAAATCTAAACTTTACTTAGGCTCAAGCACTTACACACATCCGCAACAAGTTAGTAAAACACCCCCAAAGATGAGTGTGGCTCTCGAGTGACACAGTGGCAGGCTTCCGGTGGCCAAATCTTCTGTCTGCCGGTGGGGACTGCAAGATGTATCCAGAGGAGAGTCCAAAAAGAGTCCAAAAGAGTCCCCAAACAAGTCCAACATCTCAAGCTTCCCCCTCCTTATTTATGCATAAGTAATAGAATGACATCCCCCTTAAAGAAAATTTGTAAAGTAAGCTGTTTCAATGGTCAAGCAAGAGGTTCCTTCAGATTATTGATTAACCAGGTGTGGGTTTTTCCAGGGTTTGCAGCCTTGAGACCCCAATAGACATTCCTGGGGCACATCCTGCTCTTTTAAAATGCATGTATCAGCAACTTCAACACAATTCTTGTCAGGAAGGACGCAGGGTCAAAATGCCCTTTCTGTGGCACCCCAACCCCCCTCTCCTCCTGCCTTGGTCAAGGTGAGACTGCTTAATAGGTTGCTTTTAACAATAGGCCATAGTGGTTTCAGGCACTTTACTGGTTTGCCAAAATCTCCCCATACACTACTGACTTAAGTAGGGCCAGCAGGCCAACTGGCTGCTCTGGGACTCTGCCAATAGGATCTTTTGGGCAGAGCCTCAGACTAGGGCTGAGCTTCATGGGTCCTGGTAAAGAGTTGGCCACAGGTTGCCAAGTGGAGGGTTGGAGTATAGCTACTCCTGCGGACCTGGATTCAAGGCCTCTGGGTCATGATGTAAGTAGCTATCACCAAAAGATGTAATTTCTAGTTTAGGGAAAAGACTCCCTTTAAGAGCTCCAGTATATGAGGATTATAAACTAGAGTCACAAAGGGGAGACTTCTGAGGAGACTTGTAGGACTTTAAGAGTTTCTGCCAACTAAAAATAGATCATATCGATGATAATAATTTTGTGAGAGAGGGATCAGCTCATCTTTAGAAATCATATTGTATATTCTTAGGTGTATATTGAGTATATCAGATGCAGTTTTACCAAATGGACACACTACTTTTTCTCAACAAGAATTATAAGTGAGCAGCTAAGAAATAATAATTTAAGAATGGTACTGCCAATTCACCACTTTCCCGGGGGAGAAAAGGTTTTATTCTAACTTGCTCTGGTTTAGACCTGGTTAAGAAACAGGGAAAAATTGCGAAAATATTCAGGACAATGTGTCCTCATTTTTCATATTTTTTTCAGAATGCAGATTTTTTCAACCATCTTCATAGCCGGTGGGAAAACAAGATAACGTTTTTTGTGATGATTTTTGCTAAAAGTTTGTTATTTTTGTGTTTAAAATTTCAGAATTAATTTTTTTTCAACCAACTCTAATTTGGTAGTTTATTAATACAAATAAATAAAATAAAACTATTACTTATCCTCATTTCCTCTACCTAGTTTTTCAGATATATTGACAGAGGCTGAAAAAAATTAAAAAATGGTAATAATGTTCATTTTAATAATATATTCAATCAATGAAAGAGGTAAATGAGTCCATTTCTCTCTCTTAGTCCTAACTCATTCTAATAGATCATCTGTGATTACTTTTATATAAGTTTAAATAAAACTTACATGTGTATGGTTTATTTGGAGCCTATTTAAGAGCTATTTTTCTTGGTATTTCCACAGTGACTTCTCCTGGAGGTACTATGGATTTCTCTCATTGTATCCCTAAACCTGAATAGAAGCTATATATTCATCTATATGCAAAATGGCCAATTGGAGCCTTTATACATCAAACATGGCTTGATAGCTTTTTTCAGCCATGTTTGATGTATAAAGCAGAATTATCATCTGCAAAAAGGGATATTTTTCCCAGCTTAGATTCCCTCTATCATCAGTGTCTCCTTCTATATTTAGCGAGACAAGGTTGAGAATATAAGAGGTGAGTACAGAGAAGCCCCACGTATTCCTCTACAGAGAAGTAGCTATGATACTAATTAGTTTGTTTTGGCCCTCACCCTCTCTCCATTGTATAAAGAGTTCATACACTGCTGAAAATCATCCCCACATTCTATCTGAGCTAGTGTCTTTGAGGAAGCCCGATTTGATGCAATCAAAGGTCTTCAAATCATGAGTAGCCATGATCAAATCATGACTACACCTCATGTATTTGTGTCTGGAAAGGGCATGGCACTCCTCCAAGCCACTACTCTAGCAATTTTTGTAAAAGCATTATTTAAAAGGAAGACAGGATGAAAAAAATGAGGCAAGAAAGGGATTCCTCAGGGGTTTGAGTAGTATGGATATTTTCACTTCCCCATGAGTCACTGGGAAGCATCCTTTATTAAAGAATTTCAGCTATATTTCTGAAAGTAGAGGTATTGGTTTAGATTCAAAGGGCATGATCCACATTCATGCACAACACAGCTGAAGGTGAACTAAAGACATCTCTAAGCCCTCATTATACTTTTCCTGACAGGACTAGTTTTAGGAGGTGCTGCACCTGCTCAGCTTTTTTACTCAGCTGATTGGTTGGCCTCTCTATCTCTCCCCACCCCCAGTGATTGGATTGACTCTCTGTGAGGTTTTTCTCTCTCCCCATGGCTCATGGATGGGGATGTGTGGAACATTTTCCTGTTTCTTGAACCAGGGTGCTGAACCAGCTCCTGGGGCAGATTAGAGCAGTCACTTACACTGAGGGTTTCCTAGGGACCATTCCACCAGCCAGGGATCAACAGACTGTGTCACTGTCAAGCTCTATCCCCTTACACCTTTGGAGGCCAGGAGGCCTGGCACAATTTAGTGACTTTGAGAGGGATTTTAAAGACTATAAAAATAACGCCTCTACCTCTGATAGTTTTCATTGCACTTCACTGTACCTTTTCTACTGCTATGTTCTGTTTAAAATAAAATGTCCAACTGTATACAGTGATAAATGTAAGGCTGTGCCATCAGTTTATATAATGGAACTGTAATCTTCACCTTTGTAGTCTCTATTCCCTTCTGAATGCAATTTAACAACTTATTTGCTTTTTTAATCATCACTGTGCAACCCTCTTCATTGTGCTGTCTACAGTGATACTGAGATCTTTCTCCTGAGAGGTTACAACTGATTCAGAAACCATCAGTATGCACAAATAATTTAATTGCTCCTGCTAACCTGCTTTACCTTGCCTTTATCTATGTTGACTCTCATCTGCCATTGAGTTGCCTGCAAGGTCTTTCTGGAGCTCCTCACAATCCTCCCTAGTTTCACTAACACAAATGATTTTATGTTATCAGCAAAATTTCACATCTCACTATTTACTTCCCACCCCTGCCCAGACTGTTACAAAATAAATATAGTGACTGACATTGGTCTTAGAGTTGCTTCTATTGATTCCGTGGTCATCGTGGCTGAGATTGGCCACTTGCCAATCAGTCTTAGTTTGACCTCTTGCTACTATTTTTTGTTTCTGTTCTGTTATTACTCTATTATTATTCTTTGCCTCTTATTCTTTGGCTACCAAGCTTTTGTCTTCTTAACAAAGGATTTTATCAAAAGCCTTTAAGAAGTCTGAATATTTTGTAAAGACTTCATAAATTATCTCCACTTGTTCCCCTTTACCCACCATTTTGTTACTTCAGAACAAAATGTATCAGGTGAGAGAGGCATGGCAGAGACCACCTTTTTGTTCCATGTTTGTTCCTAGCACAATGGGGTCCTGGTCCATGACTGGGCTCCTAGGCACTACCACAAAACAAATAAGAATAGGTATCTCTATCATATTCTACCTCTATAGGTTGTTTTATATTTCTATATTTAAAGTATTTTAACTGGTACCAAAATGAAGCTCATTGTCCTACAATGACCAAGATCATCTTAATCCCTGTATACCTTTAGTATTGGAGCTCAGCTATTTTGGTCTAGTTCTTGCTCCAGTACTCTTCAGAGGTGGATCTAGTTACATGTTATACAGCAATAGAGTCCTTCCCGGATGCCCTAGAAACCCCCTCATTAAGTGTTAATATTTTTTTCTATAAAATCTGTTGATTCTGCCTTTTACTGAAAGTGGAGCATAAAGAATCTGCCACCTTTTCAAAAGATGCATTTCCAGCTATAAACAGCATGACATTACAATGCAACTGATTGCAAAGAATTTCAGTAGCAGTGGGATTCAGTTTTTTTCATTGAAGTGATATCCACTCAACCTCAGTGATACCTTAGAGAAACATAAAGTGGAGAACTGTCTTCTACATTGTACTTTCTCAGTACAAGAATAACAGAGATGCTGTGAGTGCTTCAGAGGTGTCATGTCAGCTTCTCCACGTTACTGCCAAATGAAACAGGGAAAAGACAAAGGGAGGTTATTGCTAAAATTTCTTCCATGCACGAAACACACAAACACTACTTACAAATGAATCTTATTTAGTTTTAAACAAATTTCCTGAAAGTAAATAGTATATTTTCCTGATTTTCATGTCATTTGGTGTGCTTCCAAAAAGCTTGGAAGTGAATTAGTGTGCAATTTGCATCCAAATATCAGCCAAGGGGATGTGGTTTATTATAATACATTGCCCTCCTAATTATTGAACAGCCCGAGAAAACTAGGCACAGTGTGCATCTGTTATTGCTTGACCACACTGCCAAACATAATTTGGCAAGCACAGAAATGTACATTGAGCAGAGCTACAGTCTAATTTGCATTAGAGTTTGTGGTAATTATATGAAAGCTATAACTGAGCTAAGCTTTTCCTCTCTTTTTAGATCACATCATTCTTTAAAAAAACCAAAAATCCAAAACAATTAAAAAAAATAATACCCTCCCCCCCCAAAGAATCCCTTATTTGTGCAACTGAGGTTTTTCAATATAATTTGATCATTACCCAAGTGTTATTTTGGCTTACTTCAGTGAAACTCTCAAAGGAAATGGCTTTATTCCACATTTTTACAGAGCTTCTCCTATGCTCTCCCTGCTCTCCATTTACAGACACTTTTCAGCAGTAATACAAAATTCGGAAACCACTACAAAGTTAAGCGCACTACTGTTGGTCATTAAAGTGAGTGACATTTGTTAACCCAATTATTGAGGAACCCCCTGTCCCCAACTATTTGCATCTGGATTTTTTTCTGACTGAAGGGAAAATGCACTTTACATCACAATAATATTGGAGACTCATGGCCAACATCCAGAGAAACTGGAAAGTTTTAAACAAGAATAGAGGCTTGTTCTTCAGGAATTGTCAGGAAGATTTAAAAAAAAATTATCTTCTTTCTCTTATCCTATTGAAACAGTATGGTAAAATGTATACGAATGTTTAAGGTCTAGAACGGGTCATGCTCTTAGGCAAAGACCTGTGCAAGGGACAAGAGAACAGCCAAACCACTTCAGGAGTTCAACATGAGGAAAAGGTGTCAGAATCTGGCCCAGTGACAACACAATTTTATGGCAGTTATTGCAGGAATAAAGAAACTTGCTGGCCCAAAGGAAGGTTGGGGACAGAGGAAAGATGAGAGGGAGGATCAGATCCAACTCCCTTGAAGTCTATAACAAAATTATTATTGACTCCAATGGGAGCAGGACCATGCATAAAAGACAGAAATGTATTTTTTCTCCTTCTCTTTTAAGTAATCACTAATGTTTTCTGATTCAGCTGCAGAGGGTAAGAAGCTGAGGAAAAGTCTTTGTTGTTGGCAAACAGCTTGAAAATTTCAAATACAGGAGCCAGTCAGAGTAGAGGGATGTCTATATTTGTAGTAGGATTATTGAGAAATAGCTATATACTGATAGTGCAAATCCTTGCTTTAGTGATTGTTAGCCAGTCAGAATACAGAGATTCACATACTATACAGTTATTATGACATAACCATATAGTGATTTTGCAGATCATACACCCAAAGCCAATCAGAGTGTAAGGAATTATTTAAATGAATAAAAACTGTATAGTGTAGGTCAGCGATCGTACAGCATCCCTGCACTCAGACTGGCTGAACAAGGCTATTTCAATATAATACTCAATAAAACCAAACTTGAAATAAATAAGAAACAAAGAGTAGAAAAGAAAGAGGTGTCTATAAAACATAAATTACTTCTGCATACAGATGGCATTTTACAACTGACCAAAGACCCCAGACAGTGAATTATTTCTCTCAGGTACTATAACATATATATGCGGAAAGAATACAGAAGAATCTTGCATAATATAATGAGAGATACAAAATTAATTTTCTTTACTCTTGTTACCATTGCAGAGACAATGCAGGCTTCAGTGAGGTCTATCATGATCAATTTGATTGTATTCAGGGTGTCACTTAGTGGAATTATTAACTAAACTTCAATCTGATGATAAAGCGCAAGCCAGAAAAAGCTAGCTTGGTTCTCTGATCTCTGGTTGAATGTACAGGATGCTTTTTATAACTATCATTCTTTTTTCTTGAAAATGGAGCAAACTTGATCTGAAAGTCTTTGGGAGTCACATATGGAACTCCATAATGCCATTTTAATGAAGTAGGATTCCAAAGAATAATCATCCCTTAAATACAATGGGCCATTTACTCATCCAATGTGAATGGGCACAGGATCTGGCCCACTATTCTAAAATAACAATATTAATATTTAAAATATTTAACTGGAAAATGTTAAAAGAATTTAAATCTAGCAATTAAGTAAAGTGAGGAAGATTTTAAAAGGTGTCTGATACTTTACTCTTCTGGATTTTACACACTGTATCATCACAACATGCACATAATGTGATTCTATTGTTGCCCCTTTTTGATCCAAGCGGCTAGTCAAAGTTTGGGGCCTTATGGGTGTTCCAATTGGGAGTAGAAATTGATGATAGGTATTTCTTTGATGAAGTTTTGTTTATTCACAAAAAAAAAAGTATGCAGTTCAGTGTCTCTGAAAGCAGAGGGAATCAAACAGCAGGAAACAGCTTCTTTTGCTCACAACACCAAGAGCACTCTTTTATCCTGCACCCCAACCCAAAAACCTCTCCTCAGGTTTCTTCTGCCAGCTGATTGCCCACTACCACTACATGTGCTGGGATCCATGGGCTGATGAGCTAATGAAGCCGCCTGGTAGGCTGCCTGGTGAGTCAGTTCTGCACTCTTACAAAAATGGGGATACTTCTGTCCCTTGTACAAGCAGGATGAGGTGTAAAATTTCTTCCAAGAGGACCATGACCTTCTTGATTACAGGGCAATCAAGTGAAAATGATGTCCACTGTATAGGTCAGTTATCTGTTCCAAAGTTTTACTCATCTAGGCAACATTTAACAGTTAAATTCAAAATGGATATCAAACAATAATAATCTTGAGCCTATTAAGTTGGAACAGTACATTAAAACACTCTGTTATGTGGAGGGTATTTATTACTCACAGAAAAATATTTTAAGAATAATAATCCCATCAGGCAAAAAATTAAGGCAATTTGTTGCTTGTTTTTCAGAACAGTAACATCTGAGAAATTGAACTTACCGGTAAATAACTTTCAAATTACCTGAACTTTTTCTCTAAAATCCATTTGATTTGTTTTTCATAGCTCCATCCTCAGTTGTTGAAGGCAGTTAAATGTCATATAGGATGATGTTAATACCATAGCTAAGAAGGCTCTGTAGCATATATGCAAAACTTTCTACCAGTCAAAGTTTTTAAAAAGTAGTGACCAAGATGTGCACCAAAAGTGTAGGTGCATCAGTATTGCTACGTGCAGCTGGTGGGTTTGCATTTCCCAATGTGGGTATGTGGGTATATTTGTGGTTTCTTCGACACAGCCCTTCATTCTCTATTTTAACGTCCCAGTGCAAAGCCATTGGCATTCTCACTGTAAACATCCATTACGTCAAGAGGGAGGAGGCACAGCATGTTTTTAATCTCCACCCACCTTCTATCTTTGCAGGTGGAACCTGCTGCCACTGCTCAGGGGGATCATGACTTTTCTTCAAGGTGACTTTTCTTCAAGGCAAGAAGTGTTAGGGAGCTGCACAAAACTCCCTCTTGGAGTGACCAAGTTAGGGGCTCATAGCAGTGCTGCTCTGAACAGCTGCCAGCTCAGCCAGCTGATGGGGGTCCCAGTAGTAGGCTGATATGGAGATGGTGCCTCTAAACATCTCCCTGTAGGGACAGGCCTGTCCCTAGAGCAATGGGGAAAGGTGGGTGATTGTGGGATTTAGACCACCTGTTCTCCTGTCTGGGCATTTCCTCACCCAGGGAGCAGGAGAGCACAGCCAAGCCCGTCCCTACAGAGATGGAAAACAGAGGAACACTCAGGCTATGTCTACACCACAGAGTTATATCGACTTAAGTTATGTCGAAGATCATAAACTGCTATCAAGGACTGTGACTTTGGGTAATGTGCGGAAAATAGTAGATGGCTTTGCAATGATGGGATTTCCTAACTGCGGCAGGGCAATAGATGGCAATCATATCTCAATTTTGGCCCCAGACCATCTTGTGATGGAGTACATCAACTGAAAGGGCTACTTCTCTATGATATTGCAAGTGCCAGTGGCATGGATGGCATGTAATGGAGGCTTGGGGAGGCCAAATAGGCCTTTACTTACATTTGTGCAACCCCATTTTCTTCAGATTATGGCCTCAGTGACACTGGTGCAAGCCCACTGGCTTTAATGGGTTGTGATAGATGTAACAGATTGGGATTTAGTAAACAATTCTGTTGAAAATGGACGAAATAGAATAAAATCTGGTTTAGTCAGTCTTGGCTATGTGTACTCTACAGGGCTAATAGAAGTAAAAAAACAACAGTGCAAATAAATTTGTCATTAAAGGAAAAGCAGATATGACTGAACACACACAGGGGACATAGTTACTTTTCAGAGTATAACTGCATTTATGTCTAGGAATACTGAATTCTTGTAATTCTCACCTTTCTGGCCTCCATCAGGTTTCGTTCTCCTCTTGATGTATTTCTTGATGTATTTTAAGAATAATAATCCCATCAGGCAAAAAATTAAGGCAATTTGTTGCTTGTTTTTCAGAACAGTAACATCTGAAACCCTATTCATGTTAACAGGAGTCCCTAGATTCTTAGATTTTAAAGCCAGAAGGGTCCAGTTGGTCATCTAGTCTCACTTCCTGTGTAACATAGGCCATAGAATTACATCTGATTCTTTTGTATTGAGCCCAGTAACTTGTATTTGGCTAGAACACATCTTTCAGAAAGGCATCCACACTTGATATGAAGACTTCAGTAGCTGGAGAATCTGTTGCTTCCCTTGGTATTTTGTTCTAAAGATTAAAAACCCTCACTGTTAAAAAAATGCTTTATTTCTAGTTTAAATTTATCTGGCTTTAATTTACAGCCACTGATTCTTGTTATTCTTGTCTTCTAGATTAAACAACTATTTAGCATCTGGTATTTATTTCCCCCTGAAGGTACTCACGTACCATAATCAAGTCACCTCTCAGTCTTTCTGATAACCTGCACAGATTGAGCTCCTTAAGTCTCTCACTGTAAAGCATTTTTCCTCCCTTGAGTTGCATGCTTCTGTAGATGGAAAACTCAGAATTAAAAAAGGATTTTTTGAATTTGTCTCCTCCCCCCGCACAGTTTATGAATTGTCCATGATCAGTTTGCAAAACTTTAAAATTTAGTCACTATTTGAGATGATTCATGAATCTTTAGCAAGTAAGTCTTGGTCTGGAAGTTATTCATAGTGCAAATAGTGAATATTTATAATTGAAATAAAATTCTCACTGTAACTTATGTAACTAACACCTGTAACTTGTGCCAACTAATTTGTTTAACTAGGAAATTGATGCATAATCTTCCCCTTTTCCCAGAATTGTGCTGCAAAATGTAAACTTTAGGTTAAAAAAAAAGTTTCCAGCCCTTGTGACTGTGGAGACAATCTTTCAACATGAACAGAGTACAGATGTAGTGTTCTCAGACTGAGGCTATGTCTTCATTGAAAAAAAAAGTGCCATGTTTTTACATTGTTAGCTATTTCAATAAAGAAATCTAGTGTAGACAAGTCACTGTAGTTCTCCCTTGATGTAGCTAATAGGGGCAAGTCCCAGTTGGGGACATACTGCTGAACTTGACTAGCTACACTGAGGTAAAAACTACTTGTGCCTTGTCTACACTAGAATTGTATAGCAAAATAGCTAACGATTTAAAACACATATTTTTTTTTCAGTGAAGACATAGCCTGAGTCTTCAGGAAGTGTGTAAAAATAGCTTTAAGAGAAGTGTGAACTGCTCCATTCCTCCTAGGGTGGCCACTTGCAAATTTCTGGAATACTGGACATTCTGGTATTTTTGGGAATGGTATGGGCCTGCTTCTGCTGGAGTGACCCCAACCTCACTGGTGTGACCTCTCATGCTACACACTGGGTATTGTTTTGAAGACTGTGCCGCCCCACTGGCATGACCTTATGTGGTGAGGGCAGAGCAGTGTGCTCTCTTTATGCATACCCTATTCAATACAGGACAAAACCACATCCGGTTTTGTCTCGGTACTGGATGCGGAAAAAACATTACAAAAGCTGGACAGTCCAGTTTAAAACTGAACAAGTGTCTTGCCTACCTCCTTCTCTCTCATGTGTTAACTCTGAAACCAAACCATAAAGGTTAACACTTGGAAACATTTCATTTAGTCAAAATACCCAGGCAAATGTGCTTATTTGACAATCCAAAACCAGCGCCTTAGGTGCCAAAAGCCCACAACAGTTTCCAGCTGCCAACCCCCCTTGGATCCTCCTGAAAGCTTTCACAATGCAGCTATGCATCATCAATAAGAAAAGTGACACCGTATCAAAACAGTGTAAAACAAACTGTGACTATGCTATCAAAATAGATAACACAGGGGCTTACTGTACGGATTGCTTGTTCATATTTAAGTCAATCAAACCTTATCTTTTAAATATAAATGTTGCTGCTGCATGACTTCCAGCCTAGTCGCTGCACCAAAATGCATGAGAAACACAACCATAGGCTTTACTGTAAAACTCAGATGCAGCTTGCCACAGAGTACTCTGGTCTTTGCTTGTGGTATCTGACCAACACAGAATAAAGTTGGAATTGTATCTTCATTTGTAACATTCACAACTTGTAATTTATTTTGGCTCGGTTAGTTACCCAATTTCTCTACTCAGAGAACAGAAACAATACCATGTGATTTATGGTATGTAATTAACTGACACCAGGAATTGTGAATTTTACATTTGAATGTATAATTGGACATTTGGCTTTGTGAATAGTTAAGCATATGAGCCAAAAAAACATTTTTTGTGGAGAATATCTGTGCTAGTAAAGTCATGTACTCAAGTGTTCACCAGAAGCAAAGAGTCACAAAGAAAGTTGAATTGAATTTTGTTCTTCAACATGAAAGACAAGAAATGTTTCCTTAGTTGTTCATCCCTATATCCATATATCTTGTCTATCTCCCATTTTTGATTAGCCCATTGTTATCTCCTCCATTATGACTTTGGTCACTTTGGCACTACAGCTTGAAATATAAATCTGTGCTGTGTAAGATGTGTAAAATGTGAATTCACAGTGGCTAATTCAGGGTTAAAACATATTTATATTCATGTGAATCATGAGAGAATTGAGACCCAAGAGTCTAAAATTCCTGACTTTTTCCCTGAGGAAAGAAATAGATTTTCTTTGTGAAATCCAAATAGCAACGTTAATATCAGAGCCTAATATCAATGTTGTGATACCTAGATTGAGCTCATAGCTAGAAGGCAGAAAGAGAGAGACTGTTCTCTACACATATACTTTCCTGCTACAACACTGGAGTGTCTCACATATTTCTTTGAAAGCCTATTTAATTCATGTTGGCATGCACTGACATTTAATAAACATCTCACTCTACGCCAGGTGTTCTAACAGAAAGCAGAGATATGCGAGTTGCATTCTACAGTGTACTCACGGTGGGGGCTTTGTTCATGTAACAGCGCTGAAATTTATATGTGTTAAAAATATTTACAAGAGTCCCTTTGAAAAGAAGAATGATACAAGGAATTCCTAAATTAATTTGCATAGTTTTATGTGCAGTACCTTTCCATAAAGAAAGTCATTCCTCTGAGGCATAAATTGGTATTTGCATATTATGTAGCCTTTTATTTTATCCCCTCTATTTTTATTTTGCATCTGATTGATGATTAGTACCAGTCACAGTAACAGACATTGTGACTCTGTCTGTCTAGCAGAAATCAGATGAGCATTCTAATAATTTACAGAATCTGCTCTTGAAGATATAATCTGTAGAGAACATCCACCTCATCTGACAAACATGATCTCAATTCAGGAAATAGCTCACAATCTGTCTATTGGATCTGACATCAGTGGTATCCACATAGCCATTCCATGCACACTCCCTGGTTTTAAAAGGTCTTCCCATCACTGTTATTGGTCTCACAGATGATGAAGTATGACACTCCATAAACAATGAGCTGGGCCTTTTGTAGGCTGCTTTACTTTTCTTGGCTTCAAACTGCCACTGAATGTCAAATCAATTTGGCTCTCATTAGAACAGCTTTATATGTGCAAATGTACTTGTGTCTGGTCACGACTTTTTTTCTGTTTGTGCTTTCCCTTTGCTTTGCTTTTTTTCTTCTCTCCCTTGGATGATGTAATTTTTCTCTAATCAAGGCCAACACCTGTTTCTATGAAAAAAGGGCCTATGTGTATAGCTCTTTATCTCAATCTGAGCACACCCTAGTCAGGCTCATTATGACTCAAGTTCCCCCAGAACAAAGAGGAAGTGTTCTGTTACAGTGACATTGTACATCATAGAGTCTGGATAAAGTCAAGAGCCTATGTAAACCTTGACTATTGACGTCCAAAGAGACTGCTGTGTAGATAGTGCAAGGTGTGTAAGCCATTTTTATTGATAAGTGATGAAACAAACAATAAATCTGACCCCCTGTTTAAGAACAGCTCATCTGTTACACAACACTGAATTTAATATTGTTTTTCTTGTAACAATTAAAGGAATATAGAATTGTACCTTTGAAGCCTTCTGCTTTTGTTAACCACAGATTTAATGGGATTGAGTGAAATAATTGTCACATGATGCATATGAAAGAGGAAGAGAGAGGGAGAGAATGGAACATTCAGCTTTAATTACATAGGCTAATCATGTACATTACGAATAGCCTGAAAATATTGTTGAACAGCATGGAGGTGAGCAAAGGGGAATAAAAGGAGGTGAAAACCAGCTAGAGAGGACTCTTGGAGAGACCCAGAAATCCTTTGTTAAAATTGTTTCACCAATCTGAAGAGAACATTTGGTTGGTTTTCCTTGCCTTTCTGATCAGCTTTCCTGTTTGGCTGCTGATAAATCTTCTGTCAGAAGACTTATACCTGTGGTGCAGAAAAATACTTCTGAAGACCAACCTTATTATGGAATGGGGTAGATTACACTAAATGGCAGATAATAATTTAAAAAATCACAGGAGGTATCCCTCTTGAAAGTTCCCCTTGGGTTGTTACCCACCTTCAAATTACACAGGCTGAACACCTTGATGTACTGCAGTATCTTTATAGTCAGTATATATTTCAGAAGCAAAATATAAACATTTCCATCAACTGCACTTAATGTAAGTTTGTTTACCCAGAGGTATTAGTTGCCACTGCCCTTTGGTTATGGTTATGAGAGAGCTTTTTGTTTAAGGAGGAAAAAATGAATAGATTCCCCCAGTCCCTCACTCTCCTTTCTGTAAGATCACCCTAGCCTTGTATAGGAGGGTTAGCTCAGATTAAAAGACTATGCAGGAGCCCCATGTTACAATGCTGGTCAGTACATCACTGGGGAAAATGCTCAAAACACGGTTTAAGGAGTGGAGCTCTGGCTTCTTGGTATGCTCTCCTCCTCCCAAGAGCCCAGAGAAGGATTAACAAGGTGTAAGTTGGAGCTCCATAAGCTGAGAGAGGTGGAGGGCAGAGCTGAGAGGCAGCCATTCAATATGTCATGCTTTTGTTGAACACACACAACTTAGAGTGCAAATATTCATAGAATGTAATCTCATGAAGAGCAGCATTAACTCTATTCTTTGTCTGATACCCCCTGTTGGAAGGGTTGTGGAGAGGAAGAGAGTTGATGCATACCTATACATCGCTCATGAGTACAGCCCATCCTAGGTAGTTGGATACTTGTGACTGGTGAAGTCACATGTTGAGTCCCCTTGCTGGTGACATTATTTAGCAGACAAATTGCTTGAGCAGAGAGCAGCAGAAATACATTGTTTTATTCTTATAAATGGAAAAAGATACAGATTGTGGGAATGGGGGTGTGGGGGGGAGCCTCTTCACAGGGAGAAGGGAGAGTGTGAGATGAAAGAAACAGGTGTTATCCTAGAGTGATTCTTGAACTTCCACTAAACATATGCACTGTTCATGAAGGAGGCATCCTGCCAGGGGATGTTGGACAGCAATATGGGGCAAAGGGGGCTGCCTATCCATGTGGAAGTGCTGTCATCTGCAGTGACAGAGGTTTCTCCATGGATTCTCAGGTACTGCAAGGAGCCTCCTCTCCTCTCCATGAGCCAGTAAACCAGTCATCCATGGTGGGCACATGAATCAGGAACTTTGCAAGGAGAACGTCTGTTGTCAGAGCTAAAGGAAAGGGCTGAATGACTTGGGAAAATGATGGTATCATATAGAACCTCTCCTCTCTAGGTTAGTCGTTCAGATATGGTACTCCTCATTAATGACTGGAAAAGGCATAAACCTGCCATCTGACAGTTGCTTGGTGGTTTATATAAGGTGTTGATTGCAATCCAGTTCCTGGTGGACAGGTGTTTACAGCATAAATCCCATCCTCACTCCTGAAATCCTTACTAATAGTCTCAGCAGAGAGATCAGGACATGGCAACTGAACTATTTACACTCCCTAGCCTCTGCTGTGGTCCTTCTCAGTATGGCAGAGACCCAGTAGTGATGTATTGTTTATAGCGAAACTTGCACTACCACTGTCTGTTCTGTACATAACTACAGTGCTGTCAATGTAGCACTTTTCATGCGCAATAAATTCACTTTGAAAGTCCCCCTGAAATATACTAAAAAACAGAAAAGGAAAAGAATGCCTAAATTATGCCAAGTAAAAGTATTAAAAGCCATCTTGATTGATTTGCAGAGGCACAGCAAAATTCCTTCATATAGTGGCCTCATGAATGAGATTTGCAATATGCAAGTAAAGCATAATGATTGGCACATTAAATACAAGATCTTTGTCACCATCTGTTTCCTGATTGTGTCAGCAAGTGATTTTTTTCATGAGAGTGTGAGAATACACCACAGCCTAAAAGTATCAAAGTGTCAATTATGTATCCCATTTTACAATCAGAAGCCCAAATCACAAAAGCCAGTGTTAGAAATGTCCTTTAATCCTGCTTCAGACCATGGTTAATTATCTTTCCTTCACACTTCACCTTACTCACTATACAGTGAGCTACAGAGGAATGACACAGAGATCCACAAAGCCGAGTTAGATGCCTAGGCTCCCTATACAATGAATGGAGAGAGATACTTGTCTAAGAATGTGATCCACAAAAGCCAGCACACTAGGCAAGGAGTCACTTAAGATAGTCAGTGGGAAATCCCGACAAGAAGGATATGTGCTAAGATCCGACCCTGGCTCAAAGATAGGCCTAAGTCTAGGCTGCAGGGAGGCACCTTGCCCTGCTAAGCAATTCACAAACAGGAAGTAGCTGCCTAGAGTCAGACAACTTATGTGCCTAAAGCATTTCTTCCAGGAATGAGTTAGGCACCTGCCTCACTCCACTCAAAACAGCCAGAAGGGGAGATGGGATACTTGAATCTGGGTTTCCCACAACCCAAGTGAATTAAACGTTATAACGTGAGTAGCACCATCTCCTCCTCTTCCATCCAGATTTTGAATGGTACCAAATCTGGTAGGCACACTCTGAGCACATCTGCCAGATCAGGCTCTGCACTTGAGTTAGGTGGCTAAATACCTTTCTTCTCCTGATTGATGAATTGCTCTGGGGTTTAGGAATAAGGTTCTCTGGTTTTCAGCAGTTAGAAAGTTGGCAGTCCTAGGCAGGAGATAGGCATTTGGATACCTATAGCAAGGCAGAAGTGCACATGCCCAAAGGCAGAAACATAGGCATCTAAGGTCCTTTTATGCTGAAAAATTAAGGCAACGAGTGAGTTTAGGTACCTATAGGATTTGGCAGGAGTTTTGTGGATTGCAGTGGAGCCAAAACTGGGATTTAAGTGCCTAAAACCCTAAACATCTAGGGTTTAGGTACCTAAGTACTTTAATAGATTCCACCTTTGCATCCTACTCCAAAGCCACTTGAAATCAATGGGCTTTGGATCAGGACATTAGTGATCTCACATGGGAGTCAACTCACATGCTGCTACTGTACTCCTTCAGCACACATCCTTTGTAAATCACTTTGAGATCTACAGCATTAAAAGTGCTATGATAGAGATTTCTAGGACCGTCAGCTGTGCTAACCATCCTGGAAAGGTGTGTTAGAGTCGGTCAAGGGACGTGGCCACAGCTGGAGGGAGTGCATGCAGCACTTTTTCAAGGTGCTGCAGGAGCTGCTGGTCTCTTGAGGTGTTATTCCTGTTACTAGGCAAAATCAGAGGCAAATCTAAATAAATCTAAAAAGAGTCTAAATTGGTATAATTTACACCTTCTTCCAACCCCTTCCTACTCAGATCTGTATGTTGCACCAAGGATCCTTTTATCTTAAACTCATATAGACTGTCTTATACTCAGACTCCAGGGCACATTTTTGTGCAAGCGGGCATGTTATACTATGGTATAAATAGATACAAGTATAAAAGTGAACCCAATTCAGTTCTCACTTAAGTTATCATAAGGCCTGATCCAAAGCCCAGTGAAGTTCATGGGGAAAGACTTCCAATGATACCAGTGGACTTTGGATCTGAACCTAAATCAGAACTAATGCCAATTAAGTCAATGCAACTACACTTGTATAAAACTGGCTTGAGAGCAGACTCAGGCCCAATTAATCTAATGGAGGTTTAGTTGGCATAAAATGTATGTTAACTTTCGATGATTCAATTTTGAATTTGGCCCCCATCAATTTACTGGAACATAATTTATCCATCTCCATTGTCCCATAGCTTTATATTTATGGATAGCATAATTCCACTTAAACTTGTACTTTGCAGCTGAATTGTTTGGGAGGTCATAAAAACATGGATAAGTTCAGATACTTTAGATGAACATCTTCACATCAGAAAAAGGGATCTCACTCATTTAAACTTTAAAAGGCTCTGTGAGATGAGGGATTTAAAAATTAAATGGCATTGTGTACCTGAACTCACCAGGAGAAGAGAGTCTCTGCTGACTTCCTCAGACGATCCATTTTTTTGCGTCTGCAGAAGAGCAGCTGTTAAGTCCTAAATATTGTTAAATATCTTTCTATCTGTGGTTGTATAAAAGTGTGGTTGTATAAAAGCATAAAGATACTATGGTTTTTATACACAGTTATACAGGAAAGTTATGCCACGGCTGGCTAATGTTAATTGATACCCCGTATGCATTAGGCATGTTTTGCACAGGGTAGAGTTCAGATTCTTTGGGTACATCACATTTTCATATTTTCTTCTGGAGACTATAGAAATATTAGAAAATATTATTTGCAAATGCTGAACAAATATATAGAAGTAGAGTTAAAGAATGTGAATTGGGTGTTAAGGTCACTGTCACAATTATTTCTGTAACCTTAGTTAGTGATTTTTTTCAAAGAGATGTAAATCATAGCTCCATCTGGCCCTTAGCTTGTAGTGATGTGTGTACTGACATGTATCCTTTTGAATTATATGTAACAACTTTAATAAGTATACCAAAAAGTGTAAGATTTTTATGCAGGCATATATGTTTGAAATAGATGTAATCTACAGCACATGAAATGGCCACTTTCATACCGTTCATATACAAGTTAATACTGACCTTAGACATGTCCACTGTGTGAAATAGGATACATAAATAACATTTGCATACAAGTTACATACATTCAATTATTATAGAGGGAATCAGCTCTGTTTTATAGGCACTGGTTTAGGAATTAGAAAACCGTAGTTTTTTTCCTTGCTCAGCCACTGATGCAATATGTGACCTTGGATTTACATTGCTTTTCTGTGCCTCATTTTCCCCATCTGAGAGTTTGGGATGATAATAATTTTGTAAAGTAAGAATATAAGATTAATTATATTCAGGTACCACATCAGAACAGTAGGAGAGTTCAACCTTGGAATTTTGGTTAAGTCTCCCTTCATTTATATTGAAAATAGACACCCTGGCTTAAGGTATAAATACTCCCCATATCAAAATTTCGTGAAAATGCTATGTACAGTTATATCACAGATGTCTATGTTTTCTTATTTCTAGTTCAGTTGTATGTTCTGCCAGACATTGCTCAGTCTGTTCATCAGCAGATGTGCAGCACAAGACTCTAAAAAGCAGAACTGAAGAATATAAATCAGAAATCAAACAGTTTAGTTCTAGTTTAATTGAGAAACTTTGTAGCCTGAGCCTACATGTACATGTGAAGCACCAAACTGAAAGAAAAACTGAGTGTGTGTGTGGAAAAAAGCTCTCATGTATGCCTGTTGCCAAGGGAAACCACTATATGTACGTCTTTAGAACAGGTGCCTCTTTTGGAGTCTGGCTCACATTGTTGTAGCAGATAAAATAAAGCGAGCAAGAATACAACAATAGAAACACATTGAAATATGAAATTTGTATTATTGGCAGATATGTGTATGTATATACTATACATAAACCTTATATTTTCTTTTAAATTGCAGTTTGTGTGTGTAATTACATCATTTTGAAACTTGGCTTTCAGTAGTGCATGCCTACACACTCTGTTCCCAGGGCCTAGAGCAATTGCCCTTAAAATTGCTTTGCCACTTTTTTCCCTTTTCCTCAGAAGGCTATTCTACTGTTAAATCTCCCCTTCTGCCTCTAACACTCCTTTCCACTTTCTTTATTAGACATTTTCTTTCATTCCAGGCTGCCACATTCTTGTTCTGTCTGTCAAGAGTACAAAACAAAGCAAAAAACTCACCTCCTTTCTACTTTTGCAGTCTAAGACATGATGCTGCAGTCAACCAATGAGATCAATGGGAATTTTGCCACTGACTTCAATGGCAGCATTGCTTCCTTTAGGAGGGAGAGGAGCAGTATCTCTACCTCAGCCATATTTTCCTGCCTTCTCATATGAAGGGTAGCATATAAAAACTATTATGCTTTGTTCTAACTTCTCACCTAGTACTTTCAAAGGAGGCCTTAGAGGATTTCTCGTTCTTTCTCTACTCAGTTATCTCAATGGCTATTGAGTTGCAATTTCAAATTGGCCTGTATACGTCTATTAAGATTTTTTTTGAAGTTTTGAAAATGCATGATGCCATCACTAGGTACTTCCTTTATCATTTGTAAAGTATCTTTATTCCTTCTTCAGATTTCTATTTCAAAACAGCAAACACAGGTCTCAGTCCTGCAAGCACTTACACACACAAGTCACTTTACTCAGAAAAGCAGTTCTTTTGAATTCAAAGTGTGAAGTGAGTTCAATGGAATTACTCATCTGAGTGAAGTTACTCATGTGTGTAATGTTTTCAGGGTTGGGCACATAGAAGGCAGAGGTGAGAGTGAAGGAGGGAAAGAATTTGCTAGTCTGATTGCTCTCTACTCTTGGAAAGGAATCAAATTAATAATAATTAATAGAGATGAACCAATAATGCAAAACATTGTCTGCTCTGATTCATTCTAACTTTGAAATGAATGGGATTCAGGCATTCACACTACTTTTGTGTTCACTTTCTGTAAAAATTCAAGCAATTAAGCTTCATTGGCATTAATATTGGCCAAAATTAAATATAAAACCCACAAAAGTATTTGTTGAAGATTTTGAATTAGCATTCTGTTTGGAGCTGAATACTTATGCACTCATCACAGAAACAATACTCTGTCACTTAGCAGACCAATCAGGGCTCAAACAGAAAACCCTGGATATCAGAAACTCACAGAAAACTGCTTAGTCCAGAGATATTTTTTTAAAAGCAAAAATAAAATAAAGTAAAATAAAATAAAATAATTTTAAATAAGGCCTGATCTGAAGTCCATTAAGTCAACAGATGTTTTTCTTTTTTCTTCATTGTGTTTTGGATCAGGTTCATTGGACATTTTTCAAGCAGAAAGACAGGCTAAATCTGGATAAATTATTAATTGCAAATTATTTACAATTATGATTAGGACAAAATATTTTAAGGTTAAAAATACAAAGATGAAGACAGAGAAAAAATATAAAGTTAAAATAAATTGTGGGTATTCAGTGGCCACAGAATATGGATAAAACTATAGATCTGGTGCCTAAAAGTACATAACTGTTGCTACTGCTTAGAATCACTAGCAAAATTAAGTTGAATGTTGAAATATTTACATGGAATAGTCAAATACATTGAGGAAAAGAGTGTTATATAAAGGGATTGGAGACTGAGACCACATTTGGAATATTGGGGAAAGGTAAGCTATATGCTTCATGGAATAAAAAGGATATATAGTCACTGTATACTTTATAATTACGTTTAAAAATGAGAATAACAGGGCAGAAACAACCAAAGGTAAAGAAAATTTGAGTCCTACACCGAAGTAGGTGGAATATGTTTTTAAAAAGCATAGTTATTACATTGCATGTATTACAAAATGCTGTGATAGGAACTCTTAAGTGTGGCCTATACTAGAATATTCAGTCAGTTTAACTATGTTACTCGGGGTGAAAAATCCATCCTAGATCGATGGAAGAATTCTTCCATTGCCCTCGCTGCCCTCTCTCAGGGAGGTGGGCTACATATGCTGATTAGAGAACTGATCTTGTTGGCATAGGTAGTATCTACACTGATGCGCTACAGTCTGCAGCTGTGCCTCTGTAGCACTTCAAGTGTAGACAAGCCCTTAGTGAAAATCATACTAAAAAAGAATTAGTCAGAAATTTAGGGGAAAACAAAATACAAATAAAGTTGTTTTCAACTGCTAACTTCCTAAGAGGAGTTTATCTAAATGGGAAAATCTTAGGTCTTGTCTAGACCAGTTCTTACTCTGTCTGTTTTAACAAACTTGACGTTCATTTTCAAAGAGAAAGAAAAAGAAATTTAACAGTTTGATATAGTAGTTGTACTGATTGGTGAGATAGTATTTGTGCAAGAGGTCTCAGTAAAAGAATTTCTAGACTATTAGAATTGCTACACTAAGGCTAAGAGGGAAATGAGGTGAGAGACTCCCAGTCAAGTGTTTTAAGTAATAGTTTTCTCAGAAGTGGTTGGTTTTGCTTGTGTGCCTAGAGTGCCAATCAACATAGTTTCTGAGTGGAAAACTGAAACAAAGTGGTTCACATTGAGTTGCTAAAATAGCAAGTCTGTGGCACATCTGAAGAAGAATCAGGAAATCCTGAGATAACCTTGTGGGTTTATTCCTTCAGACCATGCTCTCTTCAAAGAACAAGTTACATTGTTGACTGAATCATAAAAAATGAAAATTACTACAATAAATTATCATACAACTGAAATAGAACAAGTAGTTTAAACATGTCTCCTCAGAACTAGCTAACCCACTTGTAACTGGAATAAGAATTATGCCCAGCAATAGGTGTTTGGAGGATTATGTCCCATAACTGTATTTTGTCTTTTTTTTTTTTTTTTTTGGTCTATGCCTTGAACTACATCTCCTTCTTTTCTGCAGTGAATGATCCAGGGATTTAAAGGGAGTCTTTAGAGGGAATGAGAGGGGTAGTTCTGCATGATGTTTACAAAGTCTATATTATATAATATATTCTGAAGAAACAAATCCAACCAAGCAATAGTCAGACTAACAAGGGTGCTGGTCATCTCAGGCTGTGAAGGATGTGTAGATTCTGCCATTCACAACTTGACAACTAAGAAAATATTCTTTCCATGAAACACTAGTTCCCCTAATAGTTTTATAGTATAAAACAGGATGAATAAAACATGCTGTTGTGTATTTGGTTGTCATGGTTTTTGTCGCTATGGCAACTGAGTTAGATTATTATGGGTTAGCTCAGCCAGCTTCAGCCGGCTGAGTGAGCTCTCTCTCTCTGTAAATAAAATGCGGCTAGGGCTGGGGCAGCAAACCACAGTCAGCAGCCTGGGGCTGGGGCCAGAGCTGAAGCAGAAATACGTATATTTTAGATGAGTATTGAGATTTTTAGAATGGCAATAAGGAGGGGTCTATGCTGAATGTAGCCATTAGGTAGCAACAGGTGCAGACTTTTCACCACCATTAAAGCTAATATAAATGAATAAAGCAGAGAAGGTAAAATGAATAACAAATGAAGAGCATTGCAGCCTCAAAAGCCACTGGAAAATCAGAATATTGAATAGGTCAAATCCAAAGACCATGTTACTGTACTTTGCAGGAAATTCAAGGTACAGTACTCCATGGACCTGGTTCACCACTGTGTCACTCCAGTTTTACCCTGGTGTAACTCCATTGCTTTGAATTGGCATTTTGTATGAGAAAGGACTGTAGGATTTGACCCAATATATACCAGTCTTCTTTGTGTTGTTGCCAGCCTTGCCTAAAAAATGTCAACCATATAGGTGGCAGGAACTTAACTAATACAGTGAGTATGTATGTTCATTACTGTTTATTAATAAAATGGGAGTTCTGAATGGTTTTGTTCATCTCCCTCAATAAGACAAACAAATAATTATACTTTTGAACACTGATTGGCAGATTATGGAAGCATAAAAAGTGATTCCATGGTCAAGGTTGTACTGAGGTTTACACTTAAATCAAGACTAACATTTCTCTTTTACACAATTTAGAGACTGAATTTATTCCCCAAACTTGGCATAATAATTCTTTAGAGGACAAATGAATTTTCTATATTATTCCTGTAGTATTTATTGAATTACTTTTGGAGAAGAAATATTTTTAAATGCCCCTCTTAGAAATTATTTCCCTTTTTTCTTTACAGCTACAATCCCCACAGATGGCTAATTTCACACTGAATTATAGCAAGATTAGCCAATGGAACTTTCAGGTTCCATCTGCTACTTCCATTTTTTTGAAATTGCCAGTTTGCCTATCTGACTCACCAGCATTGCTCAAAATGCTATGGGGACCCAAAGGAAGTAGGCTGGTCAGCAGCAGTTCTCAGGGGTCTGGGAGACACATGTGGGAGAAAATAATGCTGGGGAGGGAACAAAGATGGGGATTGCCTGGGCAGACTGGAGTGAGAGGAAATGGGGTTCTGTAGGGAAGTGTACGATCTGGAGAGAGCCAGCCTGGAGCAAGGTGGATTGAGTTGTGCCTCTCTGCTTTAGGGAGGAGCCTCCTTCTGTCTCTGTGTGTGCTGGGTTCTTGTGTATTAGGGTTCTGAATTCTAAGAAATAAAGTACTGTTATGTTGCAACCTTCCGCAAGGGCATTTTCTATTTTTATCTAACTTCTTTGTATGTAAGCATGAACATAACACGGAAACATGGAAGTGCTGGTTCTGGCTTCTCTGTGTATCAGTCAGTACTGCCACAAAGAGGCAGGGAGGAAGGCAATGTGGGAATTATAAGGAATCAGAGTTAGGAATGTGAGAGCAGGAGTGAATAGGAAATGGGTCAGGGAAGGGAGAACTGGAAATGTGGGTCATGGGGTTGGGAAGACATCAGTGTCTTCTCATTCTTTCTCCCATATATGCTGCCATCCACCCCTTTCCCCAAATTTCACCCTCAAAGGGAAGAGAAATACTGATCTCTGCAGAGGAGTTAGGATGAGAGCCAGGAATTTGTGGGAATCATGAGGGACATCTAGGCCCCCCATCTGTGCTCCCCTCATACCTCTATGCCCACTAGTAGGCCCAGTAGGATGGATCTGATCAGCTCTGACAAACTAGGACTCTTTTCTGGTGAACCACAGGAGTTAAGGTTACCAGACAACATATACCACCAAGGCAAACAATAAAATATATGGAAATACACAGATAAGTCTTTTGACACCCCATCTATGCCACATGCATCAGTTCCCATTCTCAGCCTTAATCTCCCTTTCACTACCCATAGCTCAGAGGGCTGAAGCCTAGGATGAATGTCCTCTCCCTTTTTCTCTCAGGAGGGGGATTCTGATCATGTGGGGGTTTGAGTTTAGTATCTCCTCCTCTCAGGAGAAGAATTATCTTCATGTGACCGGGGTTGAGACAATCTCCATGGCTGAGTAGGATTTGAAGCTTCTAGAAGCCGCAAACCTAGTTGACCTTCCTCTTTCTTCTTTGGTTATATTTGAGTTGGGTAGCTATTCCACATGGAGAAGGAAGGAGGAGGTGCTGGGGCAGGGATTTAGCAGTTTCCCCAATGACATAATTAGCTGAGATGGCTCAGTATCAGTCCTTTCCTGCAAGAAGCAGCTAAAGCATCCCACATCCTGAAACAGAATCATAATGGGAGTTTCCAGTGACACACATCTCAGACCAAATCTGTACTTAAGCTATTAAATAAGTTGCTTGAAGACTCTCCAGTACCTTCTTCTGGTGGTTGTCTGGCAGGAGACCAAAGGGTTGGTCAGGGATCATGGGGCTGATGGTTTTGTATCAGTTGCTGGGCTTTCTGAAGATTGTTGTCAGCTTCATATTTTGTGGCTGTTACACTTGCCGTTTACAGTATAAATGTTATTGCCACTAGCACAACTGAAATGCCAGTATGTCGGAAAGTGGGAACGTCTAATGGTCAGAGCTGGAGTAGTCATGCCTAGTGGTTGGAGCTAAAATTGGCCTCCGGGGTGGGTTTGGTGCAAGGCTGGAGCAAGAGCAAGCCTGAAGCAGGCTAATGCCTGGGGAGTCTGTTGCCACCCTCAGGCAGGAGAGAGTTCCAAGTCCTGGAGTGATGTTGAGCAGACTGAGCTTCTGATCTTCCTGTGGGGCTTATACACCTGGTTGGGAGTGACACATTAAAAACATATGCTAGAGATGAAAGAGAGGAAGTAAAAAAGAAGTCTTGCTAATCATGTGTCCTCTATAAACATGTCATCTTTCGGGAACATCTCATTAGTTGCCTACCTGACTCACCAGCTCTGCTTGAAACAGAGATCTAGGGACCTCTTGGAAGTAGGCTGGCCAGCAGGAAGGATCCCTTATTTTTTTATTACAAGCAGACTTCATGCAATAAAAACATTAATGGGCTAGGAGAAATACCAGATTTAAAGCATTATATTTGGATCACAGGGGCATGATAAATAGAAATAAATGAAAAGTGGACAAAATATCCTGGGAAAGAAACAGATTTGGCTTCTTTGAGTGAACAAGTTATTAAACACCTCCCTTGTAAGGCCAATGAAAGGACAAAAGTTGGGGTAATACAATTCATTGGCAGGGAAGCCTGTCATCCATCAGCAAAAGGGACATAGTGTATATATCAGGGGTCTCAAACATGCGGCCCGCGGGCCGCATGCGGCCCGCGGAGCTCTTCCCTGCGGCCCGCGGAGCTCCCCAGGGGAGCTCCGCAGGGGCCCCCAAGAGAAAAGCGGAGGCTCCCGCCTCCGCCCCTCTCCTGGAGCCTCGGCGCATAGAGCGCCGAGTCTCCGTCCGAGCGCCTGAGCCCCGCCCCGATCCAAGCTGCGTGGGGAGGAGGCGGGGCTGGGAGCTCTGGGCTGAGCGCTGCGCTCGGCGTGGAGCTCCCAGCCCCGCCCCCTCACCACGCGGCTCTGAGCGGGACCGCCGGAGACGCGCTCGGGTAAGGGGGGGGGGGAAAGCGGGACCCGCCGGGGCCGGGGGCGGGGCCGGGCCGGGCCGGGCCGGGCCGGGGGGTGGGGGAGGGAAGCGGGACCCGCCGGGGCCGGGCGAAGGGAAGCGGGACCCGCTGGGGCCGGGCTGGGGGGGGGGAAGGGAAGCGCTCAGGGCTGGGGCTGAGGATTAGGGTGCGGGGGGATGAGGGGTTCATGATGTGGGGGCGCTCAGGGCTGGGGCAGAGGATTAGGGTGTGGGGGGATGAGGGCTCTGGCTGGGGCTGAGGATTAGGGTGCAGGGTCCTAGTGCCTGCCCTCCGCCAGTACTGGCAAGGCAGGCTTCCCTTACCCTGAGCCTCTCCAACCCCAAACCCTCAGCCCCAGCCAGAGCCCTCATTCCCCCGCACCCTAATCCTCAGCCCCAGCCCTGAGCGCCCCCACATCATGAACCCCTCATCCCCTGCACCCTAATCCTCAGCCCCAGCCAGAGCCCTCATCCCCCCACACCCTAATCCTCTGCCCCAGCCCTGAGCGCCCCACATCATGAACCCCTCATCCACAGCCCTCACCCCACACTCCAAACCTCTTCCCTAGCCCTGAGCCCCCTCGCATCATGAACCCCACATCCACAGCCCTCACCCCACAGCCCAACCCTCAACCCAAGCCCAGAGCCCCCTCTCATCATGAACCCATCCACAGCCCTCACCCCACAGCCCAACCCTCTTCCCTAGCCCTGAGCCCCCTCGCATCATGAACCCCTCATCCACAGCCCTCACCCCACAGCCCAACCCTCTTCCCTAGCCCTGAGCCCCCTCCTGCATCATGTACCCCTCGCCCTCAGCCCCACAGCCCTCACCCCTGCACTCCCTCCTATCCCCAAACTCCGTCCCAAAGCCTGCACCCCCCCCCCCGGCCGCAGCCTGGAGCCTGCATCGAGCACAGAGCCTGCATCCAGACCCCCTCCCCCACCCAAACTCCCTCCCAGAGCCTTAGGCAGTAAATCTAAGTGCGTGTTTTGTCCTTTGAGTGAGGTGCATTACTGAGTGTATATATTTATTAAAACTGCGCGCGCTTAGGGGAGGAGGTGGAGAAGAGACAGGGCAGGGGCGGGGCCTCATGGAAGGGGTGGATTGGGGGTGGGGCCAGGGGCAGCAAGGGGGCATGTCAGTGATGCGGCCCTCGGGCCAATGCACTAGTCCTCATGCGGCCCTCGGGGTCATTTGAGTTTGAGACCCCTGGTATATATGGATGGCCTAACTTTCTCTTTTCTATTCATTTAAATAGGATGTTTTCCAAGTATTAAGTTCTGATACCCAGAGGGTCCAGCTCTCCTGCTACAGGTTATGAGTCACCATCAGAGAAGCCAATGGAAGTGACATGCATCCTGAGGTAGGAGAATGAGGCCCCAGAAAAAGGGGGAAGAGATCAGATTTCCTGAAGATCCTGTAGCCATCCAGGTCTGTTATTTCAGTTCCATCTTATCCCTACAGTGGCTATAAAATATGAGCTGGGAGTATGATGTCAATGAATCCACTTTCAATAATTGATATGATGAATAATCTCAACCTTCCAACACCTTCTGTATCTCCCCGCATCTCAAGAAACTTCATTCATCAACCACGTTTGAAATGTTTAAGTAATCTCAGTGATGTATGGAGCACTGACACTCCCTTGTTAGAAATCCTTGCTACTAACATTCTATCAAATTAAAAAGCCACTGAGCTCTTGTGCATAAAATTATCATAAATTATCTCTGAAGGTTCATTGCTGCTTGGAATGTTTAATTGTTCACTAGACTGAACTTCAGCAGCTGAGGATGATTAATCCATTTGTCAGGAGCTCTCATAGTATTTTTTTCACTCTAGCTCTGGAAAAGGTGGCAAACCTGACTGTGAGTTTCTTAGAAGCAGCAAGGTTCCATTTTATTAAGGGATACTTTTGATTGTTGGTTTCCAGTAGAGGACTGGTTAAATTAGATCACTTCTGTATCACCCCTTCAGATGGAAAACTTAATTCTCCATAATAGTATTCATAAATCTCCAGTTAGGGTTTGCATATAGATAAGGGTGGGATTTTCAGAAGAGCTCAGCTTTTGGCTACCTGCTCCCAGTGAATTCAAAACTCCCAGTGACTTCAGTGGAAGCAGAGGTAGGCCAGTGCTAAGTACTTTGAAAATCTCACTCTGTGCATGAATTAGAGCTAGTCAAAATTTTTCACCTAGATAATTTTCCTACTAAAAAATGGATTTTTGTTAAAAATGAAGTTTTTCACATGGCAATGTGTTTTTGATGAAATGGTTAAATATTTAATGACAAAGTTAGAAATGAAACAAAACTAAAAATTATGTTTTGTTTTGTATCTAATTGAAATCTATTTTGGGTTTTGAAAACTGAAAAATGTTGGAATTTTAGATTTTATTTTTTTCTGCCATTCTCCCACTTTTTTCCTTCTTTGAAAAAAGTTGAAGTTTTGAAAAGTTATAGAGTGCCAAAGTTACTGAATTTTCTTTTTCCAGTTGCCACTCTGTAAATTGTCAAAAGTTGGAGAATATGTTAAAAGTCACACAGTGGAAAAAGGGGAAAAGAAAAAATCCTGTTCACTTTATTCAAGTCACTGGCAAAAAGAAGGCAAAAATAGAAAAAATGAGAAAAAAAAGGAGGAAAAGCAAAAATGTGTTATCATAGCAGTTAAAATAATCTGAGATCTTGAGCTAGTATGCTTCTTTTTTAAGAGTCATTGCAGAGCAGTGACACCACAGACCTCCGAGCAGCATAAGAAGCTCTTGGGATGAGAATCCTTCTATAAATTAAAGAGCTGGATATATTGTGACTGCTTCACAGTTTCTCATTACTATGAACCAAAATAATATACTCATAACTATGACCCAAAATGCAGTGGAGTCCTTGCTGCACCATGTGCAGTGTTCACAAAGACAGATTTGTGCAAGTTCAGAGTCTAGGAGACAATGTTGCACAGTCTTCTCCACTATTTAAATGGATATTTCACTGGAAATTCCATTGCTTTGAACCTCTGCACTGTATAGAGGTGTAAGAGGGTAGATGACTGAGATCTCACTTTGTAAATGAAATACATATAACCAAGTGTTCAACTTCTTTAAAATAAATGAGTGTGGTTCATTCTAAACAAACTTTCATTTAACACTTAGCACACCAATCTATTGATTTTAATAGTGTGATTATTAGGTATATACCAATAGAATTCAGTGCTGGTGAACTATAGCATCTTGTACAATTTACTGTCAAATAAATTAAGATAATTTATTCCAGGTAAGCTAGTTTTTCACATTTCCTAAAGAGAACAGGTTGAACTTGTCTAGCTTTTAAATATAAACATTTGAGGCTAAATTTCATCCAGATTTACATGAAAATGGTTCAAGTCTTGGTAGAATTTGGCCACTAATTTGCAACTTTTACAGAGCTCCTGCGGAATTCTAACAGCACATTATTGAACTAAAGGTCTTTCAGGTGCCTTTGATAAAACAGCTGTCAAAAGTTTTACAAGAGTTGGCTAGTGTCGCCATGCCATGCTGTATCACAATTTGTCCCTGAAATGGATACTTGGCAATTGCCACTTTGCTTGTCCCTGGAAATGTTTTATTTTAATTTAGTATAAAGACCAGTTTAAAAAATTATGTTCATTTAATCTTTAAGGGGACCAGTCCTCTTCTTACTGACCTCAATGGGAACAGAATTGAGCTCTGAATGAAAATGAATGTACAATTCATTGTACAACATTATTTTTTGCCTTATTGACTTAAGATTCTGAAGTGACTTACTAAGTAAAGTGACCATCCAATACATACAACATATTGATTTGTAAAATTATCAAAGCATAGTAATAAAGAGACCATTGTATTATTTTGAATGTGAATTTTTCACAAAAAAGTGTTTTTTTATTACTGAAAAAAACTACAGTCAGTTCTAATGCTGATAAATAGGGATTTAGAAATACTTCAGGTATAAAGCCCAGAAAACAATGCACATAAATCGGAGGGTGGTTAGTGACACTGTTCAAAATGATGAGGGATGCAACCCCATGTTCTGGGTGTCCCTAGCTTCTGACTGCCAGAAGCTGGGAATAGATGACAGGGGATGGATCATTTGTTGGTTGCCTGTTCTGTTCATTTCCTTTGAAGCTGCTGGCTTTGGGAACTGTTGAAGACAGGATACTGGGCTGGATGGATCATTGGTCTGACCTGGTTTGGCCATTCTTATGTTCTAAATATAACTTATGTAATTATAACTAGGTCACTTCTGGGTTCGGTATAAGTTACCACCAGGTCCCCAGTCAGGTGTAAAGAAACAAAATGGACTTGTTGGTTGCTACACCCTTCACAGGCACCAGCAGGTAAGTCACTGGTGACAAACCAAACAATAGTCTCATATAAGGCCTACCTTCCCTCAGGGAGGCTCTGGCACTCAGCAATCTCAAGCTGTTTCTGGCTCAAGCCAGGCCTTTCTCCCAGAGTGAGAGCTGGAAGTCTACTGTCCTTCCCAGTCAACTACCAACAAATCCCTCCCTCCAAGCCTGATACCTACTGCATTTCTAGCAGGTCAGGCCTGACTGAACCCACAGCAACTCGTTTACTCCTTCCTGACCTGTGAATTATAAATAATTTGCACCTATTTGAAGATGTCAAAGCACTTTACAAATATTAATGCACCATGTCTCACAACACCTGTTTAGCATAGATATTACTGGCCTATTCTGCAGAACCAGAGGCACTGAAAAGTTAAGACCTCCAGTATCTTCAGTGGGCATTGGATCCGATCGTCAGTGATTTGCCCAAGGTTATACAGGAAGTCTGAAGAGTTGGGAATAGAAGCCCTCTGAGCCCTCCGCCACCTAGGAGCTGCAGGGACATGGAGGTGGGTAGGGAGCCTCTGCCAGCCCCTCCATGAATTTTTGTTTACTGCCCATGACCTGTCCATGACTTCTATTAAAAATACTCGTGATTAAAACTAAAACATAGCCTTACTCATAGGTCACATTTTCTAGACCTTTAATCATTTTTGTTCCTCTTCTCTGGATTTTCTCAAATTTGTCCACATCTTTCCTGAAATGTGGCACCCAGAACTGGACAAAATACTCCATTTGAGGCCTAATAAGTGCAGAGTAGAGCAAAATAATTACTTCTTGTGTCCTGCTTACAACACACCTGTCAATGCATCCCAGAATGAAGTGTGCTTTTTTTGGAATTGTATCTGACCAAACTATCATGTATGACCCACACATGAGTAAGAATCAGGATTGTTGAAGTGATTTGAACAAAGAAAAGGTTGCAGGATCAGACCCTAAGTCTGTACTTTACAGAGAAGGCCAAATACAGAGAGGAAATAAATGGTTGTGGAGAATATATATCAATAAGTGAACATAAGTGGATGAGAATTAATGCAACTTACATGTCTATGAGGTGGAAGGGAAGTGTTATTGTGCTTTAAATAACTAAGAGGGAGATATAAGAACACATAAGATAGAGCAGATACCTCCACCTTATTTAATTTTACATCTTTTAATTCACTACTTTTCCTACTACAACCCTACCCTCTGTCCATTTGGTGTGATAGTTACACTCCCTTTCATTGACTTCCTGATGTGTAACTTACATCATCACTTACATCACCTCTGATTGTGACCCAGAAATTCTAATGATGTACGATTCAGTCCTGCTCTTTAATTCCCAAATGCAGGTATGTGATTACAGGTAATGACTATTCATTCAGATTTTGCCTCTCCAGGTTCCAAAACAGCATTACAAGCTATGTAGTGATGCATGCCTGCATATCAGAAAGTGGGATAGCACCCTTAGTTTAAATCCTCCTCAGTTCATGCATCATTAATTTAATAGCCCATAACAGTCTATTATGTCAGCCCAGCTACCACATGTGCTCTAACTGTATGCTCTAAAGGTCCTTATGAAATGTTTATTTGAAAAAAGTTACTGTACTTAAACATATGATGAGTCTGAAAGCATTGTAATAATTTTAAATATAAAAACTTTTTGCTTATTGAATGTCTTATTTATTTATATACTTACAAAACTGAACTGGTAAAAGTGATTTACTTAACCTAGAAGCTGAAATCTTGCATACCAGGTTTTAACCCAGGGCAAATTATTTATTCCAATGTCAATGTGAGTACATCTCTGGAAATAAGGATTTCTAATGTAAATGAGGATAGATTCTTAATAACAATCATGCAGTTGTACTGTAACTACTTATAAGAATAATTATATATTTTCTGGTATAAGCATAGTTGTAGAAGCAGAAATCTAACTTTCCCATTCCATTTAGAGGCCATTTAATGTTTTTTAAAGTTACTTTTTGCAGCAGGTCTAGTATTCTAGAAATGACCCTTCTCCTACAGAACTTGGTCAGCCTTATAGAGGTTCTATTTCTATAGGCCAGATTCTACTCTCTTTGCAAACTTGAAAACTCATTGACTACACTGGAGTTATTCCAGTGTAACTGAGACCAATATATTCAGCATTAGTGGCTGGCTCTGGATACATCAGACAATGGGCATATCTATCCCCTGGAAGCTACAGTGGCACAGCGGCAGTGCTGCCACTGCAGTGCCATAGTGTAGACACTTCCTACATTAATGGAAGAGGTTTTCCCATCAGTATATTTAATCTACCTCCGAAGCAATAGAAGCTAGGTCAACGGAAGAATTCTTCCATCAACTTAGCTACATCTACACCAGGGGTTAGCTTGGCTTAATTATAGAACTTAGGTGTGAAATTTTCTGACCCCAAGTGTTGTAGCTAGGGTGATCTGAATTTTAAGTGCAGACCAGGGCAAAGGTTCACTGTGAGAAGCGTGTGCTCCTATGGACCTGCACAGACTTAACTATGCACGATGTCATATTTATGTATTGTGTGCACTACTATTGTATAATTAGGGTACAAGTCTGAGAGGTATGGCTGCTTCCTTTGGAGATAATGGTGATTTCTGATCTTTCAGGAATAATGTCAGCTAGACACACAAAAGCATTACTCGGTGGGAAATTTCAAGGTAAAAAGGAAGGTTAAAATGTACCATTGTTAGCCATGGGCTTGCTTGCTTGAAGATTATAATGGGGTCTGTTTTGGGGTCTGTTTTAGGCTAGCTGAGAGCTTACTAATAAGGCTCTATCCTTCTATCCTTTGATCCCTAAGCTCTTTAGGATCCCATGACAAAGGGGCTGGGCTAACTCAAGGAACAGGGGTTTAAAAGGCAGCTCCTAAGCAACAAGAGGAGCTAGCAAACAGGGGAATTTTGCAAGGGAGTTCTGCAGGTGAAGGAGAAGAGACTAGGTGACCATTGGGGGTGAGTATGTTTGTCTGTTAGTTGGTTCTTTGCTTGCTTGCTTGAAGATTATAGTGTGCTCAGTTTTGGGGGCTGTGTGTGGGGATTTTCCTGAGACTTCTTCCACTCAATTCCCTAAAAACTCAGTTCAATTCCAGTCACATCACTTAGCTACCTTTATTTGGCATACAGCAAAGTTTAAATGAGTCGATCAGTATGTGGGGAGGGATATAGGACATACCGCATATCCAAACTACAAAATCGTTAATCAGCTTTTATACACATTCTAAAACAGACTACCACATGCACCATCTATTCCACATTGTATCATGCACTCTATGATTGGTTTATTAGTTTCTGTGAACCAATCCCTGTACAAATCACAAACTGTTCATGCTCCACACATATGCTGTCTGTTGCGCATTGCTTGCTTCCCTACTATCTCTTTTCACTACCTACATATTTTGCATACTTACAAGGCTACTGTGAATTTATGCTTTGTTCAATGTTTCAGCTCCTTACTCACAAGAAAACTACACTGTGTGCTGAGCCAAGCTGCCTGCTAGGCTCAGCTGAGAGAGTACTAATTAGGCTCTATCTTTTGAGCCTTAACTCCTTTAGGATGCCTTGACAAGGGGGTGGGGCTAACTCAGGAAGAACAGGGGTTTAAAGAGCCAGTTGCTACATGACCAGAGGAGCTAGCAAGCAGGGGAGTTTTGCGAGGCAGTTTAGAGAGGGAGTGTTAAAAGCAGATACACCTAACACACATACTCTAAACTTAGGCCAATGACCTCCCCCATTGCAAAACAAACAATAAATAATTAAGGAAGAAGTTCAGCAGCAGAAAAACGGGTTATCCATTTTATTATACTGTTTGCAGCATGTACGATTATCTATCTTGTGGCATATGTGTGGATACAGTGCAAGCCACTCAGAGCCATCAGAGACACCATACAGGCTCTTGAGGCCAGAGTGGCTGAACTGGAGGAGCTAAGGGAGACAGAGAGCTACATAGACAAGACTTTCCAGGACACAGTAGAGCAATTCTACTTCCAGTCTGACAAACTCTGTGCTGCTGAGAAGGATAAAAATCTCAGGGAAGGAGAATATCAAGCTGGAGAGGCGCAAAGCAATCTCATAGTTGGGATTCTCCTTTCAGATGATGTCATGTCATGGTATCCTCTTGCACTGAGGATACCCTTTGTGCAGAGGGAACCCCAGTTACTAGGAAGAGCCAGGTAATAGTAATAGGGACTTTTTATTAGAAATAACGATAGCTGATATTTCCCTGAGGACTGGAGAACTGCCTGGTGAATTGCCAGCTGGCTATGAAGGATGTGGATCTCATAAAACATCTAGACAGACATATGTGCAGTGCTGGGGAAGAGCCAGCAGTCGTGTTACATGTAGGTACCAGTGACATAGGGAAAACTAGGAAAGAGTTCCTGGAGGCCAAATTTAAGCTGCTAAGTAAGAGATTAAGTCCGAGACCTCCATGGTAGTATTCTCTGAAGCGCTTCCACTTCTACGTGCAGGGACAGGAAGGCAGGCAGAATTACAAGGTATTCATGCGTGGATGAGACAATGGTTTAGGGAAGAGGGTATTAGATTTATTAGGAACTAGGGAATCTTGTGGGAAAGGAGGAGCCTACTCAGGAAGGATAGGCTCCATCTAAACTAAAACAGAACCAGATAGTTGGCCTGTATAATTTTAAAATGTTGTAGAAGAGTTTTTAAACTAAGGGCTGGTGGAAAACCTACAGGTGTGGAGGAACATAATTTGGGTGAATTTATTAATAGAGACACTCTATATCTTAGTAAAAAGGATAAAGGAAGAAGTTGGTAAAGTACAGATAGGATCTAGTGAGGAACAATGAAACCTAAAAGAGTCTGATTTAAATATAACTCATGGACTCAAGCAAGAATATTGAGAAAATGTACAAATGCTTATATACAAATGCTAGAAATCTAAATACTAAGTTTTGTGAACCAGAGTGCCTAACATTAGATAAGGATATTGATATTTCAGGCATCATGGAAATTTGGTGGAATGATGATAATCAGTGGGACATGGTAATACCAGGCTACAAAATATATAAGAATGACAGAGTAGGTTGTGCTGGTGAAGGAGTGGCACTAAATGTGAAAGAAAGCATAGAGTCAAATAAAATCTAAAATCAAATGTACCATAGAATCTCTATGGATATAAACTCCATACTTGAATAATAAGAGTATAGCAGTAGGAAAATACTACTGACCACTTGACCAGGATGGTGATGGCAATTGTGAAATATTAAGGGAGATTGGAAAAGCTAGAAAAAGAGAGAACCCAATAATGGGGGCTTGAGGAGGGGCAAATTTCAACTAGATAAAATTTCTAGACATTATAAATGACTACTTCTTGAAACAGCTTGTCCTGGAATTGACAAGGGGAGAGGCAATTCTTGATTTAGTCCTACATGGAGTACATGATCTAGTCAAGTGGTGAATATAGCTGGATCATTCAATAATAGAGATGATAACGTTTTTAAGTTTAACATCCTTGTAGGGTGAAAAATGGCAAAGAAACCTACCACAGTAGCATTTAACTTCAGAAATGGAAACTACACAAAAATGAGAAAGCTAGTTAAATGGAAATTAAAAGGAACAATCACAAGTGTGAAACTACAAACTGCATGGAGACTATTTAAAAACACCATATAGAGGCTCAGACTAAACGTATATCCCAAATAAAAACAAAACAAAACAGTAAGAGGACCAAAAAATGCCACCTTGGCTAAACAGCAGAGTAAAAGAGGTGGTTAGAGGCAAAAAGGAATCCTTTAAAAATTGGAAGTCAAAACCTAAGTGAGAAAAATAGAAAGAAGCATAAATTCTGGCAAGTGAAGTGTAAAAGTATAATTAGGAAGGCTAAGAAAAAATTAGAAGAGCAATAGCTAAGGACACAAAAACTAACAGCAATTGTTTTTAAGCACATCAGAAGCAGGAAGCCTGCCAGTCAGTCAGTGGGCAACTGCAAAATCAAGTTAATAAAGGAGCACTCAAGGAAGACAAGGCCATTGCTAAATGAAGTGTTTTCACTGGTTTTCACTGCAGAGAATGTGAGGAAGATTTCCACACCTGAGCCAGTGTTTTTAAGTGACAAATCTGAGGAGTTGTCTCAGATTGAAGTCTCAGTAGAGGAGGTTTTGGAACAAATTGATAAAGTAAACAATAATAAGTCACCAGGACCAGATGATATTCAGCCAAGAGTTCTGAAGGGACTCAAATATGAAATTGCATAGTTACTAACTGTAGTATATAACTTATTGCTTAAATCAGCCTCTGTACCAGATGACTGGAGGGTAGCTAATGTAACACCTATTTTTCTGGCAATTATAGGCCCATATGTTTAACTTCAATATCAGGGAAATTGGTTGAAACTGTAGTAAAGAACAAAATTAACAGACACATAGATATACCCAATATGTTTGGGAAGAGTCAACATGACTTTTATAAAGGGAAATCATGCCTCGCTAATCTATTAGAATTCTTTGAGTGTGTCAATAAACATGTGGTCAATGGCGATCCAGTGGATATAGTGTACTTTGACAAAGGCTTTTAAGAAAACTGAATAGAAATGGGATAAGAGGGAAGGTCCCCTCATGGATCAGTAACTGGTTATAAGATAGGAAGCACAGTGTAGGATTAAATGGTCTGTTTTCACAATAGAGAGAGATAAATAGCAGGGCTCCCCCAAGGACTTGTGCTTGGACCTGTTCTGTTCAACATATTCATAAATGATCTAGTAAAGGGGCTGAAGAGTGAGGTGGCAAAATTTGCAGATGATACAAAATTACTCAAGATAGTTAAGTCCAAAGCTGACTGAAGAGTTAGAAAGGGATCTCACAAAACTGGGTGATTGGGCGACAAAATGGCAGATGAAATTCAATGTTGATAAATGCAAAGTAATGTACATTGGAAAAAAATAATCCCAACTCTACATGCAAAATGACGGGGTCTAAATTAACTGTTACCACTTGTGATGGTGTGTGCATATCCTGCACTAAGCAGGAAAGGGTTAATCCCACACTATGGGTGGAGGAAGTCCCACCCCTCAGACTGTGCTGGGCATGCTCCAAATGCTGTGGTAGTATAAAGGAGAGCAGCCCAACTCAGTTTGGGCTGACCACCAAGGAGGAAGGACATTGGTTGGAGGCTCCAGCCCATGAGCCATTACAGCCCTTGCCTGTAGGAGTCACACGGAGACCCCAATGCCCTATGGACTGCAGCTTCAGGAAGCCCAGTAGGAAGTGACCCAGGGAGGTTAGTGAGTGGTATCTCCCACCCATCTAAAGTCAGCATGTTGTGGTTGGATTCCCCACTGACCTAATGGCAGACCACTCCACCTCTGTTAGGGCCCTTGATTGGAGCCCGGTGGAGTTGGGTGGGCCTGGGTCCCTCTACCCCAGCTGCAACCCATTCTGGTGATGGGCTCCAGATCTGGCCACTAGGCCACACTGCCCTGTACCTGAGGGCCGCTGTATTTACTCTGCCCACTAGGCAACACTACCCTGTACCTGAGGGCCTCAGTATTGACTCTGGCCACTAAGTCATACTGCCCTAAACTCAAGAACCGTGGTATTGACTCCGTTCATTAGGCCATGCAGCCCAGAACCCAAGGGCTGCTGCTTTGACTCTGGCCCTTGGACTTCAGCATGGTGAGGCCCAAGACAGTCTGATAGACTGTAACTGCGATGTCAGCACACCTACTATCCACCCCGACAGGAGATGAGGTGCGCATACACCACCACACCACTCAAGGAAGAGATCTTGGAGTCATTGTGGATAATTCTCTGAAAACATCCACTCACTGTGCAGTGTCAGACAAAAAAAGCATCATTAGGAAAGGGATAGATAATAAAACAGAAAATATCATAATGCTGCTTTATAAATCAATAGTACTCCCACAACTAGACTACTGCTTGCAGTTCTGGTTGCCCCATCTCAAAAAAGATACATTAGAGTTTGAAAAAGTACAGAGAATGGCAACAAAAATTATTTGGTCCCATATGAGGGGAGTTTAAAAATATTGGGACGGTTCATCTTAGAAAACAGATGACTAAGGGAGGATATGATAGAGGTCTATAAAATCATGAATGGAATGGAGAAATTGAATAGGGAAGTGTTAATTACTTCTTCATATAACACAAGAACTAGAGGTCACCTGATTAAATTAATAGGCAGCAGGTTTAAAACAACCAAACTAAGTACTTTTTCACACAATGCAAGTCAACCTGGGATACTTGTTTCCTTGGGATGTTGTGAGTCCAAAAGTATTACTGGGTTAAAAAAAGAGTTAGATACGTTCATGGAGGTAAGTTAATCAATGGCTGTTAGCCAAGATTGGTAGGGACACAATCCTTTGCGTGTTCCAAAATCTCCAACTGCCAGAAGCTCTGACTGGATGATAGGGGATTGATCACTTGAAATTGCCCTGTTCTGTTCATTACCTCTGAAGCATCTGGCACCAGCCACTGCCAAGAGACAGGATACTGGGTTAGATGGGCCATTGGTCTGACCCAAGATGGCTGTTCTTACCTGTTGACAATGATGGCACTAAGGGACATAGAGAGAAATGGCTCATTGACTGCTAACTTGAGCTGAGTGAATAATTCATAAGAAGTCAGTATTTTTTTCTTTCTCCCTCTCTTTATGACTTGTCCATAATTTCCTCCAATTTACTTGTTTGAAATTATTTGCTGAATAATGTCTGTGAATAAACGAAATATACATTCACTTCCCATAACTATTCTGCAAAATTGATTAGAATTTGCTGGGTCTCTGAAGAGTCCTGCCAACAAACACATTAGCTATAATATTTGTGGCAAGTGAATTCAATATGGTGCTGAACACAGCCAAAACTTCTAACTTCTGAAAGAATATGAGTAGTAGAAATGTACTCTTTTGCTGGATTTGCTTACCAAATTAATTAAACAATGTAAGGCAGGCTCAGGTGTCTAACATAGCGTAGGAGACAATGTTGATGAAAAACACCATAAAAGTGCCCTATATAATCTCCAAGCAAGATTTGCTCCACGCTGTGGAGTGGGACTTTGGAACAACAGGTAGAAAGAACCCCTGAAAGTTCCCTCACCAGAGCATGCTGAGTCTGCACATTTTGGGACTATTTTGACCTTCAGTCTAGCTGGATACATTTTATAAAAGATGCTGTTTCTTTGCTTTAATATTAAATCTTAGTCTAGTAATTCAAGGCTCCTGTAATCTGCGATGTAGCATCCAGTGTAATAATTATACTTAAATCAATAGTTAAAGAAAGAGTCTGAGGTTTTTCTGCTCCTGATATTCCTATTGAAAATGGCACACACACAGTATGGAGAATGTTGTTTGGCAACATCTGTTTTGAGAAATAAAACCTATAAATAAACTCTAAACTTCATTCCACATGTATAACAAATACTGAGGCCACAGTGGTCTAAAAGGAACAAATTGTGAGTCACAGCATTAGCACCTCAAGACTGATCCCAAATAACTCAGTTCACATTTCATTTGTTATGTTTTGAGAAGTGTAAATACCTTTCTGTTTCTCTGCAGTGTTAGTTCCTAGGGGACTGGGGAGAAATCTTCCATGCAGTTGTTTTCAATAGTTTAAGGTTGTGTGGTCCCAAGTAACATTTCAAGGTGTCTCAGAGACCATCATACTTACCGTATACCAACTCTGATGGCTGCAATGGCAACAGCCATCTCATTAACAACTGAGCTAATGCTAACACAGTAGCTCACCATTTGCACTCTAGTTATTCCAGTTTCATAGGTTTAGCAGAATTAGCAAAAATAAACTTTGCATCCTGGAGTGCTGAGAGATGAATGACTTGATGTATGAGTGAAGGAAATGTACATCATGCATGTATGGCTCTCAGAAGGAGAAATCACATTCAATTCTTTCTTTATTGGAAGAACCCTTAAAGGAAAAACATAGAAGCAATTTTTTAGCTACTCTACGCTATTGATCTTTTCAAACTTTTCTAGGAAGCCTTTTGCATCATGTACGAAACTAAATATCCATTTCAGTATTGTGGTTTATTAAAGGTATTGTCAATGAAACAAACTGTAGAATTAAATTGCTTTAAAAGTACAATTTAAGAATGATTTAACATAACTTGAATACAAGGGATCAGATTCACTGAGGCCTCTCCAGATGACATGAGGCATACACAAAGTGGCACAAAGCCCTGGTCTTCTGGGATCTGTAGTTAGCCAAGACCATCCCTGAAATGGGTAGTGCTGACCAGAGACAGGATGTGGCCATCACAGTTTATGGATGTACTGTTTCAGCCATTCGCATTGCCACTTCTTCCTGATGGGCATCTATGGAACCCTCAGTGAAGATTAAAATTATGTGCCAATGTGTGTGTCAAACAGACCTCTAATCGAAACAGATAAGGTGATTATAGGGCCATTCAAATGGAACAGCTCAAATGTATTGAAATAGCTATTCCTAACCAGACCAAAGATGAGGTAAGAATATGGCTGGCCCTGTGGAAACTCTCCTCAACCCTTTGTGCAGAACACAAGGAGTCTGCTGCTTGCAGGAAGTCAAGTGCTGGTCCAAGCCAGCTGACACTGAAGACAATAATCTGTAAGGACTCCTGCAACAGTGCTAATACCAGTTCAGAGCATTCTGCCATGTAACAATCCTTCATGAATTCTAATAGTCTGTTATGCTGTTGCTATGTTTGGACTAGTAGTCTGGCATATTGTGGTGATACCTGGTAGTCTGTTATGATTACCAGGAAGTCCTTACTATCTCTGGACATCGTTAAAGGTCACCTAATTTTCAGACTCAAACAGGAGCCTGATCCTGCAAGGTGCTGAACCTCGTCAACTCTCATTAGTCCCAAATATTATATAACCTCTTTTGGAAAAAAGAAAGCTGGCTAAGAATCAAACTGAAAAACTCTTCATGCCAGAAGCACTAGTTGGTCAAATTACTATATAAGTACCTGGCGTTGTTCTTCTTAATCAAACTTTAGTGTGGAAACACTCCAGGCTTTCTTCTATTGCTTATGCTATTTCGGTGGTACTTCCTTTGATTTACCCAAGGATGTTTTGTTTTAATTAATGTTTATGACTGGCTTCATCACCAAAGCAGTACCGACAAAGTACTGAAGTGGATGTGCTTTGTTTATGGGTTTTGAATCTAATTATGTCATCCATAAAAATAGACCAAACAATTTTGTTTGTCTGCCAAAAATCAATTCTTTATCACTAGATTGCAGATCTTCATTTTTTTTCATTTAAAAGTAATAAAAGTTGTTTACTGATCATTATAAAACTAGTCTATATGGAGGTTTCCATTTATTACATTTCAGTATGTTATGCTAAAAGGAGATGTTATATTAATGACTGAGATGTACCTTCTTTCCAGTCATGAAAACTTGCTAGAAATCATTTTATTAATATTCTAGAAGCCACTCCTGCAAACCTCTATTTGTGTGACCAATTCTGCAATCTTATTTCATATGATGAAGTTTCAGTGCGAGTAACCACATGAGTAAGGGTTTACAAGATAAGACCTTTAGGGCTGCTACCTTTTAGGGGATGGGGGAAGCTAGTGACACTTAGATATTGTTGTGCAAATATTTTATGCAAATATTTTAATTAGTTATTTATGTGTGCATTTAATTGTCATATTTGGATATGATCACACACTTCCTTTTTAAAATGTGTGTGATTTAGTGGTGGTGAAATGCATCATTATGACAGCTCTAGTGAAAGAGGTCCTTTATTTATCTACAGGTTAGCAATAGGGCAAGCTGCCACCATGCACACTGCCCTACCAGCATTCCTCAATCGTGATCTATGGGAGACTTCCTCTTAGGGTAACAGGGATAAATCAGTCTCTCTGGACCATGACATTCTCCTGATGCTGAATCTGCCGAACTAAGAAGATGACAACATTTCACATTTTAGGTCTTACGATCCAGATTTGTTAGTTCTGCGCTCAGGTGTCACTCCTCCATAGGCTGGAAAATATGGAAGATGCACAGTGGTATAACTGAGGCAAAATCAAACTACTAACCATTTATAAACCATTTAGTACGCATACAGTATATACTTCTCATTTTTGTTGTCTAACGCAAGAGCCATGTATCCCCAGCCACCGCTCAACCTCGTCATCATCTGGCCAATATCATAAGTGTCAGCGAGTCCTTGGGAGGGACGTGAAGGAGTAGATTGTAATGGCCTGTGGATTAAAAGTGGACAAGCAGGAGGCCACAGAGCTGTGAAGCACCTTGAAAGAGAGGACAAAAAAGCTTTACCTTGATGTAATGAAGTAGCGGAAGTCAGCACATTGATTCAAAGGTGGTGGTGGGGAATGTAGTCAGAGCAAATGCAAAGTTTAGCAGCTTGTCTTATACTAACCAGAAAGGGCAATGTCAGTGTTAGGGAGGCCAGAGGTTACATGATCTAAGATGGGAGAAGGATGAGAGTTTTGGTTGTCTAGACAAAAAAGAAAAGGGAAGATCTTAGAAATGTTTGGAGGAAGAAGCAGCAAGTTTTGGACAGTGTGTCTGTGTGGGCAAGAGAGGAAGGGACTGCAGATGACTCCCACATTATGAACTTGGCTGAGAAGCAGGATTATGGATGTCAAAAATGACAGCGAATGGGGTGGGGGAAGAGTGCAGAGGATTTGGAAGAAAACATGAAGAACTGAGCTTTGGTTTTGGTCTGGCACACTGAAAGGAGTGCACAAAAGAGAAAGCAACTGGAACTGGCCAGCTGAGAATTCTTGCAATGTGGTGTTTACCATTGTGCAGAGCTGATGTGGCCATGTCCAGCATCTATGCCATTCCACACTTGACTGTAGTGCACAGAGAGTCTTGAAGCATGGCCAGTCTGCTCTAGAGTCTGGCTATGCTCGACTTATAGCATTGAACTAGCTGGTGTAAATATGTTGTCTACACTGGGTCACCTACCTTGAAAATCAGGGATCTGTGTAACCCCTCTTTTGCTGCAATGAGCGGAAGTCTGGTGCAGCAGAGACTCTGCAACACGGAGTTCAGTTTTGGCTGTGTTAAGTTCAGACTCATAGCATGACTCACCAGAGGAACTGTCAGAGAGATATATAAGAGAGACAGTGTTGTCTAGTGGAATCAACAGTTCTGGGGTCTATACCCTGCTCTGCCAATAACTAGAAGAATATCTTGGATAAATCACTTAAATTCCTGGTGCCTCAATTTACTCCTCTATAAAATTGGTATAATAACTATTTTACAGCAATGTTGTGAGGATTAATTAATTAAGACTTGTCAATTGCTTTGAGAGCTTTGTTTAAAATACTTATAAGTGCAAAGTTCTTGAATGTGAGTAGCATAGCTACACACATGACAACAATGGAATGGCAGGCACTAACAGTTTCTTCATCAGTTAAATGGGGATAATGATACTGATTTCTTTTGTAAAGCGGTTTGAGATCTACTTATGAAAAATGCTATATAAAAGCTAGGTATTATTATTATTTATTTTATTCATGGAATTAATTTTTCCTCTTTTTCCATCATACATATTTTCTGATTAAGTGCTGATTGAATAACATTAAGATATACTGGTGTGGTTGTCAGACCCAATATGAAACCTATGTTAAAGATTAGATTTATATTTAAATTTCCCCCGAGCACTGAAAAACTATTGGAGTGCTGCAACCAATCCCAGATTCTCTGCTGAGTGACACTAAATCCTAGATCATGCTGCTTGTTGGCAATAATAGGCACACTCATACACTTGATAAAAAAATAACACATCATTCCTCTGTTACACACAGCCACACTCAATTTGTGAGTAGGAAGGAGATTAAAATGTACATTAATTCTGTTCTTTTAGTATCCTAAAGTATGCAGTAGGTCTTGGGAAACCAGCAGATAGCTTACATATGTACAGTGCAATTCATCCAGAAGATTCCAAAGAGAAATGTATAAAACCACTGAAATGCAGCCAGCTCTGTGGTGGAATTCAGCAGCTGTTTAACACTCCAAAACAGTCTAGACAGGAAAGAATACTGTATCCAAATGAAAGTGCAGATGGAATTGAAGCCAGAACAATGGTACTAACATCATAGTGCTAACTATTAATTTTTTTAACTTGCTTATCTTAAATAAAGCTGTAATTGCCTTTGAGTCTTTCCTTTACAGGCATGAAAAGAAATAGCTTCTTGAAGAGGAGATTAACAATCTGGCGGTTGGAAACAATTTAATATGTCCATATTGGCGGCTCTGTGAAAAGGAACATTATTCTTAATACCTACAACTTTGTTAATTATTGGTAAACTATGTTTTATAGATATTGTCTGAGACTGTAACATTATGAGCATCTTCACCACTCTATTATACAGGGGTAGGCAACCTATGGCCCGCATGCCAAAGGTGGCATGCGAGCTGATTTTCAGTGGCACTCACACTGCCCGGGTCCTGGCCACCGGTCCGGGGGGCTCTGCATTTTAATTTAATTTTAACTAAAGCTTCTTAAACATTTAAAAAACATTATTTACTTTACATACAACAATAGTTTAGTTCTATATTATAGACTTATAGAAAGAGACTTTCTAAAAATGTTAAAATGTATTACTGGCACATGAAACCTTAAATCAGAGTGAATAAATGAAAATTTGGCACACCACTTCTGAAAGGTTGCTGACCCCTGCTATAATATTTTAAATGTATATGTCTTTTTACTTTGCATACATAGAGAGAGCTAAAAGGGAAAAGATACATAAGTTAAAAAAAAAAAACTCAGCAACAGATCTCAATCTGCTGGATGACTGAAATTGTCTATGATTAGGTGGGATCCATGCTTCAAAGAAAAATAGAAGTTTTATCTGCTCTCCGCTAAGTTTGAAATCTTAACTACTTTTTTCTGAATAAGAAAACAATAGTAGAATAGAACAAAATTTGGTTTTGTATTGAGGCTTTCCTCCCCAACGGGTCTATTTTCATTGATTTCAGTGGTATTACTCCTGATTTACACCAAAGTAAGCAAGAGCAGGATCAGACTCAGAGTGGAAAACCTGTACAGATAAATAGAGCAGCCATTATGTGCTTAGCTGTAATACACATGTAGTGTTGGACACTGGAGCCTGTTTTTATCCTTTTTAGAGAAGCATTTTTCAGCTGGAGAGCTTGAATTAGAAGTGCTCGTTAATTTTCAGCTAGACTTTGCAGACTTCTACAATTCTGTATGCTCCTAGAGCCACCTACTTTTTTATTTGGATTATAAAGGGCTAAAAAGAGTTTAAGAATATTTCAAATTTGTTTGTTCAGTTTCTTCATGGGCTTGAGATAGGCAGCTCTGACTAAACAACTGGTGTGAAATCCTGGCCCTACTGAAGTTAATGGGACTTTTGGCATCAGTATTTCACCCTGCTGCCTCCAGATTTGTGATTAACAGGTCTGCCCTCTCTCTAATCTGGATAGCAAGATGTGTACACAGTCAGTATATAAATAAGCCATGATGTGTATGTATAGTTCAGAGCTGTGTAACGCCAAGATTGTTCACGCGTCATTCACTGTATAATTAAAAATATATTGGTGTTCATTACTTCATTTTGAAACTTGCACATGTACATTACTAGTCACACATTTGGATCTAAGATTGTTGAAAGATGGTTGGAAAATAAATAGTTACTTTCAAATCATGTCCTTATTTTGATCAGAGGTCTCTGCTGCAATTAAAGGTCAAGCACTTCAGGTGTCACAGCTTCCATACTTCAGACCAACTTTCCTACTTAAAAAAAGAACAAGGCTAAATGAAAGAATCAAGTGCTACCTCCACCGCCCCCCTCATCCTGAGCAAAAGTGGAACCGAAGGGTTCTTCCAGGGAACTCCTGCAGAGAACAAGGAAACAAGTTCAAAGAGATTTGTGTGACCTTTATGTTCAGGAAAATGAGTCAACTGACAACTTGAACTTGCAGATCTCAAATTAATGCTTAAACAAAATGTGGCCAATGTGTGGTCCAAATATTGCCTACTGTGTGTTACTACAATTATTCTATATTTATACTAGTGTAAAATTACAGTAAAAATGTACACTGTAGCTTTCACAACAATGAGATTGTACTGATTTAAATGAGGGGAGAGTTTGGTCAGTGGAGTTATTCCAATAATGCATGAATGTAACTGAGAGCAGAAGTTAAGCTCTGTTGTGTTGTGTTTTTAATGCACTAAGAACAAATCAGATGATGGAAAGAGCATTTCCATTCCATGTGCAGAGCTGATGATCATGCACAGGTTCAAGAGAAATGCCAATGTCAAGTTAGAAATAAAAGAGAGACCAATAACACCCAATGAAATTAAAGCACCAAATCAAAGGCATCAAACAGGGGACAGCTCCTGATCTTGACAAAAATCCAAGATAAAATTCTAATTAAGCAGTTAACGAGAGTCTGTTGCTAAATATGGGTGAACTAAAAGGTGCCACAAGACTGGAAAGATGGTTTCATCATGGCATTTCCCAAAAAAGGGTGATCTTCCTGAATGCACCAACTGGAGAGGAATCATACTGCTCTCAATCCCTGGCAAAGTATTGGCTACTGTTATGCTGAATAGAATGAAGAGGCAGTGGATGAAATATTATGAGAAGAACAGACTGGGTTCCATCCAGGTAGATCATGTTGTGAACAGATATTCACTCTTTGACAGATCATCAAAAAACTACTGCTTGGCAAACTACTGTAATCAATGGAGGAACTGGAACTGGCCAGCTGGACTGCCCAATGTGTTAGTGGCACATTTATCCATATAACTGTTCAATCCCTTCTTGAATCTTGGTAAATTCTTCACCTTATCAGCTTCCTGTGGCAGTGAGTTCCATAGTTGAATTACAAGTTTTGTGAAAAAGTATTTCCATTGATCAGTTTTGAATTTGCCACCTTTTAATTTAATTGAGTGTCCCCATTCCCCATTTTGCCTCAATCTTCCTGTTTCTGCACCCAACCAATTATGAACTGAAATTACTGATAATGTTGATATTTTGGGGGAGGTTATATTTTAATGCTCGTGAAAGTTAAGGAATATTGAGCTAGGCACAATACCTGAAAGCTTTGTGCAAGTTTACTCATTCAGTTCTGTGAATATGTTGTATTTCAGTCTTGGTCAGCAACACTTTTGAGATTCCAGTCTGACCGCTCACCTAACCACTGAACTAAAATTTGTCAAATTTCATGGGACAATTCTGATGTAGTCAAACATCTAGAAGGAACAAGACAGGATAGGCCTGACTCTCCACTGCCTTGTACTTATTGTTGTCATTTACACATGTAACAAGGAAATGCAATGTGGGTGCACTTTGTTGGGAGAAGGAAAGTAAGTTCCACCCTTTGCAGGGCTCCAGTAAAGACTGATTTACACTAGCAACTTATGTCAGTATAACTACATCGCTCAGTGGTGTGCAAAATCCACACCCGTGAACGATGCAGTTATACTGACCTAACTCCCAGTGTACACAATGCTATGTCATTGGGAGGGCTTTTCCTGTCCACATAATCCACCTTCCCAAGAGGCAATAGCTAACTATGCCAACAGGAGAAGCCCTCCTGTTGTGATAGGCAATGTCTTCACTGAAGTGCTACAGTGGAGCAACTGCATCACTGCAGCTGCAGCATTTTAAGTGTAGATGAGCTCTGAGTAACTTCTCCTGGGAGCAAGTGGGGAGCAGGGCAGGAACTGTGAATTAGTTCCTTCCCTGACTTGCTCCTGGATCAGCACAGCTACACAGAACCTGATGTCCAGGGCTTAGAGCTAAGCTTCAACTTAGTCCAATGTAATTAAATAAACAAAATCATTATCACTTGCTTATCTAAAGCACCCTTTCTCACCAAGATGGCAAGTAACTTACGTAATAAATAAATTACAAAGCACAAAAGTATTCAGAAAGTACCCTCACAAAATGATAAAAATGCAAATATGTTTTGTTTTTTTCTAAGCTGATGGCCAGACTTCTCAGTAAACTCTTTGTTAGTCCCTGGCATGGAGTATTTAGTGACTCAGATGCAGTGTTACTATAGTTAAAAGAAGCAAGTAAGTCTTTACTGTAAATCTAGGCCAGGTTGCATGGGCAGCCAGCTGTTAGATGAAGTTTACATTAATAAAATGTTTGTCTCTTACCCCGGGGCTTTCTGAGTAGCCTGTATAAAGAACTCCGGAAAAATGAAGAGTAGATTTGTTCCTACCAGGCAGGAAGGAAGTTGTCAGGCGGAAAAAGGATATGGACCTGTTTGCATGCAAGGGTCAGTATTTGCTTGCTAGATATTTCCTCTGTGTCCACACGACAAGAAAATCCTTAGTTTCCTGCACTGGACAAATAGCAGGAAAGGGTGTGAGAGTTATTGAATGACATTATCATCTTATAGCCTCATCAGTGAGGAAGGCTGCTTATCAAGACTGATAGCAGTGAACTGAATTTTTGTAGCTGACATGAGGTGCTGAAATTTTTAAGGGATTCTTCTTTAGACTTCTTTAGCTCTGTTTAGCTATTGTAGGATATCATTCTTCCTTTAGCTTCATGAATTTCTGCCAGCTTTTTTACTTGCATCTAACTGCACAATCAGGGTAGGGAAACTTCTAAAGCCTTGTTTGATTTTGTTCTGAACAGAGCTGTGGGAGATTAGAAGAACTAAAACCTGAATAAAATAGAGAGTTTTTTGGTCATAATTTATGTATATATAACCGATGAACTACAAATGTATCCGGTATCTATTCCATTCGCCTATGTGCATAGACAATATGAAGTACTGATCATCTGCCAGTGAATTAAACAATTTCTAACTATAAGTCTGATCCTGTAAACATTTCCTTCCAAATGAAGTGCTTAGTCCTTCAGTTAATTCCACAGAAATCAAAGAGACTACTCATGCTAATAAACATTATTCCAGGATCAGGCAGCGTGGTTAAATCCTCTATCAATGTTCTTTTAAATGTGCAAATGAATTTTTATTTACTGTGTTCACAACCTTTTTTGGTTTACTTTCTGTCAAGATTTCCTGCATGCAAGTTTAATAATGTGAATATTTACCAGAAGCAACATTTTGGGTTGAGTGTTTGGATATTCACCAAAAGCAATTTTCAGATCATATATTCAGTTGTAAAATTTGCTCTCTGCAGTTTCTGCTGTGGTAGTTTGCTATGCAAGTTATCAAAACAGGGTTCCAAAACAACAGTATGTTGCGAATGTGACTAACAAACACTGGACTCATTTAGAGCTGCAAATATTCATAAATTTGCTAATGAACTGCTGGTGAGGAATTATTCAATGAAGAAATTAATAAATCTTCTGGAAAAATCTCCCAATCATGTGCAAATGGAAAAAAAGGATGAAATATGTCAAGTAAATTATTTGTCATGAATTGTTAACTCAGCACTACAAAATTCAAAATTCAAATTTTACTTCTGACTTTATAATCACTCTATGTATGCAAATGGCAGGATTATGCATTTGATTTCAAGTTGCAAGTGTCATTTAAATAGCAGTATATCATACCTTGAGTAGGCTAATAATTAATTTGTGGCAGTTAATTAGGTCAACAGATATGTACAACTCTTTGTACAACTCAGGCCTAACTTTTTCTTGTGCTTTTGGAGAGTTATTCACATTTGTTGCATACTAAATGATTGATTTTGACTGAGGTTGGCTAGGCACATAAGCACTCTATAGTTGTTGGTTTTTAAAAAAATATATTTTGCATTAATCTACATAATAGCAAACATACATACTTCAGAAAGTTGCAGGCAGAGTTATTCATTTACAACAGATGGCACAAGGCAGGAACATGATGAATTGGTAGGTGGGACCTGAACTAGCAGGCACATAAATAAAGTGTCCTCCAAGCTACTTTGGGGATCTAGTTTGTTCAAAAAGAAGAATGAATGATGGGACAAAATATTTGCATATCTTCTTTTGTGCAGTGTAATCCCCCAACATGTGCTCTTTAACTGAAGAATGTTCCTACCTAATCATAATTTTGAATGTCTTCATTCTGGTAAGCTGTTTTTAGATGTATCTTCATCATCTCCAAAACCACTGAAACTATAACAAAGTTTTCTGTAGTTATTTTTATGTTTACTGATCTAATGTCCCTGTGCATTTTACAAAAGCTTGTAGTTACATATAAAGCCAATCACCTTCATATGCTTAGCAAAATCCCACATAGGCAGTTCAGGGCCGCCCAGAGGACTCAGGGAGCCTGGGGTCTTCGGCGGCGGGGGGCCCCAGCTTCGGCGGTAATTCGGGACCCGCCGCCGAAGTGCCCCGAAGACCTGCGGCGGGGACCCCCGCCGCCGAATTACCGCCGAAGCGGGACCTGGCACTTCGGCGGCGGGTCCTGCTTCAGCGGTAATTCAGCAGCAGGGGGTCCTTCTGCCCCGGAGTGGAAGGACCCCCCGCCACTGAAGACCCAGAGCGGAAGAAGCTCCGGGGGCCCAGGCTCCGTGAGAGTTTTCCAGGACCCCTGGAGCGAGTGAAGGACCCCGCTCCATGGGCCCCAAAAAACTCTTGTGGGGGGCCCTGCAGGGCCCAGGGCCTGGAGCAAATTGCCCCACTTGCCCCTCCCCCCGGGCGGCCCTGAGGCAGTTTTAAACATTGATGCCATTTAATGTGTGATGAGATTATTTTATACAATCAGAGGGGCAGTACACAGCAAATAGATTCATTGCAACATAAAACATCCTCATAACTTCAAAGCCATTACTATTCCAGAGCTTCAAGAGAGGTGCGATGTTAGCTACAGTGCTTACTTTGAAAATTTAACATGACTTTTTCATAAGAGCCTGGTAGAAAAAAAAATCCTCTGGCTATGGGAGAGATTCCCCTTGTATTGTTTTGAAATGTCACAGCCAATCAAAATTAATGTAATTTCTGCACTAACCCTTATTCTTTAGAAAAAGACATAAATCATGAGTTTTTCTATGTTCTGAGTCATCACAGGAGGTATGCAGACTGCCTCTTTCTGATTAAGTTGCGATCACAGTGATTCTACCAACTTTTCCCTGGGATTCAGGACAATGACTGAGTCACTGGGGGAAAACAGTATGAAAACCTCTCTGAAAGCAGAAAATGATTGCGTGTCCTGGTTTGGCATGCTGGAGAGAGTAGGGCTGGCAAAACAACTGAAGGGAGAGTAAAAAGCATTACAGAACATTTTTGGCAGGGCAAAAATATGTAAACAATTAAAGCTTGCCCTCTTGAAAAAATGTGAAGCACCTGCATTGCAAATTATCCTGGATTTGTAAGGGACAACTCCTTCCCCAAATCCAAGAGTCTAAGGCCTGGTCTACAATTGGGGAGGGATCGATCTAAGTTACGCAACTTCAGCTACGTGAATAATGTAGCTGAAGTCGACGTACTTAGACCTACTCACCGCGGTGTCTTCACTGCAGTGAGTCGACTTCTGCTGCTTCCCTGTCAACTCTGCCTGTGCCTCTCTCAGCAGTGGAGTACAGGAGTTGATGGGAGAGCACTCAGGGGTTGATTTATCGCATCTAGACTAGATGCGATAAATCGACCCCCGCTAGATCGATCGCTGCCCGCCGATCCAGTGAGTAGTGTAGACATACCCTAAATATTACATCCTGGAAGTTCTGATTGAGTGGAATGTCTTTAGTAGTTTTGTGGGCCTGTTGGCAGTATCACAAAATAATCCCTGTGTTTTGTTTAACAATTTGGAATGTTAAGGAATTGCTGTTCTGGAGAAGTTCAAAGCAGAATTAATATCCTCCATGAAGGAACACAGAGTTTTTTTCCTGTCAGCATTATGCTCATTGTTCAGGGAAATAAAATGTTTTGCCCTTTATAGACCCCACATGTGCCACAAAAAATGTAGTTCTTATATATTGTGTTTTCATCTATCAGTCTCCAAGCTCTTCACAAAGTAAGATCAGAATCTCATCTTATGGATAGGGAAACTGAGAAGCAAACTAACTTGTCCAAAGTCAGATAGCAGGTTACTGGGAGAGACAGGAATAGAACCTCTGTCTCCTCATCCATTGCCCTATCCAATGGACCACGCTACCTTCCATATAGACACCAACTATGGTACAGCTGGTATACTATTTCAGATTGGGGTTTATTTTTTTTTAAACTTGCACACCATCTGTCCTCTGAGTGAAAAACAAGTGAGCTATTTTAACATTCTCCCTACTGCTCTCTTTCCTTCCTTCCTTCCCTCCCCCAGTGGACCTGGGAAAAGAAGAACAGAATGATTTTTAAATATAATGGCTTATATGTATGCATATATATCTGGTTTATATAAAACCTAGGAAGCTGTCCCCAAAATTTCTAAGACCATGTTTTGTTAAAAAACCAACCTGTATTATTCTTTGCCTTTTCATGTAAAATACTGCCATCTTTCTAAATCTACCACAACACTTCTGATCCTTCCCGGGCGGGTAAAGTGTACTGAAGTGATTAGATGCTATCCTTATACTTATCTGCTTCTAAGATGGTGATTTATCACACAAGACTCAAACTACTGCATTATCAAGTACACCCTTTAAATGTCTCTTCTTCTATCTCTCTCTTTCTCACTAATCAGAAACAGGAGAGGCAATGTAGTGAGCACAGTGTATACTGTAACCCCCTTTATCAGTAAACATATTTACTATTTAGGTTCATAGGATGTGATTATAGAAATGGAAAAGAACTATTAGATTGAAAAAGTCCGTTCTCCTCCGAGAGCAGGATATACTGTATGCCCCAGATAGTGGATATATCAGATATTGAACCAAAATTGAACTTGATCTTAGCAAAATGTCTTGTGCCTAATTTGGATGTCACTTATGCTGATTTAGACTGGAGCAACTGTGAGCAGATTCAGGTCAGATTCATTGTTGCCTTATGGCTTCTCTATGCAGTACAGCCAAAAGACAAAGGGCAGGCAGAAGGGTGTCTACCCTATCAGACCCAATGAAAAGCAATAGCTCAGGGTAGAGTAGGGTGACCAGACAGCAAATGTGAAAAATCAGGACAGGGGGTGGGGGGTAATAGGAGTCTATATAAGAAAAAGACCCACAAATCAGGACTGTCTCTATAAAATCGGGACATCTGGTCATCCTAGGGTAGAGCTGGGTGAAATGTTTCAGCCAAAACTTTTGTTTTTCAGTGAAAGATGCAGATTTGGCAACACAAAAACATTTTGCAAATTTGCATCATTTTTGCCAAATTGTAAAAAAAAAAAATTAAAAAAAAAAGTTTCCAACTCTCCAAACTTTTCATTTTGACATTTTCTAAATGAAGTGTTTTGATTTTTTCCATTCAAAATTATTTTTTTAAAAAATTTCTTTTATTATTATTTAACAGTCAAAAATATTTAAAAAGAATCAAAATCAATTTTGTCAAAATGAAACATTTTGTTTAGCCCCCATTTTTTTTGATTTGCTGAAAACTTCAAAACATTTAAGTTTTCGTTTCAACCAGAAACAATTTTAGCCGTTATTTTTCAGAATCGCAGTCCAAGTGAAAAGCACGTTATTCACCCTGTTCCATTCAGGGGGCCTCTTTGCCACTCTTGTACAAATCTCAAATGCAGAAAGTGCTCTGGGGCTGGAGTGGGGGTTGACAGGAAGAACAGCCGGTGGAGCTGAGTGCTCTCCAAGTGGAGATGGAACCTATAAAGACCTGAAAACTCTCGGGATCTGCCTATCTGAGAGAGTCTTTCTGTGTGATACTATTCTGTTCAATGGTGGCACTCAAATTGGACTCCTCTTGGTACAATAAGAGAGAGGGAGCTGCCAAAGAGGGAACTCATTGTCTATGAGAGGCCTTCACCTTTGGAACCCACTCTCCACTTTGATTGAAAATAGTCCACATCTGTGACCTTTGAATTATGCTGCAAGTCTCATCTGTTTCTCCAGGCTGTGAGGGAGAAAGGAACATAAAAAGAGCTGCTGTATATGGATAAAGATAGCTATTGTTTGGGCTTGATGTATTTTCATTTGTTATCTCCTGATTTGAGGAACTTCTGGTTTTACTTTTGATTTATAATATTTTTAATTTTTGGTAAAACCACCTTCAGCTGAACATGCTTTTTGTGCATATTTATTGTTGAAATATATAAAAGAAATAAATACACCAGGCAGTTTGCCTTCTCTTCATTTGTAATTTAAGTTGATAGATCTAATATTGAAACAACAATAAAGCAGGACATTTAGGACAAAGTTTTCTTTTTGAAAAGATAATGTTGATTCCAAAGAATCTCTCACTAGTCTTGATTTGACTCAGTGTATTCATTGGTCAATATGGCTATGTCTAATCATGGCCCATATCTAAACGCATGAGGCATTGGTTATTTATCTGAAAAGGCATCTTTTTCAGCAGGTGGAGAGCTCCTCAAAGAAAATAAGAAGAATGTTCATGGGCACACACATGTTGAACCATTATTGACTGACAGGCCTGTTTAGATATATAACTGATAAAAGATTATCTCATGTACACTGTTAATGAGTGATTTTCAGACTGCTGAGCACCTGCAGCTCATGTTGATTTCATTTTGATCTGTGAGCGCTCACAGTTTCTGAAAATCAGGCCCATAGTGTACATTAGTGCTGTATGAGCTGAAATCTGACTTCAGAGTCAACATTCATTTTTAACATGTCTTCTAATAACCGGTTAAATCTTTTTTGTATATCTTTTTCTTAATATGAGTCCTGATCTTTTCCCCTTAGCATCATATAATTCAGTTTACTATCTCTTAGAGACTTTGTACCACTAGGGATGACTCTTCTAACATCTGATTACTAAGTTTGGCTCCTTAAGGGAAAAATGACCACATTTGCTCCACACTTTATAAGTTTCCCTCAAATCATGATGTTCTGTACCTCAAATATCTCTTAGTAAAAAGAGAAATTCTGCAAAGTAATGACAGGAATATAGCTGAAAGTCCCAGATAACACTATTACAGATAATAGTATTTCACTGGTTCTGTTTAGAAGACTGTTATAAGTTGTTAGATCTTATAGAAATACCTATTGTTAGTTGTGATGCAATTCTTCTTATCGGTGTGTATCATCGATATATTTTATTCTAACTCTCTAAATCTCTCTAATTAAATAATTTCTTACTCCCTTTTTATTATATCCATGCAAGGAAACAAAGCCATACATAGTATCAGGGCGTCAGGACATTACACTGATGTCCTTCAGATCAGCTCTCACTAAGTCTAAGGCTTCTATGAACAGCTTTTAAAAACATGTTTGTGATTTCATTCTCTCTTTTGCAAACACTCTTTAATGATTTTGAGCAATAGTGCCCATTGACATTTAAGTGAAGAACAGGATCTGTAATAATATAAGCTATTGTTATCGGATTTTTTCCATGGCAGGGACTCAAACAATTCCTTGTTCACAAACTTATGTCAGCATCTGTAACCAAAGCAAAAAGCTTCTGTCTGGCTTGGGTGCTGATCTCAGAAGAGATACTGCTTTGGCTGTAAATTACAATTTAGATGCTAAAAAAAAATCATTCATCTGCAAGGCTGGACTAAGGTAAATGGAGTCCTAGCACAGGAGACCTTCTTGTCAGGGTGGACTTTCCATTCCAGGCCTCTATATGGACTGTTTTCTCCCTCCCAGTTCTGAGTCTTTAATTTTCCTGCTAAGTACTGTCTCCTGCTACTCCGCATCACCACTCTGGTCCAGATTCCCTCTGGACATGGCTGCCAAAACTCTATGCTTTAAACTATTACACTTATCTTTAAGATCTTTTAAAATTAATATATGTATGGATCACTATGTCTTCTATTCTAAGATGATATCCAGAAATGCACTCTTTCATGCTTTCTTCATCTCCATCTAGTGGCAAACATATTGCAATTGAAAGCTGCCTCTGTCAGTCATAACTGAGTCAATCAGTCTGGTTTCCAGGAACATATATGAATATCAAGATACTGATACATCTTCTCTGATAAAAAAAAAGATACAAACCGCAAGGGCCAGTGCACCCAGAGCATGCCTCACTCCTGGGGAGGAGAGAGGATGTTTCCATAGCTGTGTTTCTCTGGGGATTTACTAAAGAAGGGTATTTAGTCATCTGTAAGGGTCCCGCAGGATTCTAAAAATGAAGGTTGCATCAGGGTTGTCCTGAATCAGTGGCTCCCCCATTATGCTCCGTTTCCAGATATCACCATCCACTTCGGGGGATTACACTGTTGGATTTCTCTAGAGGATTGGTTACAAATGCTTCTTCTGCTGCATTCCCTCTTCAGGAGGTTTTCCACTGCTTCGGTCTCTTTGCCTTCTGCCAAACACCCTTAGTAGTTCTGGCGCCCTAGCTAATTAAAAGGTGCTCAGATGTTACTAATGCTGTTTGCTGTGTATCCATTTCTTGATAGTCCACTGAATTAAAATGATGGCAGAAATAATAGAGATGTGACAGGGATAATTCCCCTGATGAAGGTTTGACAGATATGTGAAGAACTTCAAAAAATGAAATAGAAAATAATTAGGCTATTGGACTAAACAAACAATCAGTCAAATTTCTCTTTTATTTTACTTTTACTTATTTAAGTCTCACTGTCAAAACAGCAAAGAATCCTGTGGCACCTTATAGACTAACAGACGTTTTGCAGCATGAGCTTTCGTGGGTGAATACCCACTTCTTCGGATGCAAGTGGTGGAAATTTCCTGGGGCAGGTATATATAAGAGCGCAAGAAGCAAGCTAGAGATAACGAGGTTAGATCAATCAGGGTGGATGAGGCCCTGTTCTAGCAGTTGAGGTGTGAAAACCAAGGGAGGAGAAACTGGTTCTGTAATTGGCAAGCCATTCACAGTCTTTGTTTAGTCCTGAGCTGATGGTGTCAAATTTGCAGATGAACTGGAGCTCAGCAGTTTCTCTTTGAAGTCTGGTCCTAAAGTTTTTTTGCTGTAGGATGGCCACCTTAAGATCTGCTATTGTGTGGCCAGGGAGGTTGAAGTGTTCTCCTACAGGTTTTTGTATATTGCCATTCCTAATGTCTGATTTGTGTCCATTTATCCTTTTCCTTAGAGACTGTCCAGTTTGGCCGATGTACATAGCAGAGGGGCATTGCTGGCATATGATGGCATATATTACATTGGTGGAAGTGCAGGTAAATGAACCGGTGATGTTGTGGCTGATCTGGTTTGGTCCTGTGATGGTGTTGCTGGTGTAGATATGTGGGCAGAGTTGGCATCGAGGTTTGTTGCATGGATTGGTTCCTAAGCTAGAGTTACTATGGTGCGGTGTGCAGTTGGTGGTGAGAATATGCTAAAGAAAACTTTAGCATGAGAATATGGTGAGAATATGCTAAAGAAAACTTTAGGACCAGACTTCAAAGAGAAACTGCTGAGCTCCAGTTCATCTGCAAATTTGACACCATCAGCTCAGGACTAAACAAAGACTGTGAATGGCTTGCCAATTACAGAACCAGTTTCTCCTCCCTTGGTTTTCACACCTCAACTGCTAGAACAGGGCCTCATCCACCCTGATTGATCTAACCTCGTTATCTCTAGCTTGCTTCTTGCGCTCTTATATATACCTGCCCCAGGAAATTTCCACCACTTGCATCCGAAGAAGTGGGTATTCACCCACGAAAGCTCATGCTGCAAAACGTCTGTTAGTCTATAAGGTGCCACAGGATTCTTTGCTGCTTCTACAGAACCAGACTAACACAGCTACCCCTCTGATATTGTCAAAACAGGTGCTGAACTGAGGTGTGGTAATGCTGCACTACTTAGCACATTAAAATGTATTTTACCTAACTAATCCTCACAACATTCCTATATTAAGTAAATATTACTAAAGAACAAAAGTAAAATCACCACAAAAAAGCAGTGTGTATGTCTCGTCTGTTACTGAATTGTTGTTGCACATGAGGCTGTTCCTAGAAGTAAAAAGCTTCAGTATATAATAAAACTTAAAAAGCATCACAATTTCATACGTACATCCAGCATAATTATCCCTGTTTCACAGGCAGGGAAAGTGAGGAAGAGAGGTTAAGTGTCATGGCCAAAGTTACAAAGGGAATTAGTATCAGAGTTAGGGTTAGCACTCACTCATGAAATCTTGGCCTTATTAAAGTCAATAAGGGCGGTGTGTGTGTGTGTGTGTGTGTGTGTGTGTGTGTGTGTGTGTGTGTGTGTGTGTGTGTGTGTGTGTGTGTGTGTGTGTGTGTGTGTGTGATCATTCACTTTAGTGAGACCAGAATTTCATCCTAGGAGTTGTTGAGTCCTGTGTTCAAACCACTACAGTCTTCCTAGGAAGCAATACCAAATCTTCCACCTCCCTGCAGCCTCGATAAGAGCCATATTCTTCCATCCACTGCATGGCACTATGGGAAACAACCACAGTAATGCTTAGGAGAGGAGTCGGAGTCCAAGCAAAAGCAAATGGTAGTTATGCAATAACATCTGACCTAGTGGAGAAGGGTGGCCTATGCCAGGAACTTTACCAATGTTGGGAGTTGGATTCAGCATGAGAAAGGGCCCAATTACAAAGTTAGATTCTGTATCTGTACTATTTTTAAAGTGTCAGGATATAGGGTTATGATTGGAGCCCATCTCTAGCATTAGGGAACAAAGGGTGTGATCATAATCTGCACGATGAAAGGTGCAGGTCACATCTCTCACACAGAGGGGGAGTACACTGTTTCTGTGGCAGTGTCCCACCACCCTTTGTCCTTTATAGAAGGTGCTCTGTGGCTCCAGAGATCCATGTGTGAGAAAGTCAGGTGGAGGGCAGCCTGGGAATGAGACTAGCATAATATACCCCCTCACTAGACTTGTGGAAAATCCCCAGAAAAATTAACAGAATCCTGTCTAAATCCCTCCCTGCTATGGTGGTGTCCCTCTCTCAGGGAGTCACTGAGGCATCTGCCAGCAGCTGAAGCTCTGTTACCATGACTCCATTGTAGCCATGCTGTTAGGAAGTTTATGGGGACCACTCTAGCACAGAGTCTCTGTATGGATAACATTGGCATCCTGCTGGTCCACTGATCAGTCAATGTGAAAAATAAATATGTTCCCACCCTAGAGACTTGGTAGATTTGTTCTAATATTTGTGGTTTAGGGAGATTAAAACCTTTCCAGATAAATGCAGCATGGCAAAGAGCCAAGCAATGACTCAGGTCCAGTGGTAAAAGAGGGACCCAATGCTTCAAATACTGTGGTGTGTAAAGTATCTCACATATTGTGTATCCACTGGCAGCTCTAATGTAGTGGCTTCTTAATTACCTCTTAATTACTGGACAAGCTTAATAGGCTGAGGTCATGTAGAGTAGGCAACAGCTTTAGCCTGCAGGGGTTGCTGTAATGCAAGGATAATTATCCTGAGATGTAGCAACAAATCAAGCAGTAAGACTAGAAGTTGTTTTGTTTTGTTTTAAGGGCTATGTTTATATCCTGATTTAGCAGACAGGCTTCCCAGCTACAAAATCTTTTTGTGGAAGGCTTGAGATTGTTTCCAGAAGAGCACGAGAACTACAGCATGTACTTTTTAGCATGTTGCGATCTCCTATCTGAAAGGATGTCCTGTTTATATTTTGCATGTTAGTTCAGTAATTACACTGCATGAGTTCTCCAGAAATGAGATGAAACACAAGAAGTGGGGAGATGGCTTGAAATGCATTTTCACGCAAGTTTGAAAAATGACACTCTCTGATGCCTGTCATCATGCCATTTGGGATTAGTCCTCCAAAGGTCTATATTTTAAAAAACTATGCACTTAGGAGGGAGAGGCTACGGTATCCATGGAATGTATTTTGGGTGGTTTGGGATTTTTTTCCTTTTTAACAAAGAAAATAGGGAGAGGCTGATATTTGGCAGACAGCCAGTCTCGTTTAATGAAATGACCTGTGTAGGTAACTGAGCCCTGCAGAATGGAATATTATCACAGAGCACCATCTAGCAATGGCAACATTAATAAAGCAAGGAGGCTAGATTCTCCATTGCCCTGAGGTTTGTACAGTCATCCACACCAGCACATGGTGTGTTTTATACTTAGTTTGCATTCACTTTGCACTGGGGCAAGTGTCTGCACAAGATGAAGGGCAACAGAAATCAAACCCAGCATATTTTAAGATCAGAGAGAAGTTTTATTTTAATGTAGTTTTTCTGAGGGGGGATGGGGAAGGAGGTAGAGGTGGCTTAATATTTTGCGATGAAATGTAGAGCCAAAGAGCTAAATTAGACACTTTGGTATCTAAGCATAAGTAAATCTAACTAAGTCTGTTTGGAGCCTAAACAGGTATAACTTATGAAAGCAATTCCTTCTGCCCCCTTGCGCTCCCCACACAGTTTACCCCAACTTAGACTCCATAGATTTACTTAGATGCAAATTTAGATCTGAGCCTAAGTGATGCTAGAGAGAGTCTAAATTGATTTAACATATATTTATTATTTATTTGTATTACTGTCGTGCCCAGGAGCCCTAATCATGGACTAGGACCCCATTGTGCTAAGTGATGTACAAAAACAGAACAAAAAATAGTCCCTGCCCCAGAAAGCTTATAATCTAAGTACAAGAGACCAAGAGATGACAGATGGATACAGACAGACTGGGGAGTATAAGGAGACAATGGGACAATATTGGTCAGCATGATAGATAGGCAGTCGTCTCAGCACATTATTTAGTTTTTTTGTGGGCATCCTGGAAAAGGGGTATTTTAGAAGGAAGGTTTGGAAGGAGGATAATGCATTAGTTTTGTACTTGTTTATGGACAGTTTTAAACTCATATCCACTTATCCACATGACACCTTCTTGCTTGCTCTCCCCACATCTCTTCTTATTGTGGTTCACTGAGTCTAATTTAGATTACAGGAATCTTCATACAGTCACCAGAGACAGGGTCTGATTCTCCTCTCACATTCCCTTCAGTGTTGTTACTCCTGACTTGCATAGATGTAACTGAGTGCCAAATCAGGCTGATTGGCCTTCAGTCAATCAGAGTAAAAGTAAGGGCAGAAAAAAGATCTCACCTAAGAATTGGCTCTGAAGAAAGAGTCATGGGATAGCTTAATAAAATAAGCTCAGTGTAGCTGTAACACATCACCTTATCTTTAGGCCAACTACATTTATGTCTAGCAACACCGTAGAAATCTAGAATCAATCAATCTATCTAAGTTCTTACACTGCACCCATCACCACTGTATCTGAGAAGGTGAAAATAGTACATTGTATATGTTATTAAGCCTGCCAATGTTATCTCTAGAATATGGGAATTGATTGGGGTAATAAAGAGCACTCCAGAGCTCTGAAAGCCCTTGATTCTATATTTACATCTCTGAACAAGCTCATTTTGACTCATAGCTCCTTAATTAGAGGCATAGTCATTTTCTTTTCTGTAGGGCATTTTTTTTACCCTCACAATACAAGCATACATTTGGTAACTAATACCAGCAATTAGCTTCATCTGCTATGTAAATGAGTGTAATTGCAATTAAATACTTTAGTGGGCCCAAAGGGAAAACATGCAATCATTACAAAGTAAGTAGGAGTACATGGTTAAGGGACATTTAGAAGTGTTAGCAGAAGTGCCTTTTCTGTAGTGACTACATTCCTTTTCATTTTTAGTTATTTCTTCAGGAGGCTAGAACATGACACAAAGGATGTTTTGTCTTCTTTTTCCACAGAGAACTCAAGAGACAGAGACTCAGTGGTACAAGGAATGACGTGCCTGAGGAAGAAAAGAGGGGTTATCTACAAGAATGTTCAAAGCATTGGGTAGCATATTTCTGGTCATCACAACGAGTATGCCAAAAACAATACTGGGTCAGATTCTCAGATGATGTCAATTGTCATAGCTCTATCAAAGTCAACTGCTATGACAATTGACACCAACTGAAGGTCTGACACACCTTGGAGGTATGTATACATTTGATCCGTGAGGTGTGATTCTAGCTTGTCTAGACATACCTGTGATAGCTCTACTTCAGCTAGAGTGCTAAAAACAGAAGTGCACCCTGGGTAACATGGGCAGGGGCTTGGGCTAGCTGCCTGAGTACTTACCCAGAGAGTCTGGGCAGGTACATATTCTAGTGGCTAGCCTGAGCCACTGCCTCTACTACCCCAACTGCACTGCCATTTTTTTTGTGTTAGCTCAAGCGGAGCTAGCACGATCATGTCGACACAAGCTGGAATCATACCTCACAGCTCAAAGGATAAGTGTACCTTTGGTGGTATACATATGACCCAGGTCTTCACTTTCAGGTCCTGGCCATACAGTTAAATGTCTAAGTTAAACAGGTATACATTTTGAAATGTGAGTATTAGTATTTATTTCACTGTTCAGGTTAGCAGAGCAGTCTGTTGAATGTGAATTGCCTTAACTCCCTTATAGGCCTGCTCCAAGGAATTTCCATGTATTGTCCTGAAAAAATTGATCAGATCTGAGGTAATTTGACCAGTACAGGAAGTTATGAAAATGCCACTTTTTCCTGAACAGAGTTTCACCCTGTTTTGCTCAGGGAGGGCACTGAGTCTAAGTGGCCTTTGTCTCTAAGAGGCCAATAAGGATGGTAAGAAATATTTACTCTTCCTCTGTAAAGACCTTCATATGCAGTTTTCCATTTGGCTCCATTTTCTCAACTTCCTTTTCCGTCTGTGTGTATTACCTCTAGAGACATAATGAAATGCTTGACCAGCCATTTTACTAATATAGGTATGACATTCTGATCTACATTTACTTTTGGTCACACCCAGATACTTCAGTTTGTGAGCTTTCTTATTGCCTGAAAGAGATGAATAGTAAGGGAGAATCTGAACTGATTTTTATTTTGAAAAATGTATATAGGCCAAACTGCCAACCAGCTATGGTTTATCTCATGCTCATTTGCACCTTCATTTATGGAATTTGAGCACCAACCAATAGTCCTTATGCAGACAAAACACCCACTAACAGTATTGGGAATTGTCCCATTGAAAGAGCTACAGAAAAAGGGTCTTTGTGGATAAGCACCAAATACCTGTTTATCCTATTTAGCATGCACTGAAATGGTTGAAATTCAGTAAAAAAGAAAAGAAAAGAAAGAAACAACAAAAACAAACACACAAAAACCAAAAACAATCCCCCACCCCATCCCTGAACATCTTTCGGTGACCTATAATGGAAAGATCAACTTTTTAATGTGGATTTTCCTCTTTTTAGGAAATAAATGACCATAATTAAATTAGCAAGTGTCAAGATTTGTGGAATATGTGTGGGAATATGGAGATTATTGGATCAGTTAGACTATATGAGTGACACAAACACATTTGTATTACACTGCACTCATGCCTTTCATTATTAATGTAAATAAATTTAGCTGTGTAAGTATCACAAGTGAGCACAGCAGTTTTCCTTTAACATTATTAGGGCTATGGCTTTTAAGCTGATAATTGTATCTGTAAAGGAAAAAATAATTTCACATGCAATAGATGATTATGTGAGGGGCCTGTTCAGCAGAGAAGATGTTTGGCATTCGGGGGGGGGAGGAGGGGGGAAACACCATGAGTCCACAGGTGGTAACTGTATCCTGATTTATCCAGGATAAAAGATTGGTTTCCTGAACAAGAGCTAAACAAAATAATGACCCATTTCTGTATCCGGGAGCAGTAAAGCTGCTCAGGGAATTGTGTAATCTTGCAAATGTGTGCCTTGCTCTGATATGCCCAATCTCTAATTCTATGATATGCCTGTTACTCTTCCCTTCAGTCCTCACATGCTAGAGACATATGGACAACATGAGTTACAACAGCCCCACAGAGGTAGAGACTGATTATTAATCATTATTAGTATAATTAACATTATATTCTGGCTCCAGGTAATAACCTCCTTGTATCGCTCTGCTAGGGTTAGCTCTGGGGACCGTTAATTTCTTTTTTGAAGTGAAAAAACAAAGCTAACTTGTATTCGGGCAATATGGGAGGAGGACTTACTGCAGTCACTACTTGTGATAAATTACCACCTTTGGTGAGACTGTGCCTCACCACTCCCTGGCTAAGCTCCATTTTAGAGTTTCCATCCAGGAAGAAGGCCTCTTTAAAATTCCTTTTGTAGTAAGATGAGGCCCTGAAACATAAACTCTTGTGTCAAAGGCCTAGTCTGAGGCCTAAAGCCTGAAGCCTGCATGAAAGTACTTCCAGGCATTGCTAAGCAAAAGCTGGGCTGTGAGCCAGAGGCAGGCCTCACTCACAGAAATTGGCGAGAAGAGGGTTGTTAGAAGCAGGTGCGTTCACACATAAGGGCTAATAAGAGGAACTTGTGCCAAGATGGCACCTGGACAGCCTGATACAAGGACACTCCATAGACATAACAAGGAACAGGCAGGTGCATCTTAAAGACAGGACAGCATGATGGATAGATCTGTATGTCTGGAACAACATGATCAAAGGGGAGACAGCACCCTAATGAGCCAAGAGGCCATACCTCAATACATCAGGAGGGATGAGTAATCTGTACTGTAACTGTGTAAAAGTAAGTCCCGGAGTGCGCGTCTTTGGCCAGCCTAGGGGGCAGTGGAAAGTCCCGCCACTGACTGAGCTGTGTCCATTGCCAGGGGGTACATATTCGTAGTATGTCCTGTAGAGACTATAGGAAACTATTATTGTGCTTTGTTTGACAATAAACCTGGCTCAGGTTCCTTTGTACCTTACTAGAGTCTATGGTCTTTGGGGGTTCTCTCGGGGTTTGCTGTGTCAGCTATCTGTGCAGAGCTGGGACAGCACGCAGAGGGAACATGCACGCAGCCGACTGTTATCATCATCGAACAAGAGCAGAGCACCACACCGGTAGCTACTAACAATACCTTTCATAGCTGATTGACATCAGTCAGTTTGAAAAGAACCTCACTATTCCAATGGCAGGGGATGCATTTGTCATGCTCAGGAATCCAATGATCACACAATATTAGTTTGCAATGTCTGGGACTCAACATCCCTGAGATTGGGCATCAGTCTTCGGTGATTCCATGAAATTGAATTCAGCTATATTCAGCCACATCCCAGAGTCAAATGCCTCCATCCAATAAGGAATAATATTTTGAAGACTCTTGCATGTCACATATTAACTTTTGAATTGCCCGTAGCTCTAAACAGGAACACCTTGGTTTAAAGATAGACTGCCTCATTGCTACTCAAACTTCAACAAATAACATGCTTATCATTTCAGATTTTAATATTAGAGATTGTTATTCTTAATTCAGCTACCTATGTATTTATTTGTATTGGAGAGTAGGGATATAGGTACCATTGTGTTAGGCACTGTATGCATATACAACGAAAAGATGGTCCCTGTGCAAAATTGCTTTCAAGCTAAGCAATGGAGTCAAGCCACAAAATTTGGATCCAGATCAAGATTGGGATTTTTGAAGACTCAGAATTCAGAAGTGATCAGGCAAGAGTTTTTGTTCCATCTATTATATAGTTGAGGGTCATTTGCAAAATTAGAATTTAGGTTCATATTTCAAATACCCTCAAAACTAAGCAGTGTTTGGATCTTAGGTTTTAGTTTCAGCTCTTCTCTGTTTAATATTGTGCTAGTTGCAGGCATGATAAATTCTGATGTTGAACTTTGCTCATAAATGTTGTTTTATTTAACAGTTATGTTGAAAATAAAAGTCAACTTTTAGCGCTGTAGGGTTGGGGATATGGTTTCCATAAAGCGGACGTAAGGCCATTGCCTAGATTTGCAAATTTTAGAGAAAACCTGGGCAGAAACGTTATCTATTACTGCTATGTTTATCGTATCTCTATTCTGTGTGAACTAACATTCACCTCAGTTCCATGGAACAGAAACCTATTCTTCCAGATGTAATATTCAGTGTGTTTGTGGCCTCCTTGCAAATGGAATTGTTTCGGTCTTTCCCTGGATGAAAGCAAAACATAAACAAGAGTCACATTAAAATGGAAACAGGATCTTGGTTCTTGCTGTTACTCAGTTTTATTTATCATTGACCTTTAACCCTCATTAAGATACTCTGGAAAGTTTGGGGCTCTTTATTTGTATAGTCCACTGTGGGAATATTTTGGTTGTGTTATTATTGTTGTTTTCCTCCTCAAAGATATTTAACTGCATTTGGGCAGTTATGTGGAAAGAAAAAGCCACCTTCAGAGAGTCTATTGTACTTGCTGTGGGACTGAGGTCAGAGCATATGCTCTGGCTATTGCAGGCATACCATAAAAAGTCATCCTTTCAGACAATGGTACCCAGATTGTAATCCTTAAAATATGAGTATGAGAACATGCAAAATGCCATTTGTCCAGGGCAAAACACACACAAAAATGGGTTACTCCATTTAAACAGATATTTGTTCACTGAACAAACGTGACACACTTGTATGGGCCAAATAATTGTGGTACAAATAGATATTTGTGTATTCAAAACATATTGTGGAATGTATCCAACAGACAGGTTGAGCATGTAAGTACCTGTGTGCACGGGTCTTGTTTCCACAAGAAAGTACTTACACTGTTGGCAGACAGCTATTTGTACCTAGGCACATGCACATATCTTGCAGGCCCATTTCAAGAACCATTGTTTGAAAATGTAGCCCAAAGTAACGAAGGATGCCCAATATCAACAATCTTCAAACTTTATCAGAATCAGAGCATTGCTCCCCTTAGGTTCAGAAAAATTAGTCATGCTTTCTCTGATTTAAATATGCGGAAGAGGAGGTGCATTAAAATGCTACCTACGCCCACTTGTGCTTCCTCCTGGAAAAGATTCTGAAAAACCAAGGGTGCATTTAGGAACAAACCTGTTCTTTTTTGATCTGCCTCATTTCTGGGTTAGTGCCACATGTAAGAATCAGCAAAAGCATAACTGTCAGTTCAGTGTTTTCAGCGATCAGCAACAGCAGGGATAAGTGAAATAAAAATCCATCAAGAAAGTAAAAATATTACTATTTTCCCTGGGTTTGCTAGAGACACCCAGGCAAGGGAACAGAGCCTTCCCAGGGAAGCCATTCTAAGAACTGGAGAAACACTGTCCTATGTTCTATGCCTTCTATTAAACAGAAGCTGGGTTCTGTCTTTGTCACACACAAAGGTCCACAGTTCTCCTGACAGCATCAACACACACACACACACACACACACACACACACACACACACACACACACACACACACACACACACACACCTCTCATTGGAAAATACTAACTGTATCCCAACAACTTGTGTTGAACTAGAGGATATCTTTTTGAAAGACACCTTGATTGAAAGACTCCAAGTGATGGAGATTTTATCACTTCCTTGGTTATCTGTTTTAATGGTTGAATGTCCTCACTGCCAAAAATTTGCCTATTTCCCATTTGAACATTGCTGAATTTAGCATCTAGCCATTGGTTCTTATATTTTTCCATTTGACTAAAAGGCTATTTTTGAACTAATAACATGTTACAATCAATATTTTTATTTGAGTCTTAAATGATTTTATTGCAGTCCCATCAGCTTCTTAACTTTTTAAAAAAACTACTGGCTAAATACATCCTTAATATAAGTTCACTGACTACGATGATAAAAGAATAGAGATATATCTGTCCCAAAAAAATTAAATTTACACAACTCTTGTCAAGTATCTTTTAAGACTCCAAGTCTTTCATTGGTCCCTGATCCATTTTTCACTAGCCACAATCTTCCGGATTTAGTGTAGATCATTATAATCCATAAATTTTATATCCATTAAAGGCAGAGTTTTCTGCTTGTAATCATTATTAATATTTGATGGCAGAGGTATTCTTCTTTGTCGCTAATTTTATAGATAATAGTTACTTCAGAAAGACTCAAAATTTCTAGGCAAAGCTACACTTTAAAAAGTGATCTTGTCAGAGCGATGTTTTTTTGCTTCAATTAAATTTCATCAGTTAGTGCCATTGGTAATGTTAGCAACTGTAAGAATAATTTACAAAAGTAGTTAAAAACACTTAAAATAATTTTATGCTATGCTAGTTTTTTAGAAAAGAATGATTTTATTTGAAAAGATCCTTATTTTAGTAGCCTTTTAGTAGATCATTTTTGGAGTTTACTGTTACAAAAAATATTGGGTCAGTAAGTGAGGCTAATGAAATTGAAGTAGGAGTAAAAATCACCAAAGGTTGTTATATTTATCCTACCTAGTCTAAAAAAAAAGATGCAATATGTCATTAATAGCCTTAAAATTGATAATTATTTCAACATGAATAGCAGTAACAATGTTGTCAGTTTAATTTAATGCCCTCTTGAGAATTCCTGAAGAATACATGATTTCTCTTTGTATTTTATGATTCCAGGAATAACATCATCGTCAACAACAACAAAAAGAAAATTCTGAAAAAGTCCCTCCTGTAGTATTTCAGAATAGAGCTTGTTGAACCATTTTTGACAAGACAGTTTTCCATTGGAAAATGCAGTTTCATCAAAATCAGAATGTTTCATGGGAACATGTAGTCTTAACAGAAAAAAGAAGTGTATAATTTCAACTTTCTCATTTTGTTTTGATAATATTGAAACATTTTGTTAAGGTAAAAATATTTCATTTTGACAAGGTACAAATGTTTTGTTTTGACAAGGTAAAAGCGTTTTGTTTCAAATTTATCATCTCAATTCATTTCAATTTGACATGTTATATTACAAAGTTTTGACATTATCTAAATGAAACATTTCAATGATACTGAATCTAAATTTTGCAGAATTTTTGATTAGAGGGAAATGTGTGTGATGGAAAATTTTCAGCTAGCTCAACACACCAAAGCATCCACACCTTTGTTCTTATAAGAGCTGCAGCAGGAAATTTCAAAATTTTGGCTTTCCATTTCAATTCAGAACTTTTTTTTTAATCCTGGAATTTCCTATTGAGCAGAAAATCTGTTTTCTGATGAGCTCTAAACCAGTTCCCCGTCACTTTTAAAAGCGACAGTGCTAGTTTACAAAAATGTCTTTGTTATATAAGGTACAGTATATAATTACATCCTGCAAACCCTAAGACCTGTGGTACAGTGAACATACAGCCTCATTTTTTTCAAATAAAACAATGATGTTTGGCTTTCCCAAAGTCCAATTATGCTGGGGAATAGGTGCTGTATCCAGTTCTGTAGTTAGCAATGGGTCTGAACTTCTCAGTGAGCTAGTATTCTGATCGTGTGTATGGATCATTTTCATATTCAGAACAACCAAGGACTCCACAACATTCAAATAACTGAACTTTCAGAAATGAACACAAGGCCGTAGACCAATCTATCTGTCTATATTTGTTTTTTGTATATCATGAGTCATCTTAGTTTCTAACCACTTTTCTAACATTTGGGCGTTTAATACCTGAAATGAGGTGTGCCACAGTGCAGTAGGCAAACAGGAAAAACTTCATTGTCCTTGCCAACAGCTAAGATTTTAAAAGTCACTTGCTTAATGGAGGTGATCTTCTGACAAAGGCAGAGCAGAATTTTACTCAAAGTGTTTGGGACAATATTTAAGATATTGCCTAGTGGAGGTTTCCCACTAAGAATGGGCCCTTGTGCTGACTTCACTTTACTTTAGGGTGTTAGGAAATCTCTCATTACATAGAGTGAGAGAATCCCACATTATTTCGCATACTAATGATTTTCTTGCATTCTCTCATTTTGGATGTTTGTTCTAGTGCTGCAACTTGTTAGATTAAGAGTTATTCTAGAAGTTGGAAGGCTTTTCTCCTCCTTTTTCTTTGTGCATGGCAGAACTTGAGTCCAGGAAGGAAGAGATCTGATGGCCTTAAAACAGGATTTCTTTCTTTTTTTTAGTTGCAAGTACAATCCTCTTAATATGACCACTTGGTTGGTGAATATAAAGGTAAGTCTTAGTTTGTGGGCCTCATTTATGTACTGCATTTGTATGTACATATGTTCACTATAAAGTGAGAGTAATCTTTTGTGCAGATCCAGCCATTTTGATACTATTCAGTTTAGACAAAGCACATTATTATAGTTTCTTGCTGCCATCTAGCCAGGATCCCATGAATATAAACATTCCTGAAACAGAGCTTCAGAAAGTCGATTCTCCTATCAAATGCCACATTGTACTTAACTAAACTCCAGAAAAGTTGAGACCCAGTCAACTCCTCCTCTGGGAAAAAATGGAATTGGCTTTAGGGTGAGGAAATCTCAGCAATATTTTCCTTGTGGAGATTTCTCCTGAATTGCTCACCAGAGATATTGGTAAGAGATACAGTGCTTGACTCCCTTTCCCCCCCACCAGATCAACCCACAGGACCAACCACCCCCAACACCGCAGATCCCAGACGATCAATGGGAGGTTAGCTTGTTTCCTCAGTGATCCCTCTCCACATATTAGGCTGGCTAATATGGCTCCTGTATCCTGCGGACCCCATCACAGGTGGTTCTTCATCACAGAGAGCAAGAGCAATTAGTACAGCATAGATTTCTTGACTTTCCTAGGGAATATCCAAGTGGCCAGTGGATAGGACAGAGTGGTCTGCAGCCCAGCCCCACACCTACCTGTCATTCCTCCCCTGGAAATTCCACTTTCCACTGCTCCCCACTTTCAGATTCCTAGACCTCTGTAGCGCACTTCATAAGCCCAGGGTATTATTACTCCTTGCTGGTCATTATTGTCACTGATGAATTCTTAATGATCTTTACTTACAGAAGGGAATTTACCATTCTGAACATTTTACAAATGACATACCAGAAGACACACACTTTAAAAATATATGTTTGTTCTCTACTACCCATGTCCCCATGTAAATTCCAGTCTAGTCTAAGGAATAAAGAGGAATATAAAACCCCAAGAGTGTTATGTCAATCTGAACTTCAGTCATCTTGAAAGACTAGACACAAGCAGTGAAGGATGAGTCAAGTTTCTATTACTCACCAAGGCCTGATCCAATGCTCATGGGAGTTAATGGAAAGATTCCCAAACCCAGACACAGGAATGGAAGTTGCTCCTTTATCAGATAGACAGATATTCTTTTCCAGATAAAAACTTTGCTAACTTTGAGATGAGGTTATAAATATATATTTTAGGATTATCTTTCGCACCCATAGTGTCTAAGGGCCAGATTTTTATAGGTATGTATGTGTCTAAAAATGCAGATAGGCACCTACTAGAATTTTCAAAAGTACCTAAGTGGGTGAGGTGCCCAAATCTCATTGACATCACTCTTCTCGTGTCACATCTACAAATGTATTGTAAGTTCCTCAGGGCACAGGCCCCTGGTTGAAATTCTGTCCCTTTTGAAGTCAATGACAAACCTTCCTTTGATTTCAATGAGCCAGAATTACACCCCCTTTCTTTATATTTCTTCTGTAAACCACCTATCATGCTCTTGGCCACCATATCAACAAGTACTTATTATAAAAGAATGAGAAAATATTACAAGATTCTATAATACATATTTAAGATTTCAGAAAATGTAATGCAATATTATGCTGTATTATTTGAGAGATTGGATGCAATCATACTATGAAAGACATATTATAATACATATGCACAAAGGGTACAGTTAGGGTTGCATGTGCAATTTAGACTTTGGCTTTTTCCTGACCAACCTAATCAGAAGGGCTAGTGCTTATAACAGAAATTGGTAGTCTATTGTAAAACAATAATAATGCTCGGCATTATGCATCTGTGATCCATGTGAGGAAGTGAACCACTGCCCCGGATGGTGTTTCTCCTGCACTGAAAGAACAGATCAGATGATTCTGTGACAGCACCTTCCCAATGTCAAATGGAGCAAGCCAGTCTATTCATTGTGTATCCTTTGTATCATTAAACCCAAAGTAGAATGAAAGTACACATTTTACTCATGTGTTTAGCAGTGGAACTTGGTATGAGCCTTAAATGCTATCTCGAGAAAATTCAGCTTATTTGGCAGTTTAAATATTATTCAGTCACAAGAAGCATGGGTGTATCATTGTCTCAAGCTATAAAGCAAACATTTGTGATGATTTCTAGGTTACTACACTGTATGAGCGAAGAGCTAATCTGGTAGCACATTTTCATGGTTGTAACGAGTGTACACCTACACTGTGGCTACGAGTGGACAGTCAATTTGTGAGTTGATGCAGAGTCTAGAAAAGTGAACGGATGCCAGGATTGCCACAGCCTCAGAGGAAACATTTTTAATTTAAGTGTGCACACTGAGATGCAGCTGTGCCAATGCATGCATATTTATTGGACCTGGCCAGGAGGCAAATGTGTAACTAATTAAAATATTGTGGTGTCAAACACACTGGCTAAGATTTTATTCTAAAGGTCTGAGCTGCTGTAGACTTAGTTCAGAAGACTGTAGTGTTTTTAGAGGCAATTTAATCAATTAATGTATCTACAGAATATTAAACACATGCATGTTATTAACACAGTAGTTTATTTTCACAGAGTTCAGCACAGGTGGCTACGCTATACATAACATTTCTCAACAAAGTCATCTCTGATCTGGTAGTTTGATACAGTAATGTTTCTATATAGCTATGGTACTTATAATTTGTGGACCTGAACTGCATTACTACACCAGATGTGTGTTTAAGAATGGGCTAAACTGAAGATTTAGTTAGTTTAATTCTTTTGTCAGTTTGATTTTTAAGTCAAGTCAGTGGTCTTGGAAGGTGTCAGGCTGACAGGTTTAGAGACTGATGTCTCCCTTTTATGTACAGAGCAGTAACTGCATGCACAAGAGCACTATGAGTTTTCCCAACCTACCCTGCTAATGTGCTCATTCCTTCTTTAGACAGGCCACCTCTAATGGCAAAAAGATACATTGACCTCTCCAGTCATTCACCTCTTTGAAGAGTATGACAATGGAGATGTATATTGTGGTGATTTTTTTGTGAAATGGACATCTGTACACTAAGAACTGTACTGAGACAACCAACTCATTTCACATAGGCCATCTATCAGATGGTACTGACTCTCAGTTTCAGAGCTGAACCAGCGACAAAGAGATGAAAAACTTAGGGTCTGATTTTCATTGCTTATTTACACTGCACTGGCCTTTATAGTCATTTTAGGGTCCCTTTACTTGGCCAGAATGGTGTAAATGTGCCTTAGCGAAAATGAAAATCACGCTTTCTACATTTATTCCATTGATTGTCCCTCAGTTTGGTGGGTTTATACATTTTTTTTAATTCTCATATAGGCAATATTGCCAACCTCAAGCATTCAAAAATCATGAGAATGACTTACAAATAATGAGATTTTATAAAATAATAAATTTGCAGTTCATATTATTTATCTTCTGGTTTTTAGCTGCTAAGGTTCATATATGCAAGTTTTTCCCCACAACCATGATGTCTAGAAATTTACTTTTCTTTTAAATGAAAACTGAGATTGGACATTCATAATCATCTGATTCTAGGAACTAGGGCTTTAAGAAATACATAGAATATTGCAAAACTCACAATAAAATTATGAGGGCCATCTTGTATGGGATATTTTGCTCCTTCTTCTTGCTGGATTCTTCCATAGAAAAAGGGTAGTAAATAGGTTCCTGAATCTTTTGATCCCTTTTTTGCAGGCTGTAAAAACTATCACTCTATAGTAAGGGTCCACTATGCTATATCCCAGCCTGTTTTTGTAGTGTAGTTGCTGCAGTGGAATTTAACTTAAAGTAAGAAAATAAAAAAGGAGAAAAAGTGAGGCATAAATTAAATCAATAATACCCACCCACCCCCATCCTCAACTTTAAGCTTAACTCTGTGTAAGATTGAACACAATTTACCTGTTACGCTTTCTCTTTAAATTCTTACATCTTACACTGTAATATGCCTCTCCAAACAGTTATTTTACATAGTAATTTATTGTAAATAAAAAAGTTGATTAATCAAGGAAAATCAAACTATGAGCCCCAGTATCATTCCTTCCTGGCTGGTCCCAGACTACCAGCTTGTTTATTTAGTGTCACCCATAGTCTATCATGGCTGACCTAAAACTATCAGAAACAGCCTCAATTGCAGCCAAGCATAAACAAAAATCTGAACTGAAGGTGCAGAGGGACTGCCATTCTAGAGATAAGATCTATTGCTGTAATAGCCCTTGATTATGAAGACCAAAGGAAAAAAACCACCAAATATACAGACACACTTCTGTTTATTTAAACATGAAGGGAGGGAAGCAAATCATTTACAAAGAGGAAGGCATATAGGGAATAAGATTTCATTATATGTCAGTATTTCTCAACAGTTTATAAAACAAGATTTTCTGATACTAGAGATTTGCTTGTGGTCTTCTTTGTTTGCTTATTGACATTTTGCAATGTGCTAAAAATCACATGCTGTAGATGGAGATAGTGGAGGGAGAGAAAGAATCTGCCAGATGGTTATCTGTAGGTAGAGTGATTTTTTTACCCTTCCATCCACCTACAGCATAGAAGGCCTAGTTTTATATTGTAGACAGACTTACATTTAGATGATACGTCACATGAAAAAAATATGATATGATATTATGTTTCATAAGCATGCAAGATGCATGAATGCTGGAGATGAGAGTAAGGAAGGTCAGGTTCATGCATGCAAAAAGCAACCCTCTGTTTGAGAAGATAAATGTACTCTCTTTATTCTCTGTGGAGTTATTTTGGGGCAGGAGATGATTTTCATTGGGATTGCTAATTTTACAGTTTTGGTAGAACAGAGAGGGAGAGAAATGGGATTTAAAGACAGGCTGAATGCTTTTGACCTATTTTGAAATGATTTTTTTTATTATTACTGCAGTTTGGTGGAATTATCTCATCCCAGTGGATAACAACTCCTGAACATCAGTGAGATGTATTGTAGATTTAAGGGATCTATAAAATAATTCAAGGAATTTGCACTATAACTGGATGGCCACAGGTAGACTGATGGAATTGAACCACACCGAATACTACAGCCAGAAGTTCTTCTTCTATCTGGACATATCCCTGTTCAGTCTCTGACAGGGCTGTGCTGGCATAAGTGACCAGCTTCTCCTGCAAAAGAGCTGCATCCAATCTTTTCTCCACTGTATCACACTGGATTCTCATTGACTATCCTGGCTCACAATACTTCGGGACAGGGACATCTGTGATCATTTGTTTCAGAATGTCAAATGCTTGCATTTGGGAACCAGCCCAATCCCATTCAACATCCTTTGGGGTTGTGGAAATTGTTACTTTTTCTTGTTTTTTCTATGTGGGCTTGCATCTCCCATGATTAGTAAAAGTTTTATGTTCAAATAATCTCAAAAAGAAGCTCAGTTGAAACCATAGGGTTACATCTGATATCATGAGAAAACCATGGGAAACTATTAATTTCATATGATTTTGAACAGACGCATCAGTCAAAATGTGTTCACTTGAAACTAGGGCCAGGCTTGCTTGAAAGATTTACAAACACTTCAACAAACCTGGCCTGAGCTCATAATGAAACTCAAAGTCAGATGAATTTTGCATGCCTTGGGCTTTTATTACAAATATTGGATGTCTTGTGGCCAATGCATTGAACTGAGAGTAAAACAATCTGCGTCCTATTCCCAGTTTTGCCAAAGAGCTAGTGTGAGGCCTTGGTCAAGTCACTGAACCTCTTTGGGCATCAGTTCCCCATCTAAAATATTAGGGTAATAATTCTTGCCTCCCTCTTAAAATGCTGTGAGGCTTAACTCATTAGTATTTGTCAGAAATGCAATTTTCAACGGTTCTGAATGGGAGAGACTGTAGAATTTGTGAGAAGAGTATGAACCATTCTTGTGTTTGGAAAATACCAAGATAGCAGTTATTCAGATGATGAGTTCTCACACTATTCTGACACACATAAGGCAAAATTTGCAATAGCACCCAAATGACTTATGTGCATGAGTCCCATTGAAAGTCACTCTGACAATGGGACTTATGCTTCTAAGTCACTTGAGGTTTTGAAAATGCCAAAGGCTAAGAGTAATATTTTCAGAAGTGTCAAAGTCATTTAAGATGCTAAGTTTAATTTTTCCATCTTTCATTGATTTTCAATAGGAGCTAGGCTCCTAAATCACTTTGTCAGTTTTGAAGATACTCCTTAGTAACCAGCATTTTCATAACCTCTTCCAAAAGTATTTGTGTGCTTTGCAGATATTGTCACATTCCCTATTTAGAAATGCCATGACCCCTCTCTTCTACTGTCCCTATAGACACTTCATCTCTCTTCTCATGTGCTACTTGTTATCTAATGAGATGATGCAGCAAATGCACCAACTCCTAAATATCTAGAAAAGCCCCTAAAGTAGCAGAGGGTTGGTCATGAGATATAAACACAACAAGATAGTGGTGTTTACAAGTAAAAGTGCTACTTTTTCAGTGAGTTCTCTATTCAATAATCATAATCTCTCAATGTTGATCAAAGGTAAAAATACATGTCAATAAAAGATGGCATCCTTACAAACTCTTCTATGGCTAAATTATGCTGAGCACCATCTCCTCTTTGACCCCCTCCATTTGACTAGAAAGCATGGCTAATTAAGAACAAAGAAGTTTTGTATTTGCTGCTTGGCTATGAGAAGTACACAGATTTCTAGAAGGACTGGTGCTACCAAAAATAAACACATTTTAAAGGAGCTCTTTTGGTCTGAAATCCATGAATCTGTGACTCAGAAATAATATAGGTATGTATGTTCTATCTGCTTTCTGGGACTTAACCCATTTCTTGAAAATTGCATGGCTGTGGCTTGGTAAGTGAGTGTCTTGAGCCCAGGGTATTTTAAAATAGGCTGGGTGGGGGGGGAAGAGAAAGCCTGAGTAAGCAGCTTCTGATGAAATTTTCAGACTCCCATATGCTAATTTCCTGGCCAATCAGGGCTTCCTGGAAATGCCCACTAGGGTACCATCAGCATATGCTAATGATGTATGCATGCCCAGAGGCATTTATTTCAAAAGGGAGCCATTTTCAGAGTGCGTTGAGATCCTCGGATGGGAAGCATTATGGAAGCATAGAGTATTACATCCTATGGGAAGATATTCAGAAAAAACCCCAAACATATGGAATTTGTCAGTTACCGGTATATTTCAGACACAAAGTATGAAAAAGGAGAACATGTTCTCTCCAACAGACGCTGTTATTTTGAGCTGCTGCATACTGTTTTATATTGTCAGTTGCTAGGACAAATTGTTGCATGCAGTTCACCCCAATCAATTTTTTACAGCCAACATAGTGCCACATTTTACACCAAATACTTAGGGCTAGATCCTATCTGGTGTTGGACTGATGAAGTGAGGAGACAGGGGCACAAGGATCATTTCACTCCCGCACTGGCTATACAAGCAGCAGGGCAGGATTTCCCAGGAAAGCCCTAGGAGGAAACCAGTTCCAAAATAGGTATGGTCTGCCATTTTGGGGTGAGTCTAGCTCCCTAGCCATCTAGTGTGCATACTGCAGTTGGCAACATGTGCTTGCTGGGGAACACACTGCTTTTTCAGAGAAGCCCTACAATACAACTGGCGGTGATTTTCATGGTTTATCCCATAGAAACTTGCCCTTGCTAGCAGAATTTCTGGAGCAAAGGATACGACTTCCCACATTGTTGGCCAGGGTAGGGTTTGGCCTTACACTCCGGTGCTTCATTGCATACAATATTTCAGAAGGAATTTAGCTGGCAAAAGTTCTTAACACGAATGCGTCATTTTAGTATACTGAAACTGTCTGAGAGAGAACATACATGTTTAAACAAATCACAGGCATACTTCCAGGAAATCTGGGACTCACTCACTTCTTCACTGTTAGAAAGAGTAGGTTTTATCCACAGGAGGCAATTCCTAGAACATTCCCACAAGTGAGGAGGTGACTAAGTTACTCTAGCTTCCAACTCTGGCAAAGGTGTCTCCTCATGGACATTTGTGCAGCCAAAAAAGGTCCTAGAAAAAGTAGAAATTAGAAACAGTGTCAAGGAAGAATATCTGTATAGAAGGCATTTTAAGGGATACAGCTATGGGATACAGAGCCTTTCACTTCTAGGTAGTGAATGAAAGTCATTACCATCTGAAGGTTCTTTGGTAGTAAGTCAGAAATGAGTTGGTGTCTCAATCAGTCCCTAAAGGACAGACTTATACATCCTAAAATGTTTTGCATTCATCACCCTTCTTAGCTGTCTTAGTAGATAGAAGGACTAGGATTGAATGGAAAAGAAGACTAACTCCTCACTCTTATAGATTTATAGATTCTATGGCCAGCAGGGGCCTTTGTGCTCAGCTAATCTGACCTACTGTATAATACAGGCCATAGAACTTTCTCAGAATAATTCCTTTTAAACTAGAGCATTTTTTTTTAAATCTTGATTTATAAATTTCCAGTGATGGGGAATCCACAACGACTCTTGGTAAACTGTTGCAATGATTAATTACCCATTGGAACCCATTCTTACAGCCACACTGTGGGGAATACTCCAATATTGCTGTATGTGTTGAAACTGTTCTGTGAATAAAGAACTTTGCTGTGAGGTGAGCTTTAAAATGTTAGTCATTCTTCCACAAACTGAGTTTCATGGAATAGGAATCCATCTCACTTACTGATGTTTTTGGTCCTCTGATCTATTCAATGTAATTGCTGTTCTGTTTTTCTTGGGTGATGATCACATTCCCTTTACTTACCACAAAGATCCCTTTAAAGATATTAGCTGTTCAATGAATGCACCCTTCCTTTGAACTATGCAGGTGTAGCTATTATCGCACGTTGTTTATGGAAAGGAGCTGCCATGTTTCTCCATCTTTTCACACTTGTGGCTCTGTAAAATGTCATATCTCAAATAGGGTTTCCAGCCCTCCAGGATTGTCCTGGAGTCTCCAGGAATTAAAGATTAATTGTTAGTTAAAGATTATGTCATGTGATGAAACCACCAGGAATATGTCCAACCAAAATTGGCAACCCTAATCTCAAAAGACATATTTTTATGGTAAAAAAAATCTATATAGTTCTTATAAGCTACTTAAAAATAAATTTCTGCTTGTGGAGCAAGTAGGGTGACCAGATGTTCTGATTTCATAGGGACAGTCCCAATAGTCAGGATTTTGTCTTATATAGGTCTTTATTATCCCCTATCTCCAATTTTTCACATTTTCTATCTGGTCACCCTAGGAGCAAGCCATGGTGTAACAGCAGGCCCATGCCATCCTTAAGTGATAAAGAAATTCCAAATATGGATAAGTGCTACTATTTTTATCTAATTAATCCAATACTGCACAATGCTCCTGCCAGGGTAACTGAAACTCAGTCTCTATTACTTTGGAGGGACTGAGGGTCCAGAGAGGAACACAATCTGTTGTTGCCCCACGGCAGTTTTGCCAGGGATTTTACATCCTGCGAGTAGAATTTCCTGTGATTTCTTTTGCAGCCGTGTACCCTATTCTTGGTGTTTTAAAGTACTTAATATACTTTTGCACTATCCACATTATAGGGAGCTGGTTGACACTAGGGATTTTAACGGAGTCCCGAAAGAACATAATTGACTTTGCAACATGGCTGTCAATTCTGTTGGACTACCAAACTTGTCACCTGGTTCCATAGCACCTGAAGAGAATGGATTTCTCAGTTTGTTGGCAATTTGGAAAAGTCAAAAACAATTGTTTCATGTCACTCTGAAAAAAACATTTTTGAAAAAAATGTAGCTTCCGGTCAAAGGAAACCTGGTGTTTCAACAAAATCAAAATGTGTCATTTTGATTTTGACCACTTTTACATATTTTTGAAATGTTTAAAATAAAATGAAAGGAAATTTATGAAACATTTTGTTATGACAATGTCCAAATGAAACATTTTGATTGGGGGGGGGATTTCTTTTTTTAAACAAACAATTTGGTGAAATTCTGAATTCATGAAATATTCTGATGTAATCAAAGCTGCATTTTTCATCAAAAAAATGTCAGCCAAAGCATTTCACCAGTAAATCCCCCTATACAAGGGGAATCCTCCAATAGTTGGATCCACTGGTGTTATGGCTGCTTTATGTCACCTGAGTGGTTCTAAGCAGCCAGAGGACACTGGAGAATTGGGATCTATATATTTAAATCATGTATAGTTCAGGTATATACACTTTGATACGCATTCATCATAAAGGAACATCCATCATAAAAGAACAAAGTCATCATTTGGGTATAAAGAAATATATATAAATGTCTGTTATTTATCAAATGAAACTGGTGAGTGGATATGTTCTCCAGTTTAGCTTGAAAATTGACAATGGCTGGTTCATTGAGATTGGTGGAAACTTTGTTCAGTTCAAGGTACTTTAATTCAGAATTGCATTACCGCTGTTTCCTTTAATCAATAATGATGTTGTTTTCCCAGAGGAATTACAAATAAAGAGAATTAGAAAGATGTATATCTGTGATAAGTCTTTCTTGTTACTGGTAAGAGGAGTCTGCTGTGGCATCTGAAGGCAACAGTTCTTGACATCTCTTCCAGCTGTTTTTTGCTTGTAGGATGCTATCTACTTTCTTTTATTCAGTTTTTAATGGGTGATCCATTGGGTGATTCTCTTTTAAAAATCAGATGTAGACCAATCAGAATATGTTCCTTGCTTTGTACAAAGAACAAAGACTGTCCAATCAGAAAATGAGTTGTGCTTCATGCATCACCTTTTCATAGTCCAATGAGAAAACAGGGTCTCTTTTGCAGCTTTAACTACACACCATTACTGTAGGTTTTATTCCAAGAATTCAAGGTCCATAACTCTCTGTGCAAATAACTTGAGACAATAAGCAACCAATGAATACCTGCTTTTCGAGTCTCCTCTGTAGCTATACAGAGGCCTGCAGCCTTTGTAAAGCTTCTGTAGGACCGCTCTGTTAACTGTGGTGAAAACTCCTTGGCTCACTTTTACACTCTCAGTTCCTTCTGGCAGAGCAGTGTCTCTGTTTTACAAAGTTTTGTTATTTTATGTTCTCTATATAAAGTGTCTAGTCTACCCATTCTCTGGTGATTTTATAAAGTCACTAAAGTCAGTGAATCTCAAACTGTGGTCTATAGAGAACTTGCTGGCTGATGAAGAGTTGGTTGGTCAAAGGATGTTGGCTCTCATTCTTGTTTTCAGCTGCTAAATGACAACAAAAGACAGCTAAAATATCTTGTGTACTTTCTCAATATATATTTTTGAAGGTAAGTAATTATTGTAGTTGTCACGGGCATCTAATATAATTGTGAGTGCGAGGAGAAGTGGTCCATAGAAAAATATCTTGTTTAAGGTGCAGTCCACAGCATGCTATGGAAAATTTTAGAATGTCTGATTTAAGTAATCCAGTCTTTAACAGACTACATTTCTTTCAGCACCACTATGATGAAACAACTGTGTAATCCTTAATCTTGGGATCAGTATCTGTTTATTATCTTTACTTATTCTTATTTGATTTATGTGCTGGCTTCAGCTCCAAATTCTGTACCCACAATCTCAGAGTAGATTCTAAATTCAGCAAAACAAGCTCTCCTGCTCCTCATTGCTTTTGGCACACCTATAGTTGCAAAAGCGATAAACATATGGTTACATTTCTCATATGTGGTTTGTGGTTCCTCTGATCAAACTGGAAGAAAAGAATCATTGCCTGTTTTTTTAAAAAACTTGTATTTTCCATTATAACTCTCTATTTTCAGGGGTTTATAACTTGCCAGTAAAAAAAAAATGCTTCGGGCTGAAATTGTAGACAAGCTTTCAGCTTGGGAGCAAATATTTTGTATCAAATTTCAGAACACATAGATAGCAGTGTCATATTTGAATAGTGTCATAAATCACAATAAAATCTAGTTAGAATGAACTCCTTTTCACACTGATATGTTACAACAAGAATTTAGCACAGTTTAACTCTAATGGGTAAAGTACATCAAATGAAGGAGTTGGTTCTGTCTGGTTAAAGAACAGGACTTTAGTCATTTAAAACTGAATCATACATATATTGAAGTTAATAAAAATCTCATTGACTTCAACTGGTGCATGAGTAGTCTCAAAAACAGTCTTATTCCTTTATTTGCAGTAGGATTTCTCTAAGTGGTTTTACTTTGAAAATAATAAAAGTATTGTTGTAATTTATCAAATAGGTAATAAGTATGAGTCATACTAAAATTTCCCCTTCTGTTTTGAAGGAGGACTTTGCCATGAAAAATTCTGACACTAAAACCAAAGACCACTTGCATCATTTAATATGCTGTAAGTTAATATGCCATCATCATGGTACCTGAGCTCTCCAGATACTTATCTCAAGAGCACATACTTTTCCAAAGAAGACAAAATATCAACTCTGATTCCCAATCCTCCCAATAAATAATTTTTAAACCCAGGATCTTAGTTGCCTATATCTCCTGTGTATAACTAGGGAATAATGTGACCATCTCTATGTCATCTCAGTGGTGTACATATTAATTAGAGCAAAGTTCTTTCTCACTTGCCATTGCTCTCCAGGAAAAAAAAAATGTTTCCTATGAAAAGTTGATCAAAACTTAAACATAAATTTTAAGAACATAAGAACAGCCATACTGGGTCAGACCAAAGATCCATCTAGATCAATATCCTGTCTTCCGACAGTGGCCAATGCCAGGTGCCCCAGAGGGAATGAACAGAACGGGTAATCATCAAGTAATCCATCCTGTCTCACCCATTCCCAACCTTTGGCAAACAGAGGCTAGGGACACCATCCCTGTCCATCCTGGCTAATAGCCATGGATTGACCTATCCTCCATAAATTTATCTAGTTCTTTTTTGAATCCTGTTATAGTCTTGGCCTTCACAACATCCTCTGGTAAGGAGTTTCACAGGCTGACTGTGTATTGTATGAAAAAAATACTTCCTTTTGTTTTAAACCTGCTGCCTATTAATTTCATGTGGTGACCCCTAGTTCTTGTGTTATGAGAAGGAGTAAATAACACTTCCTTATTTACTTTCTCCACACCAGTCATAATTTTAGACCTCTATCATATCCCACCTTAATCATCTCTTTTCCAAGCTGAAAAGTCCCAGTCTAATTAATCTCACCTCATATGGCAGCCATTGCATACCCCTAATCATTTTTGTTGCACTTTTCTGAACCTTTTCCAATTCCAATATATCTTTTTCTGAAATGGGGCAACCACATCTGCACACAGTATTCAAGATGTGGGTGTACCATGGATTCATATAGAGGCAATATGATATTTTCTGTCTCATTTTCTTATTTTTAAAACAAGGTCTACTCACTTGGTGCCTAGTACAACATATCACTCCACAACACTGCACAGTAACAATTCAGTCTAATATCCTGGTTATCTTTTAACTGTAGCTATCCATCAGGGAGATGACTTCAAGGATTCTTGTACAGAACTCCCTAAAAATTATTTTCCTGGACAATAGACTTCCAAAAGGTTTCCTTTATATGTAATCACTACTTTGTCTTATTGTCTGCACCCTTATTATTTTACATCTTTTTAAACTTAAGGTCATTTTAGCTAGTAACTGGAGATATTTAAAAGCTTAAGATCTTTCTCACTCTGGTTCTGCTGTCCTTACTATTTGCAGTATTTCCAGTACTGGCACTGGATCATTAAAAAGTGTTGATAGTTTTCTATCCAAATAATGTACATATATATAATGTTATAAATGCAAGATATTTCTTCTCAAACCAATCCCAGAGTTACCCCTTTAAGAACCTCTTTCCGCTTGTGGAAATCCCCTCTTACAAGTGTATTGTTGGTTTCACTGTTAGATTATGTCACTCCATCCTAAAAGCTTTCCCTCTGGCCCCCCACAACTCTGCAATTGCTAGTTAGTGCCAATTGTTGCATCTTATCTTAAATTAGATAGTAAACTGCTTTGGACATGTCTGACAGGGCCTTTGGAGCTTATTGTTAATTTTATATAAATATTACAAGACTAATAAAAGTAATGACAATATTAAGTAATCATCCCAAACACTGAAACATCACTACTGTAAGATGAAGAGCCAAGTTCTGCCCTCACATAAGTCCCAGTTTAGCAAGGTATTTACCCACATGCCTAATCTGAATCGTGTGATAAAGTCATGCATGAGATTTAGTAGCTTGCTGAATTGGGACCATATAGAACTGTAATTCCAGAAGAAATTCATGGTCTTCAGAGGATTTCCACCAAATCTGATTGACGTAAAGGCAGAATTTGGCTCATCATCTTTCAACAGTAACACCATTTTGGTTTGGATCAATATTGTAATTCTTTAAGGAAGGGATTTTCGCCACTTTGACATAATTCCTTCTGCTCCTTGATGGTGATATATAATTGAATTCTTAACAATAATAATAATCATAATCATAATGATACAACACTCACTGCATTCTCTTGTCTACGGTGGCCTCTATTAGTAAAGCGAGACTATCACCTCATAAATCCACAACTTTTCTCAAATGATGTTTTCCAAAGTAAACACTTCCCTAAAACTTTCAAAATAATATTTTTTTTAAAATATAAAATTACTTGGTTTATGACTTATTCCCATTCCTCATGCTCCATTAAATTTTGTATAGTTGCAACTTCAGAGCTCCTTAGGAGCCAAAGATTTGAAAAATTTTTTGTAAGTGTCTTAAATATTTTTATACTTTGAAACCAAATGCTGAGCCCAGCCATAAGAGAAAGCTGAATAATCAGGTTGGTTTAAGTTGGCTAAACACACCAAATTCTGGTATGAGTGTAATGATCACTCAACCATATATTCAGTCTCAATTATTTAGAAATAAATTGCTTAATTTCATTTGCTCCTTTAATAAATAATAATCTTAAAAGAGTAAATGCTTTGTGTATCTTGCTAATTTTCTCTTTTTTAGCATAGGATGTAATTTAATTGGAAATCATATATTGTAGCCTACTTGGTGTAAAGAGGCAGATTAGAATACCAAACCCTTTCCATGAATATCACTATGACATATGAATATCACTAAAATCAGCTTAATCAATTCACACATTTCCTGGATGGTTCTGAAATGTGTCAGATTTAAAATCTTGACTATTCAGCCAGAACTCTGGATGATGAAATTTCTGATCTCAGATGCTGATCTGAGCTTGTTTTATAAATTGTAGCATGCTGGAGCCTAGTGACAGGAAAGCCTAGAGCTGTTTAATTCTGCACACCTCTCAGCAAAGTTGTTGCACCAATAAACAGCTACAGTACGTTTCAGGAGTTTGGGAAATAAAAGGAACCAACACCTTCCCCAATTTCTCCCCGAAACTCTCCATACAAAGACATCTGGAAAAAATGAAAGCAGAATAAAAAACCAAAAACCATTCAGCATCATCTGAAGCTGTTTTTTTTCCCCTGGTATGAAAAATGTGTCCAAATTTCATGCTGCAGGCTGCTATTGTGATAAATGTTTTTTTCCACAAATGTTATGTTTTCTATGATTCTGTGTCATCATGAGGTAAAATGTCAATATGTGTAATGACACAGCACAGTGAAAATACATATTTTAATATTTAAAGGACTCACGTAATTGTAAATTAGGCTGTGCCACCCGATATCATAACATACTTCATGCGAAAAGATGCTAAATTTACTTGACCTACTTTCATCTTCATGTTTAGGAAACAGTGTATAAGAAGTAAACAAAGAAGTTGTGCCTCATGTAGGAGATGATTATTGTTTGAATTTATGATTCATGCCTTGAGCAAAATTTTGTTTGTAGCCTCATTTGCAACCATAATTTACAATTTTACTAGGGATATATTGTGTATTTGGAAGACTATATATTAGGCATGCTTTGTACTGGAACAGTTCTCTAGCTTTGGGTATAGTATTTTCTATGTTTCTGTTAGCTATAAAATTTCTTGGCATAACATTTATTGTAGTAAATATGGATTTAAAAAAAAACTTGTATTCCCTTTAGGAATGTCCTATTGTATTTACATCAATATGCGTATTACAGTTAAATCTAACTAGTATTTAAAGGAGTTGTTAATAATACAAATATCTAGTCATTAAGGCAATAAAATTAACCTTTTCAACATTTCCCAATTGCTGTTCCTCATTTTAGTTAATCTGAATCTTTAACATACACCAACCCCATCAAGGGCTGTATATTCTTTGGAATTTAGAAAAATCACTTTCTCTGTTAGAGATGGAAATCAAAGAATTATAATGTTAACTAGTAAATTAGGTTAAATTATCTTAGCACTATTAGTGTAAAATCTAAAAGATATGATAGAAGATCCTTTACTGAGGCACTTAAAATAAGATTAGACAAAATACTAGGTTGTTCAATATATGCAGTGAACAGTCCTGCACTGGCAGAGAAATGGTCATTACCTAATGGCCCTTTCCCTCTCTAACATTTATGAATCCATGATTGTCTTTGAATTGTTGATATATTGTGAGGTTCCTATGAGTGCCCAGTTAATGTCATAACTAATAGAATCACAAGTGATATGCTTGATCTTTGTTCTCTTTGTAATGCACTTTTCTTTCCAAATCCATATACTTTATAGGTAAGATTTATTTTTAAATTACAGAAATATTGTACTAATCCTTAAATGACATGGGTATAATAATTCACGGTTCTATTTTAGCTTTCAAGGGGATAAGTTTCTAATATAACATTGGGGCAGAGGTTTTGGGGCAGAGGTTTTAAATTGGATGTGAAAAACTAGGCTGCAAAACCACAGATTCTGCTGGTTGAAGCACAGAGACTCAGACTCTGCCTGATACTTTTTGGGCCCACCATCTGAGCCAAGCAGCATGACTTCTGAAGGAGCAGTAGTTATCAATGATTCCTTCTCCTTGCCAATTCATTTAAAACTGTTTGGAACGGCTTATGGACATATTTCCATTCAGAAATCTGCCAGTCCCAACCCCACCCACTCCTATACCTGACAACTCTAGTCCTAGCTCCATGGACATCCAACTTTACATTATGGCTGTGAAAGGGCTAACATGGGCTTGGGGCAAAGGGGGAAGTATGCAGCAGAGGTCCCTCTTTCTGTTGTCCATGGTCCAGGCCACTGGCTTTAGCTCTTCTTCATCCAACTAAGTGTTGGGGAGCATCCAGTTCATAATAAAGACTAAGATATAGCAGGACAAATTCTGTATCCACTTACCTCCATGCAAACTCATTGTAGTCAAAAGGCACTGATGTAAGTGCAGAATTTGTCTAAGTTTAAAGGAGAATGGCAAAATATTTTAAAAAATGAGAATCATTTCACCTACTTGTTAAATGTGTAAATCCAAAATTCAAGATATAACAAAGGGGAGAAATTACTAAACACAAGGAAGCTGCCATCATAACTACCTGCTGCTCAGCATCCTTCATAGTGATTGTAAGATCAATTATATGATGTCTGTATCTTAATTTGGAAAGGGTGGTTGATTTAATATTGTGTAATATTAACAATACTCACATATTGAATAGAAATTTTGTGTTTAATATAAGGCCACAGTTCAGCAAAAGACTTCAGAATGTATGTAACTTTAATGGGGCTTCAATGGGACAGCTCGTATGCTTAAAGTTGTGTAAGTGCATACTAATAATAATTCATAATAATAACAACCAAGCACCTTGTTGAATCAGGGCCCAATAAAATTTACTGTAAAACAAACATGAACATCCTCTATCCTTTCTAATACATTATTTGTTGAACGCTACAGTGTCAGTCTCAAACTGTGGGGCTGATTCTGCTGCCCTTACACAGGCAAAACGCCTATTGAAGTCTGCTCTCAGCTACATTTGTGCCATCCCACTGACAGGTGGATGGCATAAAAGTAAATGAGAGCTGAATTTGGCTCAGTAAAAGTTTTGTTTCAGTCACTGAGGGCCAAATCATGCCATGGGACGGTTAGCTCATTAGTGTTGAAAAGTGACGTAAGTTATGATGGAAAAGAGATAAAAACTGTGAAATTGCAGGACAAGCCATTCCATAGAATCATGCCAGGGATCTTCAAGGTGTTCTGTGGAAGCTAGTCAAAGATATACAGACCAGTATTTAAATATGAGGGCACAGATATGGAGAAAGGGGGAGCTGAAAAAGTAGAATGATGCCATTGCTAATGTGTGGAAAAAGCATGCACACAGAAATTCCTAAAGTAATATAGAAATAGCCAACATTAAGTAGTGTTCTCCAATAGCAGATATTCAGGCATGGTCCGCAGGGGAGGTTATATTAGGCATGCACAGCACACACATGCTCCCAAATAAGTTTCCAGGCCTGAGAGACACAAAGTATCATGCTATCATGTTATAGATCTCATTGTGCTACATCATAGCCCTAGGACAGTAGTGCTTTCCAGGTTGTCATCTACAAAAGTATTTAAGCATATAATTAAAGGTAAGTACAGCTTGGCCTAGTGTGTATTCCATCAGTTTGCAAGAGTAACAGCCAAGTAAGATTGGCTATAGTAACAGTTCTTATGCAGATACCCCTGTCACATACTATAGCCAAGAACAGTTTGAACTCTCCTCCTGCTTCTGGTCCTTCCTCTTTCATCTATAGTCTCTGTCCTGGTTTCTGTTCTAGCTTCTTCATCAGCCTTGAGTGTTGAGGGATAATAATAAAAGACACTTAGACCACACTTTGTATTGTAAAGCTTTTCACAAATGTGAACTAATTAAGCACTCTACCAAATGACTATTTACACACAGATAGACAACGTTTATTTATCAGCCGTCATTGTTGTTTGCTTTTGTTTTTTTAATCTGTGATGGGTATGCAGACTGGGTGTAGTTAGGCATTACATGTTACCCTAGAGATTTTAATCTCTACCCTGAACACTTTATTCTCCTTACACTTTTTTTTGCCACATAACAACCCCATAGGTGGCTTCTTCAGTGATTTGGCCTCTCTATAAGGATTGTAGGACTTACGGGGGAAGTTAGCAGAGTGAACTTTCTGCTTGAAGTAACAGTAAAAGAGCAATGTTTATATTCCTAGATGGAAACACCACAGTCAACTGCAGTCATAAATAGGGACAAGTATTTCTAAACATGTTTGAAAAATTCAGTTTCTAGGCTATTTTAGTAGTAAGTGCTAATATTAGGAAACAGTCATATAGCTAAAGCATTAGATGTAATCACCTCTGTTTCCCCATTAACAAAGGAAATGACAAGCTTAAATGCTCAAGGTCGCAGTGTAAAATTTGGTAAGTATTTTGAATTTTGCTGCCTTTATATAATTATCCTAATGTGAAGAAAAGGCACTTTAATTCCATTGCTCCTTGTGTGCACAGTAAAGAGAAAAAAAAACCTTTCTATAAAAACATGGTCTAGCTTTAATTGAGCAAAAGGATTCATATGTTGTCTGGACTTGCCTCTCATAATTTCTATAGACATCTTGGGTTGCTGTGTGATGATCCTAGTTAAATTATATGAGCGCATTGAACTGTCTAAACTAAAGTAGCTGCTTCATCAGTTCATCTGGTGAATTAAATGTTTGCAAAGGTCTGAATCCGTGCATTCAATCCTGCTCCTCTTTCACTATGCTTTTTACTGTTAAGTGTGTAGCAATGAATAACAAACTTGATGTTTTAATTTTTGGTCTATAGGTGGCAGCATTGTAAGGTTTTGCAGTCTAAGAAAATTGTCTGGCAATTTTTCTGATCTCTTCAAACCTCCCCCACTCGCCCATTCTACATCATCAGGACTGAGTTAACATCATTACATACTCATGTCAGGTAAAATAAAATACAGTGAAATGTCATGGCCAAAAAATTAGACTTTGTTCACTTTAGCTTGTATTTCATATTATTTTTGATAATATGATACGTTTGTAATTATGACCTGTGAATCTGGCAATTTGGTTTCACTATGGATTAGATGTTAACCCAATGGAAACCATGTCTCATCATAAAGGAAAGAAAGATATGATATAAAATTACATGTTGGGGTCATTCAAGTTCTGCCTGCACTGGTCATGTTCTATATGTCTTGTACTATAGAGGAGAATGGCAAATAAAACTACTCTGTAAAATTATTCTCTCTTTTTAGAGAAGCATATGCCACCTGGTATGTTTGCCAACCACAGGGATGAAATCCACACTGTTTACGCATATATCATACTTGTAATTAGTTTGCTGTGGACAGAGATTTCCAGCGCCTGTGGTGCTTTGATTCATTAGATCACTCTTATATTAATTGGACAGTTGACAAACTATCAAAAAGCCACAAATATTGTATGGTTTATTTATTCATAATGGTATCCAAAACCAAGCTTTTTTGTATAACTGGCTCAATTTTTAAAAAACTGGAGGGGGGAAGCAGTTAATGTTACAGTATTTGAGGATTTAAAGCAGTCTCTTATAATGCTGTTCTTTTCAATAATTTAGGATTATGGACCCAATCCAGCAAACATTATTTCAGTGACTAGTCTGTATTTTAGTGTGACTACTTAGTCCTTGAAGTCAACAGGATTACCCATGCAAGTAAGAATTACTAACGGAAAGGATTGGGCTCTGTCTGGTCATGCATATTTTCCTAGGACTTATATTCTCATTCTTTATGATACTGTGAATTTTATATCCCCTTTTGTGATGTCATAAATAAAGACATCATGAGGTCATGCATTTCCAGGCCCCTCCGGGAAGCAGATTCTGAAGTAAAGATTGACAAAATTGTTTAAGTATTATTGAAAATATAAACCAAAATTGTTTCCTCAATAAATATAATTAGCTGTATATACTGCATTTTCAAAAGCAAATACTGATGTTGGGACCAGCTCTTTAAATAAAATAGGACCTCTGTGGTCTCTGGAGAGAACATGCATAAAGCAAAGTAAATGATTTTCTGTCAACACTAAGTAGACAGGTGCTTACATTGAACAGCATTCTAATATGTCTCTGAATATTTATGTCTTCTTTTTCAAATGCATTGCCCATGAATGTCACAGCTGTCAAACGTCTGTATACAAGAAGATAAAAAATGAAATTAATAAAAGATCAACATTTTGTTTGTTTAGAACACCTTTTCCTACTGCTTTTTACAGAGGTTAGCAATGTTGTGGTGCCTGGCATCTACTAAAAGGCTGAGTGAAATCTGAGGTGATTAGTTGTATTTTGCATTTAACAGGGGAACTTCTCATTGTGTAACCCAGAAGTAATCAATAGAAATAATGATGGAAAGTACTATGGAGTCTTCCTTTGTCCTCTGCCCATTTGTTTGGCAGATGGGTATCCTGCAAAGGGACCAATAGCAGGTCATTGCTGCCCTAACTTGAAACCATCCCAGGATTTGTTAAGCGAGAAGGACTTTTTAACATTGTTGTAGCTGTGTTGGTCCCAGGTTATGACAGCTAAGGTGGGTAAGGTAATATCTTTTATTGGACTAGAAGTGTCAAACTTCTGACTTACACAGACCTCTTCTTCATGTCTGGAAAAGAGGCATCAGAGTGTAACAATTAAATACAAGGTGGGAAAGATTGTTAATCGTAAGGGACATGTGTTGCAAGAGCCCAGTTAAAGTGAAATGGGCAATTTTCACTTGTTTGATCATAGATTTGCAAACTCATGTCTGCATATTCTGAACCAAAATAGGCTGTTGTAGCTGGGACAGGTGAGCCACCACCATTATCTAAAGCTGAAGCCTCCATGAAATATATTTATTTAATTTTAAGACTTTTCTTTCACCGCTCTCTTCCAAAAAGACCTTCTGCATTAACAGAACATAGCAGGGTTTAGGATGAACTTAGTTGTAAGGTCTTGTTAGCACTCTGCTGTGCAGCACTGAACAATTGAGAGAAATGGATATTCCATAAAAAAGCTCCCAAAATCAGAAGGGAAGGAATGGAGCCAAATTGGCATTGTTCATTCTTCCGCTAAGGGTACTTCTTCATTGCAGAATTAGCCTGGGATCTTACATCGGTGTTGCCCTTAGTTCTCTTCCAATCCATACATAAAAATCTCTCACCCAAGTTTAATGGTGCTTTCAACTCTGGTTGCCTGCCTTGGCTGGGGGAGTGGGTTAGATCCTGGTGCTGATAGTCCTCCAACGCCTTCCCACAATTCCATCCATGTGCCCAAAAGGACAGATAAGTCCACTCACAATTTATTGGAAAAGAACCATAGAGCAGCTCAGTTTACTGCAGCACAAAGAGCCATGGGCTATGCCCTGGAAAGTCTTACTTACACACACAGGTGAGTGCAGCACCAGTGAGGACACAGTAACTTGAGTGTGGCTTTGCAGTGTGGTTGTTCACATCTATGCTGGTTAAACAGAGTTCTGATTACCCAGGCTGACTCTGCAGTGAAGACACACCCTAACCTTTCAGAAGTCTCTGTACATGGGGAACTCCAAGTGGTGGGGTCACTGCAAATTGCAGATGTGGATGTTGTGTTAGAAGTGTGGGATGGAGACAGGGACCAGCCACTGTGAAAGCTAGTCTTTTACTCTGAATGCTACTCAAAGCCGTATTAACTTGAGGACTTGGAACTGACATGGACGGACTAATATGTGGATACCCAGGAATTTCCATGTGGAATATTCATGCATTAGAGATCCACAATTCCTTCTCCCCACTTCAGACACCAGCCCTTTCCCCTGGAGAAAGTGATGCATTTGGAAAGTACACATACTGAACTACACAGTTTTCCAAATTAAATCTTATCTCTTATCATTTTGTTTCCACAAGATGGAGTGGTAGAGTCCTAGGATTTTCAGTATAAATTGCCCAAGATGAAAGATCGGATGTTAATGATTGGATGTTGGCTATGATTACTATTGGCTGAGCATTGAAAGGTTCAGAAGTTCACTTTGATCCATATATCCATATGTTTACTTGGATACTTAGAAGAGGCCACACCTCTTTGATATGTAAGTATGTCTGAAAATGTAGCACACCTTGGTACAGTTCAGGTCAGTAACTCTATAAGTACATTGCTGCTTCTGCTTCTGTTGAATTAAGCAGCAAAGAATCCTGTGGCACCTTATAGACTAACAGACGTTTTGGAGTATGAGCTTTCATCCGATGAAGTGGGTATTCACCCACGAAAGCTCATGCTCCAAAACGTCTGTTAGTCTATAAGGTGCCACAGGATTCTTTGCTGCTTTTACAGATCCAGACTAACATGGCTACACCCCTCTGATACTTGATGTTGAATTAAGGTGGATATTATATAAATGTGCAAAAACGGAAGGGAGGACTTTTCTGAAAGGGCCATTTGAGCTTTCCTGTGATCCCAAATGTTCCTAGGGTTTGTAAAATGAAAGGGAGATAATGTTGGCCGTATTTGGGAATGGAAATACAGAGATCATGGGAATAAAGGTCCCATTCCTGCAGTCTATATGCCATAAATGATCCCTCACCATTAGAGTGTAGAAGTAATACTGTGTTATGTTTTTATTAACATCATCCAACAAACATGGCTTCTCCAAGACTTTTGAACAACTCTTCCATTCATTCATGATGTTCTCTAGGAAATGGTGCTAAGCTGACGGTGTTAAATGTGTTTATGTTATTTACATCCTATACATTTGTTTATTGTGCCCAAACACATAACATATTTTGGATCAGTCAAAATTACATACAGTATAACAATAAGTTACCTTTGGAGAATAATGTTTTTCAAATCCATTGAGTGTGTTTGTTATTGATGCAAGAGATTTCAGAAATACAATATGGCTCATTCTTTTTGTTAAAACCATCCAGTTTTACTTAGGAATTGCAGCAAATATAGGGCCAATTGCACAGATATAACTGTGGGCGTACTTGGTTCATGGGGTATAAGATACAGGCTCTGCTGCATTTCTAAGGAGCAAACAGTAAGAACAGAATGTATGGTCTTTCAAATATTTACTCTGATGAGTAGCCTTTAATCAAGCACATAGTTCTGTGAAGTCTGTGGGAATACTCACATAAGTAAGGGTTTGCAAGATTAGACCCAAAGTTTCCTCCTTATCTTAGAATGTCTTTGGTTTGGTGAGTGTAAGTCAGATCATTATCACTTGAACTTAGATTATTTTGTTTTCAGTAGAATAGACAAATCACACTAATTTAATGCTATCAAATTGACTCTTTTCCAATACCTTTCAGATAATACATTTCAGTTCTGGAATTCAACTATCTTTACAGATATCCATATTAATGCATGCATTTTGCAGGACGCCAGATGAATCTGTTATGTTTGTTTCTTTGGGAATTACTGTGGAACGGAGCTGCAAATCTGTATAGACAGTCCTGGACTACTGAACTCAGACTCACAGACATAACTAAGCAAGATGTGTCACAGCACTGACCGATCAGCCCAGCAATTCAAACTGAAAAAAAAAATTGCTTTCAATGAAAACACTGCTTGCTTTCAAAGAAAACATTCCAAGCCTGATCTTAAGGTATTTACTAAAGATAAAACTCCAGAACCTGACCGTCTCTCTTTAACTTATGCAATTATAGCTACATATTGTAAAGAACACAGAACAAAGCATACATATAATATAGTATCACATTGTGCTCAATGATGGCATAAATTAAGGCAAGAGGGCGAGCCTCAAATTGTATATCCGAATTTCCTTGCTTTTATCAGTACATTGAGGATGGGCCTCACCAGGTTTTTTTTAAATAAATATTTTTCTGATTTATAAATTGCCTCCACACCCTCCCATTAGAATTTAAAAGACAAAAATCTTTTTGGACATGTAAATATGTAATTATATATTTTTCATACATTTTGCATGAATCTGGTAGAATGCAGAGAATTATTCTTCAAGCTTGTCAGTGCAGAAGGCTTGTCAACACAGTGCCATTGTTAGTTCGGTCCTGAGTTTCTCTTGATTGGAGTCTCCAAATTGTACCCTAAGCAGACTTGCATTTTCACTTCTGACCTGAAATAGGATTTAAATGCAGCCCTCCAGAAGTGAAAGGCTAGACATTAGCCCACTTCATCACATAACCCTCTAAGAAAATATCTTGCAAACCACATATTACAATGCATACCCTATGGTCTGTACTTTGAAGTATACAGAGTGTTATCCCTTAATGTAATGGATGAACTCCTGGCCACATTGAAGTCAATGGAAATTTTGCCATTGACTTTAAAGGAGTCAGGATATCACAAAATAAGTTTAGGGCCAGAACTCAATGGAGGTATGCCAGTTTACATTAGCTGAGAATCTGATTCTGATACTATATCTCTTGTCCCAAATTATATGCAAAAATTACTTCATCAATCACTAAAATGCAGTCATTTCTGGGTTGGAACATAGCACCTGTTAAGAAGGTTACAGAAACACTATTCAGTAGTTCAGGCCAGCATATGAAGAAGGATAATTAAAGTCATTGGAACTGCAGGGGGGATTAGAATAGCAGAACATAATTACCCAAACTGGAATTTGTCCAGAGTACCAGGACTAGAAACTGTTAAACTGGATAGCTATATTAAAAATGTTGTGAAAGTTGCTGTGCTTATACAGCAGCCAATTTTCAGTCTTGAATATCCACTCTGACCCTTTATTCCCTATTGGGGTCTGTAACTTCCTCCTCTTTTCAAAGGAGCTCTTTAAGCTGCTCTAGTCCCGAAAGAGAACAATACCTCTTTTTGGAAGCCTTCAGCCTCCTTTCCCAGTAGATTGCCTTTCTTGTTTAGCAAGCAGCTCCCCAGTGAGTACAAATTCCCCCATAAAAGGCCAAAGAATTTTGTTTGCAGATTCCAATACATATCTACAAATGTAATATATTGTCTATGTATAATATATATATGAAAACATAATGCACCATCTACACATACTCTAGATCAGTGGTTTTCAAACATTTTTCTGGTGACCCAGTTAAAGAAAATTGTTGATGTCTGCGACTCAACGGAGCTGGGGATGAGGGGTTTGGGGTGTGGGAGAGGCTCAGAGCTGGGGAAGAGGGTTGGGGTGCAGGGGTGAGGACTGTGAGGTGGGGCCAGGAATGAGGGTTTCAGGATGTGAGAGGGGGATCTGGCTGGGGCAAGGGGTTGGGGTGGGGGATCAGGGCTCTGGGCTGGGGGTGTAGGCTCTGGGGTGGGGTAGGGGATGAGGGGTTTGGGGTGCAGGAAGGGGGTCTGGGTTTGTGGGGACTCAGGGCTGGGGCAGGGGATTGGAGTGCAGGGTTGGGGTGCAGGCTTACCTCAAGTGGCTCCTTGTCAGCAACGCAGCGGGGGGTGCTAAGGCAGGCTTCTTGCCTCTCCTGGCACCACCGACCGTGCTGCGCCACGGAAGTGGCCAGCAGCAGGTCCGGCTCCTAGGCGGAGGTGCGCAAGTGGCTTGGTGCAACTCTCGCCCGCAGGCATCCCCCCCCAGCTCCCATTGGCCAGGAACTGGCCAATGGGAGTGCGGGGCCAGTGCTCAGGGCAGGGGCAATGTGTGGAGCCCCGTGGTGCCCCTGCCTAGGAGCCAGACCTGCTGCTGGCCGCTGCCAGGGTGCAGCACGGTGTCAGATCATGTAGGGACTAGCCTGCCTTAGCCAGGCAGCACCGCCAATGGGACTTTTAATGGCTCGGTCGGTGGTGCTGACCAGAACTGCCATGACCCAGTGCCTTCAATTCTGCGACCCAGTACTGGGTTGTGACCCGCAGTTTGAAAGCCACAGCTCTAGATCAATTACAATGAACCATTATACTTTACATGTTGTAGGATGATGTCTTATAGATATACAGTATATGGTACATATATCGCTTTCTGTTGATGCAAACTCATACCTGATGAATTTTCTGCCACAGAGAGTCTTTGCTAAGGTCTAAAAGCGCAGAAAATATTGTAAATTCTGAGCTGAATCTGTCTCATGATATTTATACAATGTGTTTAAAGTATATTAAATTATATATACCACATGTATTATTATTTCACTGCATAGATCTAGAGTGATGCATTATACATATTATTCAGGGTTGATATAATTAATTTTTTTAATATACTTGTGAAGGATAATATAGATTTTTAAAACAAAATTTCTATTTTTATTGATCTACATTTTCACAGTTGTATGAAATTATGGGGGGGAGGGTAATATCATATGTAAAAATACAAAAATGCAAAGTAAATATGCTTAAATCAAACTTTAATAAGTTCTCAAGCTGAATTTTTCTTACTTTGTCTATTTGTAAATTTTAATTATCATCAGTAGAAATATTTTTTATCGCTTTGTGTGTGTACTGTGAAATCAACATTTACTGATAAATTTCTAATCCTTGCAAGCCAACATACAGTATAAAATTATTCTGCAGTTTTATTCAGGGCCCAGTCCTGAAAGGTGATGAGTGCCTATTGACCTACATGCTGCAGGTACTGAATATCTAACGGGATTGGACAGAATAAGATGCATCATTGATTTGATGCAACAAAATCCTGCATGTATATTGGAGTGCAAAATTTATATAATTTAGGAACATAGTCAAGAGCAGGTATATGAGCAATGTTTAAGAAATCATGAATACATGCAAATGAACATCTGTATATAGGATGTTCATTTACTTCTCTTAAGTAGCTGACAATGAGTTAATTATATATATATATATATATATATATAATTATATAATAATAATAATGACCATAAGGCCATCATATAAGAAAAAGAACCCTAAGTCCCCTAGGGTTCTTTTTCTTATATGATGGCCTTATGGTCATTATTATATATATATATATATATATATATATATATATATATATAATATATATATATATATATATATATATATATATATAAATTATTGTTATAATAGTAGATGAGGTCTTAAGGTTTTTTAGCAGAAAAAACGAGGATGAATCTTTTGTTTTTTCCATTATCCAGTACCATCTTTGATTTTATATTCAGTCCCAACTATGTGCTGAGTCTCCACATTCTTTGCTAAAACCTGTGCTTGACAGTAAACCGGACAGGCTACTTTATTTCCTACTAGCAGCAATTTAGTATGTAGTTGCGTCAGTTATTTAACTAAATAAATTGTTTAATGTCAACTATATCTGTAAGGCCAGAAGGTGTTTTTAAAATCTGATGCCCTTTTTATATCATAAACTTGGATTAGTTTTACAACCCTATTCCCCTTTAGCAGTTTGTAAATCAAACAAAGGATGTAGAACAATGCATAACAATCCCTGTGAAACTATCCTCAGAGTTTTTGTTAATGACAAAAGCATTTCAAGTCTGCTGGTGGGTCCCAAACAATGCTGGATGGGTTATTTTATATTGCATTTACCCTAAGACATTGGAGGCTACCACATTTGTGTGTAGTACATGGAGATTTTAAATGTAACTTGAGTGTCAATCTTGTTAAAATGAAAATCCAACCTTTGCCTGTATAATCTAGGGATGGAATTCTAAGGTTCCTGTCACAGGCTGGCTGGCTGGCTGGCTCTTTAAGTCAAGCTAGCTTCAGCCTTGACTGTGACCTACTAGCTAGCCCCCTGCTGATGGTGATATGGCATCTTAATGACAATTGGTGACTTAAGCTCCAGGGAAACAGGAAGGACTACTTAAATAGAGCTGGACATTCAGTCTAAAGGGAGATAGATTACAGAGAAGATTGGTAGACAGAGAAACACACAGGAAGCAGGGTCAGGCTCTTGTAGGGGATGTCCTGAGGTAGGGTCAGTAAAAAGCACTTTAGTGGAGCTTGAGAAGGGTAGAAGACATATTAGTTCAGCTGAGAAGCCAGAGGCCTGAGAACCAAAGGGAGGCTGTGTTAAGCACAGGGTGTGAGGATGCAGCATCAGGGGACATAGAGGCAGGAAGTAGCTCAGGGAAACATCAGCACATCAGAAGAAGCAGACTGGCTGCTTTATACAGGGTCCCTGGGCTGGAACCCAGAGTAGAAGGTGGGCCTGGGTATCCCCTACCAGCCCCTGAGCATGAAAGCCCAACCATAGGAAATAGATTAGACACCTGGAAGGGATGTGTGGGAAGGCCAGTAAAGGATATTTCAGCAAACAACAGAGGAGGAACTGTGCAGTAGCAGGTTAGGCTCCTGCGTGGGAGGTCAGTAAGAACATGTCAGTGGAGCCTGAGTGGGGTGGAAAAATTGTTATTCTGCTGTTTAGCTTGGACTTTCAGTTGGACTGTTTGTTACCATGGAAGGGGACTGAACTTTGTTACTTAGCTTGAGGGCTGAGACTTATCTTAAGATTTCAAATTAGATGTGTAGAACAGCATCTTCAGACTTCAAATTAGATGCGTAGAACAGCAAAACCATTGTCTCTAAAAAGAGAGACAGTGATTAATCTGCATTAAAGTCTAATGTCTTGGAATCTGAAAAACAAAGAGTGGGTTTTAAACTACAGAACTAAAGAAAAGGGTGTTAAAGTATCAAGGTGAAGTTCATTTTTGCTCTGCTCTCACTCAAATACCTAGAGGGATGTCTTTTTTCCAAAATCTGTAACATAATTAGCTTGTTTCCCAAGTTCCAGCTAAGTCATTGCTATAATTCAGCTCTGTACTTTCTAGAATGCCTCCCTTCCTCCCTTCAAATCATCTTTTCTTTAAAAAAAAAGACATGCTATATGTTTCCTTCGTTTCAGCTCTGTAATATGTCAGCAAAGCTATTTTGTTCTTAATTGATTTATTGGAAGCAATTTTGTTCTTATGTTGTTGGGGTTTTTATAAAAATTGTTATATAAAGGAGTTTTGTGTTGAGTTTTTTTTTTGTAACTGTCTTCTCACATCCTACATTTTAAGTGTTTACAAACCATTTCAGACCCTTGGTTATCCATGTCTGGGTCTGGGACTTTCACAATCTCATTTCTAAATTATAGGATTCTATAGGGTTTTCTTGTATCACTTCAAAACAAGAAACCAGATTAATCCTTGATGACATGGAAAAATTGTAATTCGATGCTCCAGTTCCACCTATTGTGACCCACCTCGGCCTATTGTGTTATCATCCCTGTGTGTCCTCCTTAAAGATTTCTGCTGGCAGAGGTTTAAATTGGTGCTGTGGGCTTCATAGGAACTCCATCAGCAGAAGCTGCCTTGGAGGATATGCTGCCAACTTTTGAGGCAGGACTGGATGGTTTCTCTGCAGAAGCACTCTACAGAAGAGAGGGTGTCACCTCAATTCCTGGGCAGAAATTCAACTGTCAGAGGCCCTGCACTAGAGTCTGAGTAAACTTGATATTAACTCCTAAGGTCAGATTCTTTCTTACACATTGTCCCCTCTGTGCAAAGTGGGGCCCAGAATGCAGCTGGTTCAGACCAGCTGAGAATTTCATTTCCTTGGAAGAGCTCTCAGCTGTCATAGATCTGGTGTCCCTGGCTTTTGTGCCACACCCTTATGTGGCCCTTTTGTAGAAGGAGTATTGGAGGGGGCAGAGAGGAGTAGAGGAGTGGCTTGCACATGGGTTTGCACTGATAATCTCCTTCTGGTGCTAGTTGTTCTAGTCTATGCTGCAATGATACAGTTTGGTCCAGAGGATCAGAAAAACATGACTGGCTCCCTATCACTCTTTGGCCAGGCAGAACTCAGTGCAAGATTTCTTGGGGACTTAGGGTTCTTTTTCTTATATGATGGCCTTATGGTCATTATTATTATTATTTTAAAATTAAGTGCGTCAAAGAAGGGATAATAATGTTGTGGTTGTTTACACTTTTTGAACCAGGAGAATTAATGTTAATAGTATTGGAAAATTGGCATGATTATATACCTGATTGGACTCTATGGGCCGGATCCAAAGTGCATTGAAGCCCATGGAAAGACTCCTGTTGGCTTCAATGGGTTTTGGATCAGGTTGTATATGACTAACTGCCACAAAATAAATACTGTAAAAAGCATTACAATTATTTATAAGCAGCACAAAAATACTGTAGTACATTTTTAGGGCAGGTAGTGTGGAGTGGCTGATAAGGGATGAGTTACTTTGGTTAAAATAATTAGTTTTTTATTCATCCTCTCATAATTAAAAACAAATATAGTATGACATGGTATGAATTTAAACAAACATTTTACAAGAGTCGGTGTTTTTCTGACAAAGAATTAAAAAGTGAGTGAGAACAGAAGGAATCTCTCTAGGATAGACTTGTGCAGTTAAGAGAAATGTTTTGTTGCATAGTTCTACTTCAAATCACAAGCCTTTCCAGCATTTTGCAGAAATGAAGGGCCATCTGGACCATTTTAATGATACCACAATTTTGATGGAGAGAGTGACTTCTGTTTAATAATAGATGCATCTTTATAGGTAAGGAAAACTCTTTTGTTCAGACTTAACAAAAATAGCAAGATTTTTTGTAATTGCCCTACTTATGATAAAAGATTCAAAAACCTTTTTTTCATAATAATTAAAACATTGCATGTGTTAGTTTTTTGTGACAGCAAACATCCATCTGGCTGCCTACTTGAGTAACCTAAGTGATGGTCTTTATGAAAAGTTGTGCATTGCATTTGCAGAAACAGACTGAAAAAAATAGTACTGTAAATGAAATGAATCTTTGTAGTTTCTCTCTTTACATTTTTTGGGGGGGGAGGAGGGAATAGTGATCCATAGGCTGAAGTCTTTCAGTTATTTATTAAGCAAATATAAAAGTAATACCCATTAATTATACAAAATTATACAATTATACAAAAACAGGAAACAAAAGAAGAGAAGTTCATTAGTTATGTAACAAAGGGTCTGATCCAAAGTCCAATTAGTTAGTGGAAAGACAACTATTGCCGACAAGCCCTAAATTCATATAATATGGATGCCTTCTTGCATTCAAAACCACTGAGAGAATTGCTTTTTAAAGAAAGAGAAGTTACCCTAAGTAAGTTTGAAGGCTGTAGTGAGATAAGGTTGTTAAGCTTTTTCTCAATAACATTAGAAATGGAAAAATGCTGAGTCAGAATGTTCAGTAAATATTACTAAAAATAAATAAATAAATTATAGTATTCCCATAAAACCTATAATGAAAAACTTCTATACTTGTTTTCCATCTATTCTATTGTTTCTTTTCCAAGTGATGTCTCTAGTCTCTCTGAATCCATAAGCTTAATGACACTCATTCTATAAGTATATTTAGGACTACACTTCTATCTCTTACTTTCAATGTTCCTACAGTATTATTTATGACACTTTCGCTTTCTTTCCTATAAAGTCTGTTTCCCCTCAATTCAGCCTCAACATTACTACCCTCTCTCCAGCTATCATGACCTGTCAGGAACCTTCCCACCCCATTCTTCCAGATTCCTGTTGATCAGTTTTGATTGAAAGATGAAATTTTCTTATAAACCCCAGCTCCCTGCTAATTCCCCATTTAAGATCGACTTGTGTAGTGGAGACTTTTAAGTGTGTAGTCATCCCGTTCCTCTACTAGTGTCTACCTGATAAGTGGGGTAGCCATTATGTGGATAATAACCCATTTGGACATTAAAGTAATAAGACTACTTATGACAAGTTGACCAAAACTGAGCATCATATATTAGATGTAGTCTAGTGCCTTGTGCAGTTGAAGTATCAATTGTTATAATTTTAGTTCCATATCCCTTTTCCAATGCACCCCAATCTCAGGTTTATCTTTGTTACTGCATTTCCTGAAGTCAAACACTAGGAATATAATTTCAAGGATTTTTTCTGGTAACCCCTGAATCTTTTTCTTAGCCAGCAATTAAATTTTATCGTTGTTCAGCATTTACTGCCTAGATTGTTACTCCTAAAAGCATTCTTTTATATTTCTATATCTTAAATTAGGTTTTCCAGTGTGTGGTTAATACAAGCCATTCAATTCACACAGTATCTTACTGAATTGTTATTTATTTTCATACTAAAGATATCAGTGTCATCAATGATCTTTATTACATCCATGGTTTTATTTATTTTTATATTTTATTACATTGAAGGGCCTCCTTAAACAACCTCTCTGGTTCTACAACTGTAATTTCTATACAACTACAAAAGCTAGTATCCTCATAGGGCCAAATCTGATATTGACTACATCTGTACAAGTCCAGTGAAGTCCAGTGTATAACACCTTGTAATTAGGCCAGTTCTTGCTTATTCTATTTTTTAAACCATATATATATATGGTTTAAAAAAAAACAATTTGTTACTGTTATCATATATTGTTTGAAAATCTAACTAGATAATACCCACAGAATTTGAAACTTATTAATATTCATATCTTCAAAGAAATCCAATGAATTATTTAAGCAAGAGTCATCTTCTAAAACTTAAATTAAGAGAGCCAGCATATGATTTTGAAGTGATTACTTTTAAAAAATCTGTATATCTCCCCTTTGTACAACAAGATTAAGCACTAGAAAGGACTATCCCAAAACTCAGCCCAACCATTGCCGTTTGGAGAGTCCAAAATTCACTTCCAAGCTTTGTGACTTGATTCCATCACTACTAAGCTCTTATTGACATAGGACTAAATTCCTGAGTTAGTATCTCATTTTCTACTTTGTTAAGACTCATGCAAAAGTAAAAGCTGAATAAGTACCTGTTGTAGAAACTGAGTAAGACTCTCAAGACTGAGCCCACAGACCTAAAGTGAACTCTACAAAGTGTTGAACAAACATCAGTTCAGCCCCACATCATCTGTGGTAGGTGAATACTTGTAAGTACTTAGAAGTGTTGCCTCCATTTTAGGGATAACAAACTGGGAAGAGGTAAATTCAGCAAAATGCACTAGTAAAGCTATTCAGAGTAAGTAGCAGAGCAGCAATTAGAATTCAGGAAATTCTCACTCTTCATCTTCTAATTAGTCTACTAGCCCATGATAACATTCTATGCAAATGAACTGATATTTGTGAAAAATTAAAATAAATTATAATATGTTTGCCACTCTCTGATTTGGAAAGGACCTATCCATTAAAAACTTCCAACAGGCTCTCTGTTAAGTCTTGGTATTTTGACTCTTTAAACTGGCCTTAATTTACAATGGTGAAAATGAGATCAGAATCAGGCCCTATATTTTTCTAGACAGAGTCTTTTCTCTATTTTAGATGTTTAGCTCTCTTTCCATGTAATCTGATTCCAGTCTTGGGCTGCTTTCCATCCTCCTTATTAGGAAGGATAATGATAAAATAAATGTGTCATTCTCTCTTTACGTCTTTTCTGAGGTTGCAGTGGTTGGTGAAGTTACCATTATAGATGACCCTGTCACCATTTAGTTTTAGTCCTCTGGGTTCTTTGTTTCTATAGACCTGATTTTCAGAGGTCCTTAATGCCAACTGATTTCAGTGGGATCTGTGGGTCCTCTGAAAATCTGGCCTTATCTCTCTAACTTCTAGCTACTAACTACATTGTGCTAAAAACTGCTAAATATAGAACCATACACAAATATCCCAAACCATATGTTGTCTTTCATTTTTAATGGTGTCCACACAGCATGAAACCAGGAAAAAATTAAATGCACTTCATGTTCTGGACTGAAAAGATAAGCTCCATTGCAAAGCATAGTACAATGGAAAGAGCAGATTATATAAGGGCAATCCAATTTCAAATAAACTTGTGTAGTTAGATAAAAACATTACATTTGAAAATCAATCCCTGTCCTATATTTGTAAGTACTGATGGTGGTATCTATAGATGGCATTGAAAACACTGGAGTATAAAAAAAACATTCAAGTAAGATAACTGTCTGACTAAACTCTATACTTTACACTCTATAAAAAGTGCTAATGTCATAAAGACAAGGTCTTTCACTAAATAAGTTAATGAAATCATTTTTTTCTTCGGTTTGTTTAACCCAAATGGTCATAAAGTTTCAGCTGAGCAGTTCAATACTGCTCAGAGAAGTAGAAGTGCTTTGAATTTCAGTCTACTTTGACAAGATACAGTTCTGGAGAAATTGGACTCTGTACCTTTAAGAACTTAAAACATCACTTCCCCACAGACAAATGGTTGGAGGCTAAAAGACAAAAGGAGGATTTCCTGTGTAAACAATGGGAACATCAGCAAGATGGAGGGCATGTTGGAGAAGCAAGACTATGGCTTTTATTTTGAGACTCCGCAAGAAACAAAGGACTGCCCTCTTAGCGCTAGAGATCCTATATCTATTTAGTATTAAGAATTAAGATGCCTCGGTGCCTCTCAGAGTTATTTCAACTTGATTTGGGATTTCATTTGGCTAGACTGTTTCCTCTTTAGACATCCTCTTTCCCTAATAGGTTCCCAGACTTGCATCCTAATTTCTTCTGTCTTCTCTGGAGAAGCTCAGGTGGTCTGCAATTTCCCCTCTCCCCCTCTCAGGCTTTATAAGAGGCAGCCAACTGTTCCACTTTCTCATCTGCAGTTATAGAGGGTCCCCAAACTTTCTGGCCAGTAAAACTCTTCATGGGTTGAGCTGCTTATCTGTTCCCCATTCTGATACCACAGGGATCTTAAAGACTGCTATTGCTACACTGAACCTTTACCTCAGTCTGGGATTGAGATGCATGAATCCAGATTAGCAGGAAAACCTCTCTTGGGTTCAGGCCCTGTGAGTTGGTGGGAGATCTTGAAGAATTTCTTTGGTTTTGCTGGCATTCGTAAGGGTTCATAGTGTCACTGAATTTTCTTTTCATTTTGAGGTTTACATGAAACTCTTGCAATTCAAAACAGCATATTTTACACAGCTCTAGCTGCTTGTCCTTTTTAAAACATGAGTCCTTGTAGTTTTCCTTTAACCGGTGCATAGTAACTAGGATACTCATGTGGCAAGGAAATGACATCATTTGATGCTTTAATATTATTCTAAGTAATATTCTGTATGGGTTCTTATGCCATCGTCATCACTGTAGCATCTTCCAATAATGCATTAAGTGATGTAACTAACATTTGTCACATCGGCTTGTTCTCTCTCTCATCCTCTCACCAGGGTGTATTTTTATGTGAATTGTGGTGTTTTGTTTTGGAAGGGTTTTTCTTGCTGTTTTTGTTTTCTAATATGTACATCTGGTGTGTGTTTACAGCATGGCTGAAGATGTGCACCTTGCACTTGTGGTATCCTGAAAAGTTGCCATCTTGCATACTAGCTTTAGAAAGTCTGGACATGCCGGGGAAGCAGCTGGAGTCTCCCTCCCCTTGCACTTAGAAACAGAAACAAAAGTCAGGGAGGAGTCATGATTGTCTTTATTTTATACTAAAGTGCCCTTGACCTCTGACCACTAGAGTACATTAGAGTATCGTGAACATTCATTTTTAATGTGAGGTCCATCATATCAACCATGCAGGATGTAGCGTTAAAGTTACTATATCTCAGGGGAATAATTCATGAATATTTTTAAATGACATAGACATGTACAGGTAATTCAAATCCAGCTCTCTACTTCAATGTTCTAATAGTTGAAAAAATAGACCCAGGTGAAAAATCTTACTATGCTATACTTAGCTGCATGAATAGGGTGATACAGGTGGGCATAGGTGATGTAAGGCAGTCTTTTCTCATGGTTGTCTTTCAGTATATCCTGCACTCAATCTCCATTTCCAATTCCTCTTCTCATTTACTGTGCACTCTTTTTAGGGACTAGGGATGGAGGACATTCAGGTATCCAAAATATTGCTTTCACTTACCTCCCTAAACAGGGTTGAGTATCTGACCTGTTCTGGGCATTGTGATTCAAGATATTATATTCATTTGAATTGGCCCACAGACTTTGTAATCTTTCCATTAGAATAAACCCTCCAAAGACAGAGTGAGTTCAAACTCTTAAATCAATCTACGATACTCTCTAAAAATAGTGCTTCTCTACCACATGTGGCTAAAAGTCCTGCTGATTTCAGTGGAGCTACTTGTGGTGTAATGCCCCAGTACAGATGCAATGATGGTGCGGTTATAAAGGTTTTATTGGCATGAGATTGGATGGCCCAAAGGCCACATTACTCTTGAGAGACAAAGCCACAAGTGAGTTATACAGGTCATCCCAACTGCCAGTAAAACCACTATAGCACACCACACCATCAAGTGTTCTGTATGTGACCCACATCCACAACACTCTACCCCACTATTCTACACAAGATCTGCAACCTTAACTCAGGCCACATACATCAACTATTCAAAAAATAAACATAGCAATGTATTTCCTGGCATTTTAATGTTTGGTTTTGGTGATATATACACATGGGCAATTTTAGCTGTTTTTTATCAACATATTTTATTCACTAATATATCTTGTGTGTACTTACATTTTTTAAAAAAATATTCTTTGGATTGGAAAAAAATAATCCCACCAGTAAAGCCTACATATTTTTCATTATCTAGTAAGATAGCTGACCAAATAATATATTTTTCTCCTGGATTTATATTCATTCACCCTGCTGTGAATACAAATCATGGGATATGACATTAAGATAATAAGACAAAAAAGAAAAAAAGTGCAAAAATTTCTTTGTTTGCAAATCTGGAGCATTAATTGCATTCCTGTGAGGCAATATGGACAGAGCTTCTGCTAAGCAAATTAGATATAAACTGAAGGTGAGGGCAACAGGGTCACCACAGCAAGGAAGCGACGAGTGACAGGCTCTGGGACCTCCGATGCATGGCTTGCAGAGCAGATGTTCGCAAGGATGCAGTGATTATTGAACTGGTAATAAAAAAGCATCAGCTTACAGGCAGCCACGATGGATGCTGGTAATTATAAAGCATCCCCTGGGAGGAAAATGACACAAGTCAGCCGCATCTCTGCAATCACAAGGGCATAATTAAAGCTCCAGTAACAGTTGTTAATAGGGTGCAAATAAAACAGGGAAAAAATTTGAACACAGTCTTTTTTTTTTTTTAAAGAGATGGCAAAGGACAATGTAATTGCGGAGACTGATGTTTTATAATTTTACTATATGCAGTAAAACAAAGAATTTTCATGTATATAGTATGTGTAACTATACACACATGCATGTACAATATAAACAAAGACAAAAATGTTTTACTCTTTGATGATGTAGTTAGGGTGGGGAGAACACATTTTTAACAGAATATTTATCTTTTAATTTTAGGTCAGTGTAACGTACGTTGCTCACCTCTGAGTGACATAAGTTATATTGACATCCTCTGTAGTGTAGACAAGCCCTCAAGCCATGATTTTTAGTGTCTAGCAAAGTTATGAATTTAAGCAGGTAGGCTCTTCTTTTGAAGGTGTTGTGCAGGTTTCCTTTGAGGATGAGGAGTGAGGTCAGATTTGGAGTGATTTCTTTGTGACATGTTTGCCCATAGGTGACATTTAAAAAAAAATCATTTTACTGTGTGAGTTCATCTGAGAGCATAGTGATTGTCTGATTTCACCCACATTGTTGTTACTGGGGTATTTAGTGCACTGGAGGAGATACCTAACCAAATCTGTTATGCTAAACAATGTGTTTCACTTTTTATTTAGCTGGACACTCTGAGTACCTTTCTAAGACCTGAAGAAGAGCTCTTCACAGCTCGAAAGCTTGTCCCCAGAAGTTGGCATAATAAGAGATATTACCTCACCAACGTTGTTGCTCAAATATCATGGGGCCAACATGGCTGCAACAACACTGCTTCATAATAACAATACGTAAAAATAAAAACACATGAATCAAGATTTTGAAAAGGCCTTTGATCCATGGATAGTTACCAAAAGGTGCTTAATCTAGAATAAACCAATTCATCACTTATTGAACCACAAAAGGAACAGTCATGGTAAAGAAGGCCCAGCATACATATCTCAGTATAATCTGGGTTACAAGAAATAGGACTGTTTATGTTTTGATGTTAAACCATGTTATATAAATGTAAACCATAGCCATGATTTTTCAGTGTTCTTCATTTCCCCATACATGTACATACTACCCACATTCCATCATTTTGCAATATACACTACATAAGTCCCACTTCCTAAAGGGTCAATATCTAGGAAGCAGAGCCACTTTACTTGTTATGAGCATGTTCAAAACTGCTGGAATGGTACTTTAAAACTGATAGACTTAATTGAAGACATACTTATATAAGTGTAAATTTGTAGTAACACTATTCAACTCAGTGAAGTTTTACCTGTGTGTAAATGAAACCAAGTGAGATTAGAATTCGACCTGATAACCAGCATATAACAAAACTCCATCCTCACAAAGTCCAATGTATGTACATTACATTTACTTTTAGGTATACTACTAGACACTAAAAATGCTTTGTCCATGTAGTACTATTACTTGCAAACAGCAGAAATACCTACTTGTAGAAATCTGCCAAATTACTAACAGTGAAATAATGGATTTTAAGTTATACAGGAAATTGAATCACTGGATAAAAACTTGAATAAAATAAAAGTACAACCTAAAGACTTAGAAAAAATTGGTTGCCTTACATTGAAATCAAAGAAAACCAACAGATCTAGGAATTAGAATTATTACTTAGTAATAAACAGGTTAAAAAAACATGGACTGTTGATTGCACAGACAGCTCAACAAATAATAATGCTAACAACAACTTTAGGCTCACATACTGCAGCAGCACAACCAACATGATGCTTTCACCATATATTTCAAATGGATTGCATTATTTTCTTTTTTCTATTTAATAGTTGCTTTTACTAATGTTTGCTTTGTTTTATATAGCAAAATTTCAAATTTAAGTTGTAAAAATTTTCAGAATAACTTTTGCATTTAGTAATGTATCTCATATGAGGAATAGTCAAAGGGTCCCCATAAATGAGTAATGATTATTCAAATTGGTCAATACAACTGGGACAGCATATTTCAATTTTTAAAAAATGTTTGAAATACAGGATGTTTTAATAACCCTAAGTGCACAAAACACATACCTGAAGAGAAAGGTGCTACTCCTTCCACATATGGGCAAACTATACTCATAAATTTCAAGAGGTTTCCATTAACAGTCTTCAAATATGTTAAGGGCTGTTATAGAGAGGATGGTGATCGGGTTTTTCTCCATGTCCACTAAAGATAGGACAAGGAATAAATAGTGTAATCTGCAGCAAGGAAGATTTAGGCTAGATAGTAGGAAAAACGTTATAAGGATAATTAAGTAGTGGATTAGGTTACCAAGGAAGGTTGTTGAATCCCCATCAGTGAAGGATTTTAAGAACAAGTTATACGAACACCTATCATGGATGGTCTAGGTATATATACTTGGTCCTGCCTAAGTGCAGGGGGATGGACTAGATGACCTCTTGGGGTCCTTCTAGCCCTACATTTCTACAATTCTATGGCCAAGTTTCTGCTGCTGTTTCTGCTCAATGAAAGACAATAGAAACCTCATGGAAGAAGAGGCTAGGTCAGGATATACACCAACTGGATTTTCAGGTTCATCCAGACCCTTTGGAACAAATACAATTCCTGTATATTTTCCAGGCAGAACAGTGCTAGCGCAGGTGTCAACTGCTATTGGCTCGCCAATCATAGCTATGCATTTCTGCTTTCACAAGGAGTTAATGCCAGTGGAAGTGGGAGGGCTGGTCTAACTCATCTCCTCGAATTTTTCTGGAGTTTGAATCTCATTTTGTTAGTAAGGTGGGCCTTCTTTGGAGTTTTTATTGGGAGAAGAAGCAGGAAGAACAGTCACATTTTTCCCATTTCAGGATTTTCAAAGCCTTTTTTCCCAGATTTTCATTTCATCCTAGTAGAGAGGATCACATGACCCAAAGATTTTAGCTCCTATTGTCTACTTTAGCAGTAATCCAGCATGTTTAGGACTTTTGCCAAGAAAGCCAGCCAAGTTTGTCTAAGATTTCTGATAGGACTTCTTCACAGTATATTTACTTTAAATTTTTCTTGTAGGAGCTTATGATTTATTTGATCTAAATTATCAATATATTATAGAAATTTCACCCATATCAAGGCAGCTCATCTCAAAAGTGGGGCAAGTTGCATGGGAAAAGGCTTAGCTTATTTTTTGTACAGTGTCCACCCAGCACACAGATGTAGGAATGTGAATGTTGACTTTTAATAGTTTAGTATATTTTGGGGTGCATTGTTTGAGCATGCACATGAAGTTTTATAGTACCTTAAATTACTCTTTTTACTTTATCTTGTAGGTTTAAGCACTTGTTTTCTATCTCCTTGGGTGTTAAAAATCCCACATCTGTAAAAATCCCCAACTATTCAGTTCTGCTTGTGCTGTTCCTTGCCTATTGGAACTTCTTTAGTAGTTGAATGGGAGTTGACTCAGATTCAAACAGTTGGGCACTTTCACGGTGGCAAGACCCTGAAGCATTATTGCTCAGTTTATAGCTCTTTATAATTGTGGCCTGTGTGTGGCTCTCTTTTATGGTTTTGAATGCTTGAGCTGAGGACCTGGCCCCATAACACGTAATCACCTCATCATCCCACATACTGCAGGAGGCGTTCAAATATCAGGAGTAATCACTGTGATCATGCAGTCTGATCTCTTGCATAACAGGCCATAGGTTTTTCCTGAATCAATTCCTGCTTCAAATCTCATAGCCATGGTTGAACTAGAGCATATATTTTAGAAAAATCCAATCTTGATAAAAGTTATTTCCAGTGATGGAGAATTCATCACAACTTTTGAAAATGGTAGTGATGGTAGGTAGCTATATACATGCCATTTGGGTAGCAGTGACATCAAAAGAACCAAACTTCTCAAAACTAGTGATAGTGACAGACTTCAAATGCTAGGTTTCTCAAGGAGTTCTATAACACCACTTGGATTGTAAACTTTATATAGTTGAATTGATGAATACAGAAACTAGGACTAGATGACCTTTTGAGGTCCCTTCCAGTCCTATGTTTCTATTAGTTAGAATAAAGGTGTAACTATCCTAATGGTTGCACTGTGATCCTACCTCTCAGCATTAGGAACAAGGTACTGCTGAGCATACTCCTTATTTTACTTTTCCTAATCCCATAATAGCATATCTGCTGGCGAGACAAAATTTTCAGCCCCTGCTATGGTAAAACTACTTCCAATATCCAGGAGCTTAATGCCCAGCTCTTTCTACTGTAGGTGAAGAGGATGCTAATGAAGGATAGGCTAGAGGGTGTTCCTTCCTACAGGAGAAAAGACAACCTAGCCAGATAATATCTGAATTTGCTCAATGACATCTAATTTCACCATCCTTTTGATTTAGCTTTTAATGTGTTGTTCTGAATTAATGGCACTTTATGCATTTTTGGCAGCATAATGTGTATCTGTATTAATGTGATGTATTATACCCACAATGCATCCCAACTCATTAAAAAAATCACCAAAATCTTCAAGAACATCTTTTCTGTTCAGTAGACAAGTTACATATTTATCTGATGATTTGCAGATTTCTTTTCAACGCAAGCAAACTTGGAAATTGCTCTTCCATTATTTCAAACTCTACTGAGTGGTATATGTCCTTATGCAGGCATGCCAACGTAGCTATGCTCATTTTGTATCTACTATATGAAAGAAGTATAGGTTATGGTTTTACCATCAGGAAATTATTAATCTTTCTGAATTCACTTGCTCTGATTACATTGTACTGAGATATGGTATCGGCTCTGGAATTCATTTTTTGTTCATTTATTTCCAGTGTCACAAAACAATCACTTGTATAGCCTTTATAAAGCTTTGTAAGTTTACCGAGACCCAATAAAGAAGTATGTTTTTGCATAATAATCATCATTATCCTCCAGCTGTATGTTCTGCAATTTATTTTGCTTTTGTAGTTGTACTAACAGCAACTAACTTTCGCAAAGTGGTTGCTTTTATTGAAATCATGATGACACAGCACACCTTGTACTTGATACCTTTGCTTTGTGCTGTAACTGCTTCCATTCCATGTTTACTGCAAACAAATCTGGTCTCTGCCATTTATTTTCACCTTGTACATATGCTTTTGGATGTGTATATAATTAGATGTATTTAATTTTTTGTTCTCATTAAGAATTTCAATTGTGAAGTACAAGTTTCCACTTGTCCTGTACTACTGTCATTGGCAAAGTCTATTTCTCACAGTAACCTTGCTTTGATCCTGGTTATCAATTATACAAAAAATATTTTAGTCTTTATTAGTCCATGTATTAGCTGGTCAAGTTCACAATGAGCTTTATGAATAGTAACACTAATGGTTGTCGCAATCCGATTCATAGTTATGGCTATGTATGGCCACTTGTCGGTCCATGGCCATCTTGTCCTGTTAAAAGGACAAGGCAGCCTCCATTTTGGACCAGGTTCCTGTTGTATAAGAGAGGGCAGAGACTCAATCCTGCCCAGCAACACTAGCTGTGTATGCTCTCCTGTGTTTTTGTTTTTTTTCTCTCCTGCTGGGCCATCTAAAGGTCAGGCTAGTTCTGTGTGTGGAGGCCTGATTCTGCCCAGCAACCTGTTTTTTTTGGGTCGGTCGTCTGGAGGTCAGGTTAATTCTGCCCAGAGACTCATTTTCCTGCTCTTTTTTGGACCCAGTCATCTAAGGGTCAGGTTTGTTTACTCGTCAACTCCAGTGTGCCGTGTGCAAAGCCTTCCGACGTGGGGTGGCAACAGCTCGAAACCTGAAGGGAGGAGGGACCAGGGAGCCAATCAGATGCTGACACGAGGGAGTGAGACCCTTCTATAAAACTAGGTTTCCCCCCAAAATTTGTGTGGAGCATCCGCGTGTTAGCTGAAGGACCTGATCACTCGTTCGGCCAGGGTCTCCTCCCGGTAAAGTGCACTCGTGTCGTATCGTTTGGATTCGTTGTCGTTTGGACCCGATCCCTGTCTGCTCGTCATGCTTCTGGTGTCTGTTCTGCTGGTCAGCTGCGCCTGGAGTGCGGTATTTGCTTTTTGATATCTGACAGTTAGCTTATCTAGCCTTTTATTTGTTCCCCTCCCTAACTTGGTACCAAATATCTACTCAGGATATCAGGATTGTATTAGTGAGCTCAGAATTGCACAATTGCTTAGCTAGCTTGTATAATAGTTCTAGCTGTTATTAAATTGTTAATTGCCAACTGCTTTATGTGTTTGAATCACTGCTCTGTCTGTGTCCAGTGTGTGTGTGTGTTTAACTTGGGAGCTGCCTCTACTTAGAGGGTAGCTGACCAAGGGGGTCCAGTCCCCGCGGTCTGAGTGAGTGGAATCTGCCCAGCTGCAGCCGCACCACACTCTGGGTTTACCCTCTGTGTGAAAGCAAGGGTGGCCGAGGCAGTGGCCCGTGGGTCTCTTTTCTGTGTTTGCACCGGGCATCGCCCTGACGAACCCGATTCCTATCTGTGTGATTGGTGTGTCTGCCTATTTGGTGTGGTGTGGTGAGCAGTATAAAGTGTATTATTACTGTGTTTTGGGGTGTGTTTGTACTTTTGATACCATCCCAGCCAAAGTTGCCTACTCCCCCAGCCCAAGTTGTAATTATCCCCTAAATAAACGCAGCCACTTGGCTTTTTAGTGTTACCCTGGTCCTGCCTGTCTTTTCCTCACTCAATACCAAGCTTGACGAACCCCCAGCTAATTCAGACATGGCGTCACGAACAGGATTGAGTGAGGAAAATCCTTCCCGGTTGTCTGTACAGTTTGCTTGTCCGTGGCGAACCAGGGTCACCGACAAAACCCCAGAGGACGAACTTAATCATTTTCAACACCATGTTTTACTTGATCGGGGGGAGGCAGAGGCCATTGGCTGGAATTGTATTATTGGGGAGGGCCACCTGAGCCGAACCTATGCTGCTAGCTTGACTGTTGGTGCTGCAGGCTGTCTCCTGACATGCCACATGGGTCTGCGGTTAACCCCCACGGAGGCCAGTGACCGGCCAACGTGCATTAAGGCAGGGGAAGCCGGCGCTGGGACTGATCCAGTCCAGCTGTGGAAAGGTGCCCGAAGGATTTTAAAAGCAGCCGGGGGCACTTGTCCATCAACTGTTACTCCCCCGAGACTCCCAAGTGGGGGCCCTGCACATGAATTGGTAGTCCAGCTAGTGCAGGAGTTAGAGGAAGGGAAAAAGTCCAGAAAGCTCCTCCCTGACCAGTACAAATCTAAGATCGTTGCCAGTACCTATCACAAGATTTTAGGTCTGGCTCTGGACAAATTGACCGTTGTTATGGGGGCTCTGGCGTCCACTGCTCGGGAGATGGCTGATACCCCTGAGGATCCCGGTACAACCCAATCCCTACCTGCAACCCCATCTCCTCCCTCTCTGCCAACTCCTAAAACCCCCGAACCCTTCCCTCCACCATATCCAACAGCGCCTAGTTTGTACCCGACCCTGCCATCATTGACCCCCGAAAAGGTAGCTCTTAATCCTGCCGAAGCTATGCCAGTACAAATCACTCGGACTAAGGTGGACCCCACAGGGGCACAGAATGTCGTTTTTGAGTGGCGTACACGCAGCAAGGCTGAGATGAAGGAGTTTATCAAGGACACAGGGCGGGGACCAAACGAACCTGTATTCACCTGGTTAGGACGGCTTATTTTAGAATATAGTCAGGAACTTATTGATCAGGAGGAGGCAACCCTTATTTCCCGGAGTGCTGCCTGGTCAAGGGGAACGGGCCGAGGGGTACTGTTAGCTGCTCCTGTCTGGCCAATCTCCGTGCCAGCAGCTGCTTTCCTTCAGATTCAAAATAGTGCTGTAGCTTTTCAGCTACCTCCCAGCGGGATCACTACCCCACGCGATCTCATTTTTACCATCGCAGGGGCATCTCTTATTTGGTGGGAGCCTGCACAAAACCCCCTAGGCTTAACACTGGCACAGCAACAGCTTCGGTCATTTGAAGCTTATTGCTATGTTACTGATCCAGCTGCTATTCCCATCCAAGAGCAGGGGATAGACGTGGCCCTTGATAGCAGCCCTCTGGGGGACACTAGCACGCTGCTGTGGATGCGGGGGTTCCAGGGGCGGCCGGTAACCGCGTTGTTTCAGGCTATGGATCGCCTGAAGTGGCCGGCCCCTCAACCACCTGCCGTAGCTGCGGGCAATGTACCCCCCGCGCCCAAGTCTAAATTCCCTGAGCGCTCCTATATAGAGAGGAAAATCTTTGGGTTTTTGCTTAATAAGGGAGCACTCAGTAAAGACATTATCCGCAAATTAAGCCCTGCACAGCAGAAAGAGCTAGCAATAGCTCTAGGGTGGAAGGAACAGTCAAGGGACTCGAACCAGGGAAATGTGATAGGACCGAGTGTGTAATGACGGCCAACACCCGGTCCGACGATGCCAGGCCGTATTTTCCTTTAGTCACTCCTGATGGTGAAAAGATTCAGTTTTTGTTAGATACTGGGGCCCAGGTATCTATTATTCCCCCATCTGTCCCCCATAAACGCACAGGCCGCATTATTTACGTCCAGGGGCTCAATAGTATTGAACCGCGGCCTGAAGTTAGGGTTAAGGCCACCCTTCGGGGCGTTCCCATTCAGTTTACAGCCCTCCTGGGAGGCCAGGCACTCCTTGGAGTCCGTGAACTAAAAGCTTTTAAATTGGCCTCTGTTATTGCTTCAGTTTTGCCAGTTATTCTGAATAAAAAACCCCATGAGCCCCAAGCGAGTAATCCTACCCCCTGGAGGTACCAACCGATCCCTACTCCTCCCCAGGGAAAAGCTTCAATCAGCCAGCTCATAAAGCAGCTTGAAATAGCCCAGCGAATTTGTCGTGTGGCTACCAGTAAATACCTGTCCAGTGCATGGGGCATCCCAAAGCCTCACAAGCCTAACGAATACCGTATGGTAATTGACTATAGATCAGCTAATAAGCATATTGAAGCAGTTGTCTTTGCCAGCCAGTGGGACCTACCCACAATTGAACGCCTTTTACTTAACAAACAGGCCAAGTGGGCATGTACCCTTGACCTTAAGGACATGTTTTTCCAAATACCCCTTCATGACCCACAGGGGCTCTTAAACTTTGCATATGAGGGTGCCCAATATCAGTGGCGGGTATGTCCCCAAGGGTACCGAAATTCACCTGCTTGTGCCACTGAAGCCTTGACTCGAACCCTGCAAGTTGTTACACCCCACTCGGAGGCTAAGGTTGTTCACTATGTAGATGATATCCTTATCTGTGGTCCCGATCCTGACTCTGTCCAAACCCTTACTGATCAGGTCCTTCAAACCCTAGACAAAGATGGGTGGGAAGTCAATAAGGCAAAAAGCGGTTTGTCCCCATCCACCTCATTTCAGTTTCTGGGGTTTGATGTTGAGGAGGGAGTTCTCCAGCACTCCTCATACCATTCCCTGCAGCTTCAGTTTAAGGTGGGAGTGTGTCCCCCCCGTAAACAAATCCAAAGGGTACTTGGGATTGTTAACTATCATCGAGCTTTCCTTCCAGCTAGTTTGCTTGATGCTTTGTCCACAGTCCAGCAGTTTGCAAAAAGCAAGAAACTGCTTTGGACTGAGGACGCTGATCAAGCTGCAAATAGTTTAGCAGCATGGCTCCATTCCAACCCTGTTCTCTATCGGTGGGATCCCAGTAATCCCATCCTTATTGTGTTATCTGTCATGGCTCATAGTGTAAGTATTTCTGTTAGTCAGGCAGATCACCCAGTGTACCACAGTGCCCACACCTTTAATGGTCCAGAATACAGGTATGGATCAGTGGGACACATGCTCCTTGGAGTTAAGCTAGCTTCCCCTTGGGCTCGGTTAGCTTATGGTACACTCCAAGGTCCCCATGTACAGCTCATTTCCTGGTTATCCTTTACTCCAGCTCCACAGTTTCATGGCTCAGTGGCTACCTGGGAAAAGTTAGTGTTCATAGCTCAGGAAGCTTTTGGTCAATGGAAGTTATGTTCGAGTTCTGTAGTTGAGGAAGAGGATCCTAATTTAGCTGAGCACAGTGCATTTAATCCCTGGATTGTATCTGATGGGGGCACGGCCCCCTCCCCTCGAGCTGGTATCCTTTGTCAGCGGTGTGACCTGTTTCATGCTGAATTTCTCCCAAGCCACACTTCAGCTCAGTTAGCTGAAGTTCAGGGAATATTCCTAGCCGCTTCTCACCTTGCCCGTGCCCATCCTCGTACCCGGGTTGTCCTTGGCATCGATTCTGCCTATGGGGTATCAGTCCTCACTCGTGAGGGACAGCCACGAGCCCATGAAGAGTTGTGGGAGCAAATTTTCGCTCTCATGTCCAAAACTAAACTCCCTTGGTTTGTTACTCATTGTCCTTCTCACCAGCCTGACAGCAATTCACTTCATACTACCCTTGACCGACGCCTTCGTGCCTTTGAGGTTGAGACCTGTGATAGGCCTGAGGTATCTGTTGCCGCTCCTCCTGGTCCTCAGGATCCTTTCCTGACCTGGATGCATGAGGAGTGGGGGCATTTGCCTGGAAAGGCCCTTTACCGGGTTCTTAAGGTACGCGGGCACGGGAAACCGGAATTGACCCGTCAGCACTGCGTTAATGTCTTGCGCGCCTGCCAGCAGTGCCAGGCGACCCGTCTTACGTCCCGACCCTTTGTTTTCCACGGAGCTCTACGGCCCCAACTTTTCAGACCCGGACATCACTGGCAGTTAGATTTAATCGGTCCTTTAGCTGGGGCTAAATTTTTCCCCAAAGGTTTAGTAGTTGTGGATTTAGGTTCCCGTCAAGTCCATTGTACCCCCCTGAAGCGAACCACAGCTTCAGATGTTAATAAAGCCTTGCTTCAGGTTTTTGCTGCTTGGGGCATTCCCTCTGAGGTGCAAACAGATGGAGGTCCTCCATTTACCAGTCAGAGTTTTGAGACCTTGGTTACCAAGTGGGGTGTTCAACTCCATGTTCACCTTCCTTATCAGCCCCATAGCAACAGTGTTGTGGAGCGTCGCATTGGGATCCTTAAAACACAGCTCCGTGCTATTCTTGGCAAGCCAGACTATAAGGGTTGGCATCTGGTGTTATCCCAGGCCCTTATCACTTTAAATGCAGCCTATAGCCGATGGCCAGATATTGATCCAGAGCCTCCTCCTCCTTGGAAACCAGTTTTCTCCCCGCAGGAGCTAGTGTGGTTGTCTGCCCCAGTAGCATCTGGGCATCCACAACCCCTTCCAGCTGTTGTGTCTAAGCCTGGTCATTTTCCTAACACATACCACGTTGTGTGCACTGGCCAGTCAAAGAGTCGGCTGGTCCACCATAACTGGCTTAGCCGGAGATCACAAGGGGACCCGCCCTAGGGCTCGTCCTATTCTCTCTTCTTTTCGTTTCAGGTTAATTCACAGCGACGCCATCCCCATCCGAACCCTCTAGTCAACTGGACTTTGGCTTACGCTCGTCAGGAACTTCTGGCTGCTAATTGGAGTGATGTGTCCTCCATTCCTCCAGACCACCACTGTGTAGTATGCTCAGGGTCCCTGTTAGACCCCAAGAAACCTCCTTATTTCTTTAAATTCCTTCCCATTTATAATGTGACTCATGAGGAGCCTGCTTCTCGATGTAAGGATCCCAGCTGGCCTTGGCGGCACCTGTTCACCTGTAACTCCATACGATCAGACCGCTTTACAACCCCTAGTGCCCCTATCTCTGTGTTTCATCCCAGGCCACCAGCTGGTCCCTGTTTCGTGTTCTTGGGCCCTGAATCTCTCCGTTCCTGGGGGTCATATCCTAACTGTTCCCATTTCTATATGCCCCCAGCCCCTTGTCAATGGTGTGGTAAGCAATATCATTGTAGTGAGGAACACAATTGGCAGCTACCTACTTCCCCTAATTGGTATTGCCAGGCATTTGAGTCCACTTTAGCCACTCTTCAACAACTTAAGCTCCCTGTTATTATTTTCGATGCTATCTCGTGGTTATCCTCTCCCAGCCGGGTATTTGGCACTCCCAGCCGTGCATTTGGTACTAGACAGGAAACGGTTGGTATTAGGGCTGTTGATTGGGCACATCGTTATTGGATTGCAGTTGCCCGCGACCCCACAGCTGTAAATGAAAGCAATACCCTTAGCCTGCATTCCCCTCCTGGGATCTATTGGTTCTGTGGCAATGGCATCGCGTATAATCATCTCCGCCTCCCCAAGGGCATCTGCGCCCTTGGTCAGGTTTACATTAAAGGAGGAGGTGTTTTCCACAGGCCTCCCCCCATATTTGGTCCACAGAAGCGTGAACTCACCTGGTGGACTCGTCTCAAATCTGCCACTGAAACCCTCTTTTGGGGCTATGTACAGTTTAACCCTTATAGTTATGCTTTCACTCTTAGTCAGATCCGTAGCCTATCTAGAAATTTAGAAACCCTTACTAATCTCACAGCCCTTGGATTTCAACAGGTTGACAATTCCCTCACTATCCTAGCTGAGTATGCTGAGCAGAACCGCCTGATGATACAGACTCTGCTGCATCAGGACTTTTGTGAGGCCCTGGAGAACCTTGATTCTCGTTTTGAGGGACAATGTTGCCTTCGCCTGCGTCCTGGCTGGAACAATGTTTCTGCCATCACCCAGCAGCTGTCGTCCCTGGCGGTCCGCATCCGTGAGGAGCGTCAATCCTGGGACTGGTGGCAAACAACCTTGTCAGGCTGGGGACTTGGACAATGGGCACAATCCTTAAAATATTGGTTAATTGCAGCAGCAGTAATTATTGTTATTTTCTGCTTAAGCCTTGCATGTACCAAAGCTCTAATTAACAGGGCTGTGTCAGCACTTCCTATTCAGACTGTGCACTACACTGCCTTCACGTCAGCTGACGACCAGTCGGGCTCTGAGCTTTCCGCTTGAATTCGGTTTTCCCTTATGTTCCCTAGGTTCGTTCCCTCCTAGGTGTAAGCTGACCCTCCCGTGATGGACCGCCAATCGGCCACGGGGGCATGTCGCAATCCGATTCATAGTTATGGCTATGTATGGCCACTTGTCGGTCCATGGCCATCTTGTCCTGTTAAAAGGACAAGGCAGCCTCCATTTTGGACCAGGTTCCTGTTGTATAAGAGAGGGCAGAGACTCAATCCTGCCCAGCAACACTAGCTGTGTATGCTCTCCTGTGTTTTTGTTTTTTTTCTCTCCTGCTGGGCCATCTAAAGGTCAGGCTAGTTCTGTGTGTGGAGGCCTGATTCTGCCCAGCAACCTGTTTTTTTTGGGTCGGTCGTCTGGAGGTCAGGTTAATTCTGCCCAGAGACTCATTTTCCTGCTCTTTTTTGGACCCAGTCATCTAAGGGTCAGGTTTGTTTACTCGTCAACTCCAGTGTGCCGTGTGCAAAGCCTTCCGACGTGGGGTGGCAACAGCTCGAAACCTGAAGGGAGGAGGGACCAGGGAGCCAATCAGATGCTGACACGAGGGAGTGAGACCCTTCTATAAAACTAGGTTTCCCCCCAAAATTTGTGTGGAGCATCCGCGTGTTAGCTGAAGGACCTGATCACTCGTTCGGCCAGGGTCTCCTCCCGGTAAAGTGCACTCGTGTCGTATCGTTTGGATTCGTTGTCGTTTGGACCCGATCCCTGTCTGCTCGTCATGCTTCTGGTGTCTGTTCTGCTGGTCAGCTGCGCCTGGAGTGCGGTATTTGCTTTTTGATATCTGACAGTTAGCTTATCTAGCCTTTTATTTGTTCCCCTCCCTAACTTGGTACCAAATATCTACTCAGGATATCAGGATTGTATTAGTGAGCTCAGAATTGCACAATTGCTTAGCTAGCTTGTATAATAGTTCTAGCTGTTATTAAATTGTTAATTGCCAACTGCTTTATGTGTTTGAATCACTGCTCTGTCTGTGTCCAGTGTGTGTGTGTGTTTAACTTGGGAGCTGCCTCTACTTAGAGGGTAGCTGACCAAGGGGGTCCAGTCCCCGCGGTCTGAGTGAGTGGAATCTGCCCAGCTGCAGCCGCACCACACTCTGGGTTTACCCTCTGTGTGAAAGCAAGGGTGGCCGAGGCAGTGGCCCGTGGGTCTCTTTTCTGTGTTTGCACCGGGCATCGCCCTGACGAACCCGATTCCTATCTGTGTGATTGGTGTGTCTGCCTATTTGGTGTGGTGTGGTGAGCAGTATAAAGTGTATTATTACTGTGTTTTGGGGTGTGTTTGTACTTTTGATACCATCCCAGCCAAAGTTGCCTACTCCCCCAGCCCAAGTTGTAATTATCCCCTAAATAAACGCAGCCACTTGGCTTTTTAGTGTTACCCTGGTCCTGCCTGTCTTTTCCTCACTCAATACCAAGCTTGACGAACCCCCAGCTAATTCAGACAATGGTCTCACCTGGCATCTGATTTCTTTTAGAGAAACTGTGCCTCTCCCAAGTGGTTTTCTTGCATGGATCTGAGTATTCCTGAATTTTTTAATGGCATTATCCGGTAGTTTCCTGTACCCTTTGTGGTCCCACTGAAATTTTTATTGTCTATCTTCATTGCTACTTGCACCACTATAGAGGATTTCGCCTTCTCCAATTGCCTTCAGATACCACTTGTAGGCAGCACTGTAACCACCTCCTAAAATTGTTGGCTATGTTCCCTTCCAGATGGATGACTGCAAGTTGCTTCATTTGTTCGTTTTGCCAAATAGTTGTTTATTTCTGACATAATGTAATAATGAATGGTGTGACAGACAGGAGTGCTGGTAAGAGACCAGTGTTTATTTTCTGGCTTTAACCGCACGGTATACCTATGGTTACAAAAGGCTATCCCCTCTGTCACATAGTCAGGGTCAGTTGCACCCCCACCCCCACCCCCACCCCCAGGAAATAACTTTAATAAACTGTCAGGTTATCTGTAAGGATGTTGAATTTTTAAAGGCAACATTTTAAAAAAGTCACTTATTTTGTGGCCATGTTCAAAGTGTTTCTTTGGGATGTAAATGTTCAGCAGCTACTGAGTTAAGGGGTATTTGTTTTGCTTTACAGCAGTGAGGTAAAGAAGCCCCATAACCTATTATTTAGCAGTGGGGAGGACCTGTAATTAGAAGATGATTCCAGATATTATGGACTGATAACGCCTTTTTTATTTTAAGAATGTTTCACCTCCTTTAATACTGTGTCAAACCTTTTTTCTCACCATGAGTGAGGAATCAAAGGCAAATTCCACTGTAGACCTACATTTCACAAGAAATAGTTGCCATTACTTCACAGGGCTGCCTGTCAAAATGCTTACTCAATATCCTCAACTAGTTTAAAGGGTAGAAATAATCATTTTGGCATGGTCTGCAAGATATCTTATTGTTTAGCCAAATGCTTAGTCTCAGTGGAAGCCCTTCAAATTCCTGCTTCAAAGTAGTGCTTGGTGTGACACTTCTGATTTTAACAGCATCAAATTATCCCCAATTTGTTTTGTTTGATTTCCTTCTTGTGAACCATTATGTGTTCTTAAAGCCCCATTTCTGTGCATTAATGCACAGCAGGAAGGCAGATGTCACAAGGTGACTTTACTACCTGTAAGTTCTCCTCTGTGATAGAACTAGTTCACATGCCAGTTTTAAATGGCTTCCCCAAAATGCATAATGGTCACCGCCCACTGAGATCTAAGTCAGCCCTGGCTGGCTTGGAGCCTGGCCAAAATTACACCGCTGTGATGCAGAGCATGGCACTTTGCTTCTCCCTCTGATGTGGAAATGGAACTTTAACAGTCAGCAAATATCCCCAGTTTGAATCTCTTCCGTGTAGGATACAGGTTGGAATCTTCACTCCTAGCAGCAGCAACAAGAACAAAACCATCTCTCTCTATGTTTAAATAAACTTTCAAAGGTGTGTAAAAGCAAAGCTGCTGAGTTCTAAAGAGAAACTTGTAGTAAAAGAACAGCCAATCCTCAGAGTAAGAAAATGCATTTTAAATTACTTGTATTCAGTGCTCCATTTCGGAAAGTATCTCCTTAAAAATGCTTCATTTTTTTGCACCTGTCTGTCCTAAGTGTATTTATCCACATCTCCTAAACACTCAGATGCAAGAGACAAGAAGTTTCCCTGACACTCATGAAGACAACTCTAAACTGCCTTAAATTTTAGTCCTGGGGTGAGTCTTCATATACATGTTGTATATTACATCAAATTGTGTCTACATGAGATTAAACATTACTGTATATGAGAGATGACAACATTTTGCAATAAGACACGCAGGCTAAAGAACTTGCTTATTTTTGAATAATGAATCTGCTTCTAATCTAAACAGGACAGAACAAGATAGGGCACTATAGAATCACTCTTATTCTGCCTTATACTAGTATAAAACCAGACAGAGATCTGTGGTGGTGGATAAGATGACAGGTAACATGTTTTCAGCAGCTAAAAGTGACTGCAGCTTCAGTGCTGAGGGCAGGAAATCTCATGGACCAGAGCTGTACAAAAAGTGGGTGGGAAGTACACGGATTCATCACCTTATGCAATAGGCTTCAATTAACAGAGCTCATTGGAGACCAGGTAATTCTACCTGGTCTCCAATGGAAACCTGATGATAGGACAGTAGCAGTGACACCACTTGCTATGTGCCAGAGAGAATCCTCTCTAATTTACCTTTCCCTGTGGCAGAATTGCTGAAATTGGCCACCAGTGTCTGCAATGAGCTTGACATGCAGAAGGGTGTTTTGTTTTACATGTGTAACTCTCATTACATAAAATAAAAGTCTGAGGTCTGAAACTCCTAACTTCTATCTTAGGTACTTGTGTGGCCCCTATGACTGTAGTATGGTAGTGGCTCATAATCTTTAATGCATTTATCCTCCCAACATCCCTGTGAGGAAGGCAGGTGTTATTTTCCCTATTTTACAGTTGAGGAACTCAGGTTCAGAGAGGCTAAGTGACTTGCCCAAGGTCATACAGGAATTTGTGGTGGAGTAAAGAATTAAATCCCAGTTTCCCAAATCCTAGGCTAGTGCCTTAACCAATGGACGATTTTTTTCTTGTAATGGACACAGTTGCTTTGTTGAGGAGAAAGCTCCTAACAAGTGGTTACGTTTTGTAAGTGCAAATTCTAACACAAGTCTTAAGCTATTTAAAGGGTATGCCTAAGTCCTCGTGCCCATACAGATGTCTTCAGGGCCGCCCGGGGGTGGGGGCAATTTGACCCATGCCCCCATGAGAGTTTTTAGGGGACCCTGGAGCGGAGTCCTTCACTCGTTCTGGGGGCCCGGAGAACTCTTCCTTCTGCTCTGGGACCCGCCTCCGAAGTGCCCCAAAGACCCGCGGTGGGGGGTCCTTCCGTCCTGGGATCTGCCGCCGAAGTGCAAATGTAGAGGCTGCCATTTTAAATTTCATTGTTCTGAGTTTAGACAGAACACCATAAATTAGACAGAAACAAAACAAAACAGTAATATTTTTAGAATGCATATTCAAAAAATGGTATTTCCCATTTGTTCGTGAATAGATTATACATGCAAACAAGCTGACTCTCACATGGCAGGTTTTATTCACTACATTTAAGAAGCTTATACAGAAGTACACAATGCTCTGCATTTTAACTATTATTCCATGATAGAGCCTACCGAAAAGGCAGGCTTGACCTATGAATGCTAATAAATGAATTTGACAGATTGGAAGCACAAGCATGCTTTTCAGTAGTTTAACATGATGATCAAATGGGGCTTTTCCATTTAGGTCAACCAGAGAGTGTTAGCTAGTAGTTAGAGAAGAGGACTAGTAGTCAGTAGGCCTGGTTTTATTTTTGACTTTGCCCCTGTTTTGCTGTGTGATCTTGAGCAACTCATTTAACCATGCTTAGAGCCTCAGTTTTCCCATCTAAAGCTTGAACTATTTGTGTCATGGTTTTAGCTATGCTATGGGGGAACTCTCTATGAAAAGTTTGTATTTTAACCCCAAATTCCCATGAAATACAGTTAGAACCAACTAAAAAAGGCCTCATTTTCTAGGGGAAGAATCATCTCTTATTGCTCTCTTGTGGCTCATCAAAATATGTCAGGAAAACTAAAGGTTTTATTTTTTTAAAGGAAATACCCAAGTCAGGTATTTCCTTTAAAATTTGAAATTATGTTTTCAGACTTCTATAGACAAGTACTTTTTATGGGGGCTCAGAATTTTCCTCCCGTACTTTTCCACCCACTTTTCTTCAAATGACTTTATGTTGTTTTTACCTAGCTTGTACTGTCCAAAAGCAGCTTTCATCACCAGACTGGGGCTCTCCGTTCAGCGTTTTTAGTGCAGTCAGGGGTGAGGGTATGGAACTCCCATGCCCATATTAGTAAATTGCAATTTGGCTCCATGGCACTATCCATTGCTCCCTGTGCAGCAACAGATCATAGATTGATTGTAAATCACATCCAGTATGTTTTCCTAATTTTTAGGTTTCGGCTAACAGTCTATCTAATAGTAAAAACATCTGGTCTAGTTTTGCTTTTATTCTGTTTTTTATAGCAGGAACCTCATCACCATGGGACTAGTGCAGTCATACAAGGTCAAATTTTGTACCTGTGCACAGTTAATGTGCAATATATGTGAATAATAAGGAGTTGCTTTATATTTGTGTTATACAGCTTTTATAAGTATAACATTAACAATAAAACATTGATATGACAATCAAATTTAAGCAATAAATTCCAGATAAGTGAAAGGCCTGGAACCTGATATAGCCGGGATAAAATGAAGCAGGGAATGTGACAGCCGAAGCATTTTGATGTAATATAGGTCAGCCACTGATAATAAGTTTGCAGAGACACAGGACATCCGAGCTTTAAAACATTCAATGTCTGTGTTGAATTTTACTTTCATACACAACAGTAAGGCATGCATTACCTGAAAGACTTTCTCATGTACCACTATCCTGGAAACATCACAGGAGAACCAATGTCATGTGAAGTTGCTTTGTTTTCTACACATATTCAGCTTCTGAGATAAAAATACATTGGAAAATAATTCCAGCCCCAATAAATAGAGGAATAAAAGTAACTTTAATTTTACTATTGTGACTGAAGCAGAGCAATTTGAGTGCTTAAAATAACTTCAAGAGGCCCTAAAAACAATATTTTCATGTAAATTTTTCACTTGAAGTTCAGTGTTTAAAATACATTTCTTTTAAAATACATTTGAACATTTTGGAGAATTTTGATAAAAAAACTTCTTTGTTGTTTGTTTTTTGTTTTAATGTTGTGAGACTTCTTCAACTGTCAAAATAGCTACTAATTCACTACTTAGTTATCCATCTCCTATGAATTTGATAGAAATTCAGGGTCATCCAGAGCATCACAGGAGCATGCAGAAATAAATTTCATATAGCCTGGGGGCTAAGAAAAAGCCCTTCCCAAATGTACATTATGTTAGGGGACTTCTGCTCCCCAAAGTAATGTTAATGTTTATGCACTCCTGACTCAAAGTTCCTTTTAACTGGGCCTTAGCAGAAGTGCATAAACAGCAACATTTGTTTAGTCAGCAGGAATTAATTATTGAAATCAATTATTGCTTCTTTCAGATTACTGCAGTCAGTCCACAGTGAGCTGATATAAAAAACAGTTGTCTTGTTTGCTGCCTTTGTGGCAGCAGAACAAAATAAATCATAAAGAACAGGCATTGCCACAGGATTTCTGCTCATTTCTATCACCATAGATTTTTTTAAAAAATTATCCTATTCTTTATTCTGTATTGGCAGGGCAAGACAGGAGTTAGGTTTTGCTCTGGTCCAAAGGCATTTAAAAAAACCCCAATTACAGTCTATTTTTATCATGTCTGTGGTGCTGTATAAAAAGGAAGATGACGGGTACACTAATACAGTCACCACTGTTACAAAGTTGCAATAAATCTAATACAAAGTACGTCATGTACAGTATCAGTGGAAAAGTTATAGACTGCTAAGTATTATTGTCCTGTTTAAATCCATGTATCATCTTTGTTTATGAAGTTATGAATATTTGCTATGCGTTTGTATCTCAAACATGTTGTTTTTTTGGGTGACTCCCCAAGACAGATTTGCATCAAGGCTAGCACCAGCCTCTGAAATGGCCCATTAAGGACAATCAGCTCTCCCAGTGAGCCCCTCCTGGAGATGTTTCAGGGGACACTGAGGCAATGGCTGCCTTATGATTCAGCGAGGCACATAAGGACATATAATAAGGACATGTGATTTAAAAACTCCAGCTTTTGCCAGTAACTTTCCATGCACTGGGGCTGCAAGTATAAAAGGAACCTATGACATCACTTGTCTTAATTCCTGCTCTACATCTCTGGATGTGATTTCTAACAAAGGAGAGCTTTGAACAAAGGACTGATGACCTTCAATCTAATGAGTGAACCAGGAAGACATATTACAAGCTAACAGATTTACAATCACTGCTGTGAACCTGATCTATAGACGCTGAAATCACTTGTAATTTATATGATTCCTTTAACCAATAACTGTCTTATTTTCTTTTTAGTTACTAAAGGATTGGCTACAGGGGTGGTATTTGGTAAGATCTAAAGTATATATATTGACCTTTTTCGCTCTTTTTCTTGATCAGATTTCTTGTTCCTTTGTAGTAATGTGCATCCCCACATGCTGTTGTGATCCAATCCTTACATAAATCCTTTTGTAGATATCTATCTTTTCTGGGAAAGGTGACTTCACATTTCCCAGAATGGGTATTTCCTGTCACCTGTATGTCAAATGGCTTCTTCAAAGATGTGTCACAGAGGGCAACAGCCAGAACTTCCTGCAGCCACCTGAATATTTCACTGAGCATTATTACCCTAGAACTTGAACTTGACATTAGGGACAAAAGGTAACACCACACATGCTACCTTCTTGTGAAATTCAGGAGAAGATCTGACCTTCCTTACCAGCTGTTCTCACAACTCCAGGATGCTGTGTGCTGATATAAATGGTTTGAATTAAACCTTGATGTCTGAGGAAGCCTATTACACACACACACACACACACACATATCTATCTATCTAAATTATTAACAAAAACAATTATTTAATGAGAAATGCAACAGGTTCCTTAATAGTATGGCCTAATGAGCTCAGAACTCTAAAATCTTCAATTAACAATATATCTCTATCTGTGTAATCTACAAATATTTATATCTTTTATATCCAGAGAGAGAGAGAGAGAGAGAGAGAGAGAGAAATTCTGGGTCATGGTCCTTACTTGGTTTAAATTGTCAAAGTGCTATTGGAGTCGATGGATCTATGACAATTTATACCAACAGAAGATATAGCCCCCACCCCCATATTTTAAATTGCATCTTTGACAGCTGTTGTAACACATCTGCTACTTGTTTGATAGATTATTTTACACCTGGCTTATGCTGGCCGTACTACTGCTTCCTGCTAGTCATGTGAAAGGTGCTAACTTAAACAAATATAATACATCACCTCCAACAGTTCTTGGCCTGCAGCAAGTTCAGTGCTTTTCCAAATAGACAAACAGGGATCCAGTTATAACCTTACATAGCAGTCTGACTGGTGTTTGAGACCGCTCGATACACAAAACAACTGTTCAGTCTTAAAAATCAATATTGTAGTCAATCTATGTAATGTCGATGATTTCTGTTCTGGCACTGGATAGACAGGCATCTTACTTGTTATAATGTACCATAAAGCTCCTCTTTCAGTTTGCCATCACACACAACATTTCAAGCAAAAATCTTGTTTCCAGCTCAAAACACTTTGCACTGCCTCAGCCACAGAAAGCAACTGGAAGGTAGCCCTAAAAAGGAGCAGCCAAAGATTCTTCCTAACTGATGGGAATCTTCAGATCATGTAGTTCCAGCATAGCTCTATGTCATCCATTCCTCATGCAACATATAAGATGTATCAGGAATGGGGAAGAGGCATGACACACATGGTTGTGGGTGGGGAGAGGACATGGGACTCTGACTGGCCCTAGCTGGTACCAAGTTTCTTATGGCACCACTGCATATGACATAATTTAGAGCAGCCCCCAGACTGTTATAATTTATGACAGGGGCCTTTTTAGCTTCTCTATAGCCCAAGACTGGGGGAGCGGAAATATGGCTTAGATCCATTTTCTTCCTTAACTCTTTAGCTGAGCTGATTGTTCATTCATCACAGCTGAGGATCTGTCTCTTCATAACACACACTTGTCTTCTATTTCTGTCTTTCTCTTTTCTTTTTGTGTGTTTGTAGTTTTGATGCCATGCCTAATCTAGAGGAACCTTGATATGCTTAATAACCAATATTTAACAAAAAAGCAAACTTTTGCTTCACTCCCCTTTTGAACAAATGTCTAATGGAGAAAAATATATTTAATATATAAATGCAAATCTGCAGTTTAGGTTATCCCCAAATTACATCCTTTCCTGAGAAGGTTGATTTTGCATCCCATATTGATTTCAAGCATTTAATCCTTTTAATTGTAATTTGGTGCATACATTACAGAGCTTTATAACATAAAGCTAATCACATCTGATATAAATGAATGACATCTCTCTTTTGATTTTAGGGTGAACTCAATAGGGTGACAAATAACTATTCAAAGGCAAATTTATTGGTATTTCTGTCCACCACCTGATACATAAAATATATTGCTTGTTATCTTAGTCTGAGTCTATGAGTCTGACAACATAGGCTGCAAGACAACACCGACTGGTTATCTAACAACTCCAGGACTGTTGGTCATTCATTGTTCCACTTGACATAAAATAGTTAATTAGTTTAATGAAACAAGTGTTGTTTGAAAAATACATGCTTGGTTGATTCTTGGTGAGTGAAAAGTTTACTTGCTTTACCCTTTCAATACTTACATCTTCCCAAATAAAGATTACATAGTTCCTGGGACACACAGACAAATATACAAAACTGTGATTTGTAGAATGCTAGTTTTACTTTCCTGATGGATTTTGTTGGCATCATGAGGACAGATTTGTGGCTGGCCCTGCATGAGTATACAAAATGGGGAAAACAAAAGATAACTGCACATGGATTTTTTAAGGAAATCCCAGAAGTTTTAATCATCATGTCACACTTGCCTGTACTCCATGAAACAGAAGGGCTAACAAGATGCAGTATGGTGTGTGGCCAGCTAAAATAATAATGAGAGACAAATCACCTACCTCCTCTCCTAAGGGAAGGTTCAGCAAGTCAACAGATCTTCACAGGGCCTTGTGTTACAGTGGGTTTAAATACCTTGGAAGTGGGTGGATGAGGGAAAAATACATCAATATCAACTCTTCTTCTGCGGGTGTGCTCACCCACAGAGTCACTCTTCAGGGGCCCAAATCAATGCCCATTGAGACCAATGGATGTTAGATCATCTCACCTGGTGAGTGCTATTGAGATGTACTGGCAGGCAGGCTGACCCTGACACTCCTTCTGTCTCAGTTCTTGCAGCTAGAATGTTTCCTCTTCTGCACTGTCTGGATTCTGTGACGTCTGGCTCAGATTGATAGAGGGAAAACAAAGCTCCACCTGCACAAGTACTTCCTAACTCCTTACTTCCTTTTATCTCTCCTACCTGTGAACTTAATTTCTCAACTGTTACTCTAAACTGCCACGAAACCTTCAGGTTTCAACCTTCCATTCAACAGCTCCCCAAAAGCTTTAAAATGCTACCAAGCTTTCAGGCCTCAGTATTTCATCCAACTACAATTGTCTCTTTAGAACCCCTCAGATCCTATTTAACCAGCAAAGAAGAGAGAAATAACATTATCACACTGTCTTCCTGTTTCAGAAGCTTTTCATCTCTCTTCATTGCTTCACCCTCTTCCTTTCACCTACTTCTTCACCTGCTTTGGCCACAAGTAAAAGGAGAACGGGAATATGATTAACTAGAGATATTTCAGCAACTGTGGACAAGAAATCATATTGGTAACCTCATAGAATAGAGGTTTATGTTTCCTTTTGGAGCTCAAATGTACACTATACCTAGTGTATGCAGTATTATTGTAGCTTTGTCGGTCCTAGGATATTAGAGAGATAAGGTGGGTGAGGTAATATCTTTTATTGGACCTACTTCTGTTGGTGAGAGAGACCAGTTTTTTCACTTAATCAGAGCTTTTCTTCAGCGAAGACACTTGTCTTTGAAAGCTTGTCTCTCTCTCACCAACAGAAGTTGGTCCAGTAAAGATATTGTCTCAGCCACCTTGTCTCACTATACTTAGTGTATCTCTGAAAAAATTCCATTTTTTGAAACTTTGTTCAGTGTTCTTTATCTGGCTTTTCACTTTTTGTTGATTACTTGTGACTGATGTACTGGCCTATTAACAAAAATTGGACTTATATTTGATAAATTTTAATGATCTTCCCTTCAAGAAAGAAAGAGAGAAAGGAAATTTTCAAAATATCAGCTGAGTAACTTCCAACACAGAGAATCATGTATTTCACCTATGAGGAAAGCATTTAAACACAAAGTCACTATTTATTTTCTGTATCATCAATGACCCTGAGGCTAGAGTATTAATGGTCTTTGCCATTTGTGAAGTAACTGGTCTTCAAATCAATACACATACTTAGCTGCTTGCCATTAAAATTGATCAGTACTGCCCTTCCGATTGACGTCACATCCAATTGTAAATATCATCAACTGAGCTGTCACCTTATTTTCATTATGTGTATTCTTCCTTTCAAAAGATAGATTTCTTCTCTAAGACTGAACATTAGAATTCTTCTTAATTATTTCTGACATTTCCCCAAAGGCATCAGGATCTTCCTCTGAGGACAGAAATGTCTGGCCAGTATCCTTAAAGAGTCAAAAGAAAGACCAGTACTACAGGATGGTACTGCGGGCAACTAAAAGTTCTACAATTAACACTATAACACAATACAAAGTTCAGAAGAATGATTCAACAAATGAATTTGGATGTAAATTGATCATTTAACCAGTAGAATGACTTTAATGCCTGAAGTTTTAAATTGCATAACTTACGTATCCATGTACATATATTTCCAACTTCTGTACATATGAGACAAATTCTACTGCCATTTACCTGTATATTAATAAAGACTAATTCCATTAATTTCAGCTGAGATGGTATTCAGCCATATGGTCTAAGGGAGCCATTCACAATTTACATCAGGAAGAAAAAACATTTAAAACATAGATGTTAAAATGAATAGACATTGGGCTTGATTAACTCCCATGGATACAGAGCAGTGCACATAGCACCCTTTGTACCTTTGGTGGAAAATACACCAATGAAAACATACATCCCATTCCCAGGGAGACGACAGGTAGTGATACTGCTACTGCTGTTTTATACTGTAGCTGGGCTCCATAAAAGGCCTTCTGGGAAATACATTGAATCATCATATTCTCTGAGTGTCCAGGCCATCAACCTCCTTGGCTGACCTGCCCCACTCTCTGGGCTGTGCCAGCCATCTCTGGGGCCTCTGGTGGACTGTGTATTGTGGATTATTTCTGTTGCTGTGACCCGGCTCTGTGCAGTCTTTCACTACCAGGGGTCCGCTGGCGTGGTTGTGCCAATGGAATCAATCAGGCCTCAGAGTCCAAATCCAGGCCAGATTGCTTCTGGCACATACATATTGTAGCTGGATTTACATAGCTCTAGTCTGTATTTCATACTTGACAAAATTTTGATAAGTGCAATTTCAAAACACTTCACATTCTGTAATGGGGACTATGCAGTGCTTGCTTTTGGTATGTTAAGCAATCTCAAGTGTTTAAATAAGAAATTAAAAAAAAAAAAAAGAAAAAAAAAGGAGATTCAATTTACCCGAATAACAAAACTACAGCTTGTCTGTTATTTATGACTTCCATTAGAAGTCTAGGGGAGGATCCTGACTAAAAGAAATAGAATGACTCATAATTTGACTTTATATAACACTGTTAGGGTACATTTAGATCTAATTTAATGACTGACTGATGCACATTCATATAGCTCCTTTCCTTCAAAGATGCCAAAATACTGGACAAAGTTTACAAATAAGTTGCAAATTGTACATATACGATTGCTTCATTCATCACTGAAAGGCAGCCACCTCTATGGTGCAATACAGCAGCAATTAATGAGTGCCCCTAGTAACTCCCCAGTGGCTCAAGGCTGAGAATAAGATATCTTATCCAACTGAAACTGCATAGGAATCTTAGGCAGGCATTTTATCCCACTGGAATTTGGCCATGATGACTTGGCTATCATTTCAAATCTTGCAGAAATTGGCAGGAGATTTTAACTAGGGGGAGGGATAGCTCAGTGGTTTGAGCATGGGCCTACTAAACCCAGAATTGTGAGTTCAATCCTTGAGGGGGCCACTTAGGAATCTGGGGCAAAATCAGTACTTGGTCCTGCTAGGGAAGGTAGGGGCTGGACTCAATGACCTTTCAAGGTCCCTTCCAGTTCTAGGAGATAGGTATATCTCCTATTATTAACTAACCACAAGTCATTAAGAGTTTGGTTTTAGACCTCACCAGAAAAATAGCATTTTTATCAGCCCCCTATTCCCATTCTGGAGTATTGGTACAGTACTCACTCCGAGGAGAGAAGGACACCTACTGAATCACTAGTCCAACTGCCTGCAGCATCCTGGCTTTGACATAGAGATGTTCAAGAACTTATGCTACCCATATCCTGAAATTGCATACAATTTGAATGGAAAAGTGGTGAAACATGGCTGACTCACTTAAATATGATGCTTATGGTGTCCCTAATAGACTCTTTTCAGCACTGTGAGATTTGCAGATATAAAGTTCTATAGAGTTAGGGGTGTTTGTGTGTGTGTGTAATAAAGCCATTCAGGATAGACAGCCCACCTCTGTGCTTTTCTGTCAAATTGGGAGTGTTTTATCAAGTCCTTACATTGTAAGTATTGCTCCTGCTACTGAAAGAGAGAGTTACAAAGTTTCCCCAAGCAGTTTCTAAGGGGAACTAACACCTGCATTCAGGATATGATTACAGTTATCCAAATGTTCTGGACTTCTCCTGGAGAACACCTGCAAGATTCCAGCAACCTCATGTCTCTAGCTTAAAGCCTGAGGTCTGTTTCCCAGGGCTAAGTGGGTAAGTGAAGTGTCACACAGCACATTTATAAAGATTTATAAAGATGATTAAAAATAATATTTAGATTTTATCTCTTCCCCACGTACTCTTTTGTCCCCTGGTCTCCTTGTATTTGTTTTTCTCTCCATTTGAGCATTGCTCCATTTTTACCTGTTCTTGATTTTTGCCCCTGTCCTTTCTTTGCTTTTTGTTTCTTCTAAAAGAAGAACGTGGACCCAATAATAGACTTTCAGATTGAACACTCTACTACTCATCACAGCTGAAGGGTATTTGTGTTTGGTGAGGGGTGGTTTGGTGAGGGGTGGTGGTTCCATTTGGGCAGATGAAACCACACAAGTCTTGGGTGTTTATCTGAAGTATCTGAACCTACGGTGTTGGCAAAATGGGATGGACATCTAATAAGAACTGTCCCTCTCACAAAACTTCTCTTGCTTCCTGCTTCTGGTCACACTAGAAATACCCAAATAACTGTTTTTTGTAGGCTTTTGTCACATCTCTTTCTAATCCCAGCAGGAACTAAAAAATACAGAGGAGTGTGAAAATGAAAAACAATTAAAGCCAAAATTCTCCAAAACCTTATTATTTTCCTTTGGCTTTCCTTTAGAACTGGACGTCATATTGAACACATCAACCATAATTTAGGCAAAATCTCACCTAATGGCAATTCAATTCTCCATGTTTTGACATTCTTAGGCAGAATACCAGCCACCTAAGAAATCTTTCTTTCACCATAGAGAATACACGCTATTAAGAGATCCATATACCTAGAGACTCTGATAACTTCCAAAGACTTTCACTACATAATTCAACATAAGAGTGCAACGTACCCTCTTCCATCACCCTAGAAGAATATGAAAGGAATTGTTCTTTTGCAGTCTACACTTAAAATGACATGACTAGAATTTGTCAATGACCTGAACCCTGATTCTGTCATCCATAAGCTCACCATATTCACATTTTAGCTATTCCCTTAAGTCCAGTAGTTACAAAGACATATATTGATTCACCCTGCTCTTGAGTTACTTGTCTAAACACACGTGCTTCAAAGGTATATTTTTCTCTGCCTTCAAATATTCACTTAGTCTTTTCATAACCTTGTTTGAAATCTCCAGCATGACCTCCAGCATTTCAAAGACATTTTTACCTTATGTTTGACTACAGGAGAAGTTAAGGTAAAGTACTAGTGAGATAAGGCCATTGTTCATTACATTAGCACAATTATCCATTTCAGAGTGACTGTTTCCTAGTCACTTAAATTACTCATAGCAAAATGTTACATGCCCTGTGATTAACAATGTCCCACTGCTGAAACATAAAGACATTGCATCAACATCAAATTGGACTATTTTGTTCACACAAAAAATGAACAAAGAAATTGTGAGTCAAAGTCAGGCAAAATAGTATGTCATTAAATTGTGTCTATCTTCTGTAATTAGTAGGTCACTCTAGATGGCTTCTGTTAATTGTCAGAAATTCACCATTTGAGTGTTCAGACACTGAGGAATAGATAGAAGCCAAGAATATGCTAGATGTAGTCAGTGCAAGGATTGGCTAGTCATTAACAACAACTTTCAAATGACTTCCACTGAAGCTCTGCTCCTGGACTGGATAGCAAAGCCATTATTTGGAAGATTTTGGCCAGGATCCTTCATCAGATTCCTCACACAAAGCTGCACATTCTAAAGCCACTGATGCTCAACTCTCCTGCATTTCAGTTCAAAGTTAATATATCACCAGGTCCACTCATAAATTCTCTTTAATGATTGACTAGTGTGGTCCTTAACAGGATGGGACAGATTATAAATGAGAAATATATTTGGGGCATAATTATCATTTTAGTAAAAATGTCTGTGTACAAATGAGGATCTCCAAGATAATCTGACCATAATTTATATTTTGCTGTGCATCACCATTATTCTAAAGGCTGATCTAGACTCTTTTTCTTATCTTATCCTTTTATTCTCATTTTCCCTTATCCCCCACCTCTAGGGAGTTGTACTAATTCCCGCTAATTAAAAAAAAATGAAGTTGCCTTTATAAAATAACACCTCTACCTATTAAACGCTTTTCAGTAGAGTTTTAATTTTATGGGTAAAGTGTGCTTACTTACCAAGGAGATAGGTGCCTCTAGGGATACCTCAGATAGATAAGATATATTGTATACATGTGTTTCCTTTCAGAGACCAAGGTATATGAAAAAATACATTATTTAGGTGACACAGAGGGTCATATTCATCCCTGGTATAGCTCCATTCAAGTTAAGTTGTTTTAAAAATACATTCTTATTCAATTTTCATTTTTTTATTTATTTTGTGTTGAGTTATAATTTAGCTATATTACCATTTGCTGGAAATCCCAACTCAGTAACACTCTGTTAAGTTCAATGAACAGTGAGTATCCTGCAAGAAAGATCAGGATTAGTCTCCTTGAAAGAGACTATTTCTTTACTTTATACTCATGCTGAGCCTCCCAGGGCCTGAGTGAGTTTGAATTATCCTCAACGGAGAGGACAATATTTTAATTTGTAAACATTAAAATGATTAATCATCCTACATTCAAGAATATACATTTATATACTCTCAGATCACACTGAACATACTGTACACATTCCTGTTTTCCATATCCTTTATTTTAGATGAAATGTTTGATCTTATTTAGTTTACTACCTTTATTATAATTGCTTTGCTTTTTCAATCACAACAGGTACTCTGTTTTAATGTGGTGTTTAATTTTCTCCAGTCTTGACAAATGGCATAAGCTGCTTACAGTTTCCATTCTGTGTTGTGGGTTTTCTGTTTTTGTTTTTTTTCCCTTCCATTCACTTTCCATGGTTGCTTTTATTTATTCTCAATTAATTTATTAATTTACAAGTAATTAATTAATCCCTCTCTGACAACTTTTTAGAGGCATCACAACTCATATTAATAGTGGACTGCCCATTCTAATTAAAATCAATATGTAGTCCTTAATGCATTTACTCCTAGCACTACCAGCAATACTGGATCACTAGGTAGAAGTAATTTAGTCACTAAATTGGAGAGAGAGCTGTGTGATCTTTCCAGTTGATAGCTAGTGGAATTGTGGAAAGAACCACCTTTTTCTGGTTTTACAATCCAAGATTACTGGGTACATTTCTAGATCAATAAGTATATACTTTATAGGAGACCATTTTAATTACATGTAAAGATGATTGTAGCCCTGTTCTGAAGAAGCCTGATCCAAAGCCACTTTCGGTGATCTGTAGAGGGCTGAATTTTTTAAATAGCTTGAGGATAAAAAACAAACCCTGGGACTAATTCTTGATTGCAAACTTGAAAGCACTCCTGGGAGCTATTAGGCTATATCATGACAGAGGCTATATTGTATGCTCCATTATGTGGCTTCTATACAAACTCCCCAGTGGGACTACTCACTTGAAGTTAAGTACATGTTTAAATATGGCTTTGCTGGGTTCAGGTGAGGGTGCTTAACTTCCTGAAAATTTGAGTCCACAGAGCTGCCCTATTGCCTCCTCAGAAAAAGTCCCTGGTACAAGCACTGCCTGCCATTTCCCGGAGTGATTTCTCCCTCAATGTTTTGGTCTCTCCCTCTTTCAACAGGTATGAATCAAGCCAAGTGCATTCAAATATTCATTAACATGTTTCTCCTGACTCTGCCTTGTGATCGCCTCCTTTTCTTGTTAGAGATTATTACATTAAATACCCTGCTACTATTATTTTTACTGAATACTGTAGCTATTAAGCATTTCCATCTTTGTTGTTCTTTTAAGTAGCAGATCAATATTTTTCTTTGTCATCCTTCTACTACAGTAATCAGATGTTGGAACCTTTTCTTGTTCCCACTGATATACTTTGCAAATAGCATGACCCTTCATGTGCCCCCCACCCTTACTATGTTTCTATATTCACCATGTAGTTTTCTTTTTCCCCATGTCCTATTGCTTGTGTGAACTTTAATTCATTTTCAGGTGTCTAAGTGCAGAATAATTGCAATCCAATCTTCGAAGACAGGAAGTCTAAGTATAGTATCTACTTCTATACTGCACCAGCATGATACAATCTGGTGTATTTCTCCCTAGAGATCCACAGTATATGCTTTTTGGGAGCCCCAATGGGGTAATGTAAAGAAGACATTCCTTCTCATTATTGCCAATACTATACTTCATTTAAAACTACATGAGAAATAATGCACCTGGTAAATCTAAAGACCAGTGTAGTTTGTCCTTTCAGTGAGATATACTGAGGTAACAGATCTACTTTTTAGGTTTAGGAGCCTCCTGAGCTTTCTCTTTTTAATCAGAGTATCAGACTATTGATTTTCTCCCAACATTCATTATCTAAAACTTGATCACTGACATAGTTTTCACCTTCATACAATGAAACACTCTGGTAATCCCAATAAGGTATGTTGAGGCAGATAGAGTCTCCATCAAAAATACAAATCTGGCATTATTTTGTAGTTAGGGGGAAAAAATACCTTCAGCCACATAGGTAAACTATGGGAATTGCAAGGTAGAGTGATTTGGCATTTGTGTTGCTGTTTACTAATACAGGCTGTAATAAATATAGGCATCTACCCATTAAAAAATTTGGTTCATTTTGTTTCTTAAATAAACATGCTAAGAAGCATGTTTTATAGAGTTCTACAAGATACTGAGCACAAGTCTTGTGGAAAGTAATCCATATGTGCACAAATCCACTTCCCAGAAAATGGCCTTCAACATTGCTATAATGGAATAATTTCCTACTCCACCAGTAACCAGACTGGAGAGACAGAATTAGGAAGAATAACTGGCACCACTGTGGTCTAGCAGAACTTTGCAGAGAAGTGAAGAGTTTGAGCCCACCTCATAAAAAGATTTAACTGAATTATTTTATTGAATTTCTCAGATGAGGGAATGCATTGATTGATACTCCTGTGTCAATAATTTGATGTGTCACTCATGAAATCATCTGAGAGCATTGCTACCTCCTCATTTTGTTTCTGCTTCCCATTTTTTCTTTGCTGTCTCCTGATCCTTTCATGGGTCTTGGTGTTCTGCCAATACATCCACCACATCTTGGAAAACTCTTTAAGAAGGTACCATTTTAGTTACTTTTCACAAGTGAACTATACTTTAAAGTACTTAGGATCTATTGCAATCCAAGTAATACAAAAAAGGCAATATGCCCTTACAAGAAATATAATCTATAGTTTTTCAACCGCTCTACAGATTTTCTCTTTTCCTTTCCACCCTCTACCTCCTTTCTAATATTTCTAATGCATTTCTTCACTTACTGTACTTGGTAAAAACAAACACCCCACCCTCCAACAATCAAGGATTATGTTTAGAGGTAGAGGAAAACATTAGGAGGTGCTTTTAACCCTGTGGATGTGATATGCCAACAGCTAATTTTCACTTGAAAAAACAAATTTCTTAAAAAAAATAAAAAAATAAAAAGCCTGAGGCAAACAAAACAAGTTATTATTGGAAAAATTAAAGATATGTATGCAACTAGAGGGAATTATATTTTTTTTGTAGAAACATGCTGTTTGATCTGCCTGCAGAAGGTAGGGTTAGGTTGATACAATCAGTCTGAAAATAGGGGGCATTAATTAAACAAGAATGATGACAGAGCCAGATATTTTCTGGGGATTAATGACCAGCCAAGAGGAGCAAGATGATGACCCAAGATGCAGATAAAGACCCTTAAATCTATCCAGTCATTTATCCCCAGGAAATATCCTATACTGAAGCTCTTCATTGCTATTATAAGCTGAAAATGAAGACAAAATATAATTGTACTCCTGCAGCACCTTTGATCTGTCAGTTTCAATGCATTTCACAAACATTAAGGAAGCCTCATGATAATGGTCAGAGGAAGGAAAATCTTATCCCCACTTTCCAGATGGAGAAGTAAGCAGAGAGAGGTTCAGGCCTGCATTTTCAAAAGTGGCAGCTAATTTTCAGTGCTTCAATTTTAGGATGTCTAACTTTAGCTATGTTGAAGCCTGATTTTTGGAAAATGTAGATCGTGATGACTATTACAGATTAGACAGAAAGTCTAATATAACTCAGTTTTCATGATTCATTGTTTTTTTATAAGATGACAGATCATTTCATTTATACAAAGCCTTTCTCAAATAATTATTCCCTTGCATATATGTGAATCTGCTTGCTTGAATCATCTTTCAATGTTTCATGCAGTGTACAATACTGCATAGCACAGATTAGAAGATTTTTTAGAGTAGAGGTGGATTGAACAGGTATCATGAAGTTGGAATGATTTCAGAACACAACTGGCATGTAAAAGCTATTGAGACCATAAAGGTGTACATGGAGTAAAGCTTTGGTAAAGAAAAATATATATTTACATTTCGTTTGGGTGCATGAGTTGGGCACCTTTATTTTGAAGCAATGGAGAATGACTGGATAGTAATGAGATTCCAAGAAGACAGAAAGTGCCAATTTACCAGAGGAAAAGAAGCAGATGAAAGGAAGATGTAGTCTATTGAAAAAAATACACATACATTAAAAATAAAGAATACAGAGGGACTGTCAGCCAGCACCGATCAGCTTAGACAGATAGAAATTAATTATATTTTGTTTAAGAAGCTTCCTCTTCAGCCTTGGTCAATTTTAAAAAGCACATGAGAAGATTTTTCAAACTCACTTTCCAATTACCTTGGATGGCAGGCAAAGTGCTTTGAAACAAAAACTTGTTTTAAATTGGTAAATGCAACCAATCCTGACTGACAGTATTTTCAAAATTCATAACATTTTGTTACTGGTCAAACTAATTCTAAAGGGGACACACAAAGATATGCTGTCTTCTATTAATAAGAGCATGAAGACAGGGATATCCAAGGAATAAATGCAAAAATTATTTGAGATGAATTGGAAGAAAAAACTAGAAAGGAGGAGAGGGTTTGCCCAAGTGAGGAACAATTTTACATCATCTGTAGGTATTACAAAATTAAATACCAGTCCTTCCAGGCAACCACAATCTTCATGGACAATATACCATTTCCTCTCAATCACTTTTCCTGTGACCCACTAAATATTATAACATGTACCAGTTGGCTATTGCTTTTTATTGGGCCTTGTGGTATATGTGACACCCATGAAAGGTAAATCAGCTGTCAGAATTGCTAAGCAATAGATTCCTGCCCTTAGGATGTCTAAGCAGCCAATGACAGTTATGCTGATTATGTAATGGATCCACCTTGTGTGTCATTGGGGGGATATAAAGTGACAACACAGTCAGCCAGAGAGCTATGTGGGTGGCATCCTGAAATGAGCCATAATGTTCCTGCTTCAGCCATTTGTGTCATTTACATTTAAGTTCAGTTGAATTTAGTTCTTAATAAACTTGTTATTTTTTTCTAATTTACCTCCATGATTTTTAATGCTATTAACACAACAAAACAGAACTCTTTAAATTCAGGGCATTCTGTTAAAGAACTGCCAGAGAAAACTCAGAGAAATGGAAGGAATCATCAATACAAACAATAAACCTTTAATAAGGTTTTAATTAAAGCTCTCAAGCAACAGAAAAATAGACTGTGTCCTGTTTCTACATGGCAGATTATATGTATTTATGTATACATACATAGAATGATTTGTTGCTAAGTTGTGTTGCGATCACTGCTGGCTTTTCCTGAGCTCTCAAAGCAAAAACATTTTGTGGGAGAAGGCCATCTATCATATTTATGTCATTTTAGACTCAAGGCATATAGTTTCCTAGCTGCTGATATAAGGTGCTTTTTTTAAAAAAGCAAAACAATAAAACATAGATCACAGCATTAAATGTATATGCACTGGGATATGTTGCAGGATGTCCAATATACTGCATCTTTCTCTCAAGCTGGGAAACGATGCTGTTCATAGAATAAGAATGAAGAGGGACAGGCTCTAATGTTAAAAATGTTAAACAATCTAGCAGTGAACATCACCATTTACATCTTTGAAACAACAGTTTTATTAGGGAAATTAAAATATGTCTTTGGTTTAACACTTAGCCATCAGTAGTTTTTCTTCACTGTTCATGCTTATGCAATTGCTAAATTATAATACTTAAAGAAGGAGGACAGAACTTCCTTAATAAAGAACGAAGAGGCTCTAAGAAAACTCCAGTCAATCAGCTGTGAAAAAGACACCTACCCTTCCTAGCTAATGAAGTCAGGTGACCCTTGCTAAATGAGATCATCAACACCCTCTTTAAAGTAAACAAGAAGATAATCTAGCCAATTGCCTCTCTGACTCCAACCTCCCTTTTCTTAGGGTATGTCTACACTACGGGATTATTCCGATTTTACATAAACCGGTTTAGTAAAACAGATTGTATAAAATCGAGTGCACGCGGCCATACTAAGCACATTAATTCGGTGGTGTGGGTCCACGGTCTGAGGCTAGCAACAATTTCTGGAGCGTTGCCCTGTGGGTAGCTATTCCGTAGCTATCCCATAGTTCCCGCAGTCTCCCCCGCCCCATGGAATTCTGGGTTGAGATCCCAGTGCCTGATGGGGCAAAAATCATTGTCGCGGGTGGTTCTGGGTAAATGTCGTCAGTCACTCCTTCCTCTGGGAAAGCAACGGCAGACAATCATTTCGCGCCCTTTTTCCCTGGATTGCCCTGGCAGATGCCATAGCATGGCAACCATGGAGCCTGTTTTGCCTTTTGTCACTGTCACCGTATGTGTACTAGATGCCGCTGACAGAGGCGATTCAGCAGCGCTACACAGGAGCATTCATTTGCTTTTGCATGATAGCAGAGATGGTTATCAGCCGTTCTGTACCATCTGCTTCCATTGTAAATTGACAATGAGATGATGGTTACCAGTCCTTCTGTACTGTACTCTCTGCTGCTATCATGGATGCCCCTGGCTGAGGTCAGCCAGAGGCACAGAAGACAAAAATGGGAATGACTCCCTGAGTCAATCCCTCCTTTATGGTATCTAAAAATAGAATCAGTCCTGCCTAGAGTATGGGGCAACTGTACTAGAGAACCAGTGTATCAGAGAACTAGAAAGCACAGCTTCTCCGTGTCAGATCCCGCAGAAATGATGAGCTGCATGCCATTCACAGGGGGTGCCCCTGCAACAACCCCACCTGTTGCTTCCCTCCTCCCCCAGCCTTCCTGGGCTACCATTGCAGTGTCCCCCCATTTGTGTGATGAAGTAATAAAGAATGCAGGAATAAGAAACAGTGACTTGTTAGTGAGATAAAATGAGGGGAAGAGGCAGCCTCCAGCTGCTATGATAGTCCAGACAGGACATTAAGCAGTGTGGGGGAGAGGAGCCCAGCATCCCGCTGCTATGATAGTCCAGGCAGAACAGAATCTTTTCTTTACACATGAAGGGTGGGGACTGATGGAGCTCAGCCCCCTGTTGAGATGATGAAGACGGTTACCAGCCGTTCTGTACCATCTACTGGGAAGTAGTAGCACTCATGGGCTGATGATGAGGACGGATACCAGTCCTTCTGTACTGCACCATCTGCCACAAGGCTGATGATGACGATGGATATCAATCATATTGTACTATCAGCCACCAAGGAGCAGGGGTGAGGATGCTACAGTTCACTGCCGCAGCATCATGTCTACCAGCAGCATTCAGTACACATAGGGTGACATTTAAAAGAGTCAAGAGACGATTTTTTTCCCTTTTCCTTCTGGGGGTGGGGGTAGGGGGTAAATTGACGAGCTATGCCTTGAACCACCCCGGACAATGTGTTTGACCCTACAGGCATTGGGAGCTCAGCCAAGAATGCAAATGCTTTTCAGAGACTGCAGGAACTGTGGGATAGCTTGAGTCCTCAGTCCCCCCTCCCTCCCTCCATGAGCGTCCATTTGATTCTTTGGCTTTCCGTTACGCTTGTCATGCAGCAGTGTGCTGAGTCCCTGCTGTGGCCTCTGTCTGGAGATTTTTAAAAAATGCTTTGGAATTTTGTCTTCTGTAACGGAGCTCTGATAGAACAGATTTGTCTGCCCATACAGTGATCACATCCGTACGGTCCATGCTGGAGCTCTTTTTGGATTTGGGACTGCATCGCCACCCGTGCTGATCGGAGCTCCACGCTGGGCAAACAGGAAATGATATTCAAAAGTTCGCGGGTCTTTTCCTGTCTACCTGGCCACTGCATCCGAGTTCAGATTGCTGTCCAGAGTGGTCAAAGTGATGCACTGTGGTATACCGCCAGGAGGCCAATACCGTCGATTTGCGGCCACACTAACCCTAATCCGATATGGTAATACCGATATTAGCGCTAGGAGTACAGAAACCGGTTTAAAGAGCCCTTTATATCGATATAATGGGCCTGTTAGTGTGGATGGGTGCGGCGTTAAATCGGTTTAATGCTCCTAAAATCGGTTTAAACACGTAGTGTAGACCAGGCCTTAGGCTATTGAGAAAGTAGTGGCACTGAAACTTCCATAACATTTTTTTCTCTGCCAATATTTGGATTAATCACAATCAAGTTTCAGATGAGGATACGGCACAAAAATGGCTTTGTTCAGCAAATGGACCAGCTGCTTTCACATGGCCTTAGGAAACAACCCAAACTCAGTGCTCATATTGTTGGAACTCCCTACAGTCTTCCATGCATTGATAAATTCTCACTGACCTCAGTGGTGATTATTTATCTGAGTAAGAAGTGAGCACAAGCTGGGAAGGGACCTCAGGATTTGACCTAATTATTGCTAACCTCAAGCATTCAAAAATCATGATTTAGTCTGCTAAAAGCTTACAGTCTCAAAATGTTCTATTCTGAAGGCCATCGGGGAAGGTAGACGATTTGTGATCCACAGGCAACAATTTGAGAACAACCATATCAAATTAGTCCTCAAAAAGAAGTAGTGACATTTCCTTTACATGAGATTTAAAATTAGTTTAGACAATATGTTGATCTAGAACAAATATAGAAATAGGGAACAATCTTGCATAGGAAGGATGATGGAATGAACAGGCCTTTTCCACCTCCAACGTCTATGAGTCAAAGCAAAATTGATAACGTATACTGCACAAAAAATGTTTCTACAGGGTCACAGATATGTGAAAAATCACTACTGTTACATGGCCACGGTCAATGAGAGCTATGGAGATCTTCTGTATGTTTCCTAGGTTTGAAACTACAATGCCGAGAATGTCCAGGGTTCAGTCTTTTGTAAGTCACACATGTAGATTGTCCTGCCATGAGATGTAGGCTCTATCAAGCTAGCCCCCTATTCTGCTGATTTTGTTTCTTGTTGCCAAACAATAATGCAAACCAAGTGAGATCTGAAGAAAAATTACACAAAAAATTCTGGGAAATAATGCAAAAAATGTATAAGGCCCTGCCTTCCTAGCACCCCAGTTGGTGATTATTACAGTTATAGATGCCAAATTACACAAAGGGAAAATTGGGAGTATGCACAGAGCTAGTGTCAATCCAGAAAATACATTATAATTTATTCTCCTGTGATGTGATATAATCACCAGAGAGAGGCACCACTCATGAAACTGGGCAAAAGGAGAAGGCTGATTAGAAATGTTTAATTGCAAATATCTGAGCAGTCAGCAATGATGGAAAAGAAAATACAGAACATATACATGACAGAAAAATGAAGGTATGATAAAATACTGATTTTTAAAGTATCCTGGAGTATGCAAGTAGTTCTTCAATGTGAAAGTAGAAAACATGAAGTCTCAGAATTTTGTAATTCTTTGTTTCCCCTCTCACCCTTTGTCTGTCTTGTCTACTTAAACTGTAAGTTGTTTGAGGCAGGAACTCTCTCTCAATATGTATTTGTACAGCTCCTAGCACAAAGGACCCATGGTCTCATAAACACTTGCACAGCTAATAGAAATTAGATAATAAAGATCTCTTTAATCTAACAGGTGTAACAGCAGCCAATGGCTGGAAGCTGAAGTTAGACATATTTATATTCAAAATAACGTGCAAAATGTTAACAGTGAGGGTAATTAACCATTGAAAAAAATTACCAAGAGTTATGGTGGATTCTCCATCACTACAAATTTTTAAATCAAGATTGGATGTTTCTCTAAAATTGATACTCAAGTTCAAACAGGAATTAATTCAGGGAAATCCTATGACCTGTGTTACAGAAGAGGTCAGACTAAATTATTACAATGATCCTTTCTGGCTTTATAATCTATGCCTATTAAATTAAATAACACATTCTACAGCTGCAAAGGATGTGTCTATTTTGTCCTCTAGCAGTGGTTACAGAAACTTGCTTTTAAAGTGCTTTTTTGCCTTCTCAAGGTGGATATGGATTTCTTTTTGTTAGAAACACATATCCAATATGTATAATAGCACTATACTAGCCTAGATGTATGCTGCCCTGAAACTGCTTAAGTGGTAGATCAAAACTGCAAAAGGATAAACAAATGATTATCTGCTGCTTTTATAACACCAAATGCAGGCTATAGGTTGCTAGGCCTGATATTAGGCAAAGTCAAACAGGCCATGTGTATGGAAAATTAAGATTGTCATGCTTTTCTCTTAGTATTTTCTTTATATCTCTTCATAAGAAAACAAAAAGGGGAACAAGTTCCCCGTTTCAGGACAGATTTAATCTCTCTAAATTATTAAACCCAAATATATCCATCTAGTTACTTCCCATCCCAAACCCTTCTCTTCTTAGTAGCCCACTTCTTGAGGATATGCACCAATGTGAAACCAAGAAACAACCCTTTCCTCTTCTTATTTATGCCTAGATAGTTTTAATGAGGCAATTGTGTCTTAACTGATCTCAGCAGATTCTCTGATTACAGGACAATCTCTCTGCTTTGATTTGCCCTAATTCCTATCAGCTGAGACAACAAGTGTGGGAAGGGAAATTTTTCTTTCATTACTCCCTTACAAGCCTTGACACACGCCTTCCTCATTTATGACCCGTAACAAAAAAAGGCACTTAGCTGTTATCCCAATCATTGAAAATTTCATATACTCCAGTTTTCTCCTCCACAAAATTCACGGGTCCTTTGATATGTGCAATAGATTAAGACAGCAGTCAGTCTGTTAAAACTGCCAGACCTGTTGACACCAGGCATGATAGATTTCAGGCAGTGTATCAATTAGCATAATGGGCATGGATGAGTGGGATTTACCAAATATTTTCCAAGAAGTTCTGAAGGAAAGAGTTGGAAAGCATGGTAAGAGGAGACATCCAAAGATTGGGGGGGGTGGTTTATAGATTTTAAAGCCAGAAAGGATCATGGCCCTGATCCACAGGAATCTAGGCACCTAAACCCCAGATTTAGGCACCACTGTGATCCACAAAACCCCACTTAGTTGCCACCTAACCCTGTAGGAGCCTAAACTTAATTGGTGCCTAACTTTTTGCAGTATAAGTTCCCTTGGTGCCTAAGTTTCTGCCTCTAATTCTCCACACAATTCCTGACTTTAGATGTTCTGATACCTATCTCATGCACAAGCCCCAGGAGGATCCTCAAACCGGGTGAAGTTAGGTGCTCCCTTGTGTAGCTTATCCTGTAACTATGCTCAGAGCATTAGTTATTGCAGTAGGAAGATGGACCCAGGGTCTCCCACCTCCCAGGTGAGTGGCCTAATCACTGGACTACAGACTCATTCCCACTCTCTCCCTCTGGTCAAATGACACTTTAAATATTTATTTAAAATGGAACAGCTTCAAAAGGAGTGACTGAGAGAAAACAACATCAGAGCTTAGTGGGAGACCCTAGTTCAATTATTTTCATCTCATCAGGCAGAGAGAGGAATTGAACCTAGGTCTCCAATATCCTGGAGGAGTGTTTTAACTACTGAGCTGAAAGCTATAAGGGAGCTGATACTGCTGCCAAAAATTGGCTTAGGTGCCTAAATTGCCTGATTCCAGGAGAGAGGGGTGTCAGTTCTGGATTATCTCCTTGCAACCTGGATTTAGGAGCCTAACTCTGTAAGAGGGGTGGGGGTTAGGACACACTTTTCTTGTCAGCATCTCCCATTAGATAGCTTAGTGCTCTCCACCGACTATGTTGGCTTTTATAGATCTCATTCTTAAGTGCCTATGTCTTTCCTTACTTGCATAGGGAGCCTAGGCACCTAATTCAGGATTTGTGGATTTTCTAGGCACCCTTTGTGGATCTGGTCCCATTAGATCATCTAGTCTGACCTCTTGTATAACACCAGACATACATTTTCATCCATTTATTTCTGTCTAGAGTATGATCACCTATGTTTGATTACCGGATATCTTACAGAAGGGCATCCAGTCTTTATTGAAGGATTTCAAGAAATGGAGAATCCACCATTTCCCTTGATAGTTTGTTCCAAAGATTAATCATCTTCACTGTAAAATGTTGTGCCTTATTTCTAATTTGAAACTCCCATTGATTTCATTAGGGTCTGGATTTCACACACACACACTTACTTCTGTTGGGAGGAGAGAGAAAGCTGGTACATAAAGAAGTCTGAGATGAGACAAGAAGGAGAGCCCCATAAGCTTTAATATTGGAGTAGAGATGTCGACTTATCTGTACAGGATAGAATGTTTGATTGCCCATCACTAATGCAGAGGCCAATGTCAAAAGTGTTCAGTGATTTTGGGTGCCTCAGTTTTTGCATGACCAATCTGAGATACTTTGGGTATGATTCCTAGCAATGGTAATATTGACTTGACTTGTGATACTCAACCCTTTTGAAAGAAGGTACTTCACTATGAACACTCAAAAAATGAAACACACCAAATCAGTGGCCTCTTCTGAAAATTTGGCTGCAAGTGTGTTTTATAGGTTTGGTGTGGGCCAGCTCCTAAAAATGGCAAATAATGCCATACATCTAGTGAGTAGGAGAATGCCCATTCTTGCTTGCATGTTTCTACATATCTAATCTCACCACATATACTTTCAAATCAACACAAAACGAAGAGATTTAAAAGAGTTTAACTTTTCATTTATAAACTTTAACACTTTTTCAATTATCTGTGTTTTAGCAGTTAATAGGACTTAACAAAAACAACTGGTTTTCCATAACATTAATTAAAGGAGAATTAAGGTCAACTCTATTTTATATAACTGTCTCAACTAAGAAAAAACATCTCTCTTCATTAATCAAAAACATCCAGCCCTGCGTTTCCTCTACTAATACAGGTATATATAAAGTGCCTAACATTTGTAACCAATCATTGCCTGCTCTAATGGATATTTGGAGCCTTTATTGATTTGGGTAAATTTGCTTCTACTAAGGTCAATAATGATAAATGACTCGTTCTGCATGAAGTGCCTTGGTCCTTTGAAATTAAATGATTGTAATTATCTGTAGTTATTCTGTAACTGCAACCGTTACTGCTGCTGACAAAATGCCCATGGTAATTGTGATAGGGACATTTTTTTCCTTTAAAAATGCTTGAATTAATTTAGAACCAATGACCTGACCATACATTGTGATTGCAAAGTTCTGCATTAAACTCTGTGAGTTCTCCTTCATCTTGACCTGCAACACCTTTGCTATTTCAGCCCATAGCTTCCACTCAGCAAAGACTACCAAACATACTAAATTATGCCTGTTATGATTTTTTAGCGTGGACAAAGAAGTTCTAGTTGTATGAGACCTAAGTCAGAGTACGCTTTTATGTCTCCAGATATAAAAGTTCACCAGCCCACTGTTCTTTTAAAGTCCCATGATTGAGACTTTTTGTGGGTTTACACAGTGGATATATTTGTAGTGTTCATGGGCCACCCATAAGCAACAAGAAAACACCTGTTTCCCTCAGCTTTTGCTATACTATCATCTACAATAATCTTTCATAGTGAATAACCTCTGACCAAAATACTGCACACTTAGAACTCAACTGGGATGTTGAATGTATCAGACATAAATGAATGTTAGAAAACCTAGTGTTGTGGTGAGCCATTCAAAGGTGTCCAATAATATTGAACAAATATTCCAAGGTCCAAGGTTACAAGTTCATGTCACTTAAGATGGCATTTGGTGGGAAGAGTGCTGCTATTGCTAATAGTGAACAAGCCTCATTCATTAGCATCAGATGGACTCAAGATCAATTGCTTGCATTTACAGTAGGAATTAGCTGATAAACCTTGATCCTTGTTGCTTTCTTGATCCTTCAGTCTCTTCATATGTTTCTAAGTGATTCCAGTTGATCTCTACAGCTCTGAATCTGATGGAAGCTGTGTGTTAATTCTGTGAAGATTTAAATTTGATATTATATTTGGGACTTGTAAAGGAGCAGAAGATAAAGACATTTTTATATTCAGCCTGACACAAAACCTAGCAGTTTTGGTTTGCAGGAGTTCATGCAAGATCTGTTCAGTTCTTGTGAATTAGCATCCCTGACTTTCATTGTGTATTCTGAGTTTGAATGTGGCGCTCAGCTAAAACCAAGTTTTGCCTCCTTAAGAGCTGAAGCCATTTTAAACATTTTGTGATGTTTCCATTGAAATCATAAATACCTCAAAACTCAGTTCAAATTCACTAGCAACTCAGCCCAAATATACCAAAACATTTTTTTCTAGATCTTTCAGAAATCCTGGACCAAATGTCAGTTTTGTAATGAGTAGGCTAGAAGAGTTCCACCTGCATTGGGATTTCCTTTTCAGTGTTTAATATAGCATGAACAACAGAAATTGCAAAAAAGACAATAGAGTACAGTAGACCCTACTTCTTGGGTTCCTCCTGCTTCCGTGGGAAGAAACAAATAATATGTGATTGCAAGTCTGGAAACTCAGATCTTGTCTTGTTGCTGATGTAATCATGTGTACCTATGCAAAAGAATGCAGATTAGAGGTGGAATATTATCCAATCAGAATCTAGTTTTTTACACCTTGTCTGCATTCCTATTTTCACAGCTGTAAGGGCAAGGCAGTAGAGAATCAGGCCTGTACTCACCCCCTGGAAACAGTGTATCCTTTCCTATATTCTGTTGGTTAGCTGAGCTGAGGAAAGCAGCAATAAGCTTTTTCAAATTCATCTTACATTGAAGAAACTATTAGAAGAACAAGAACTGCTCTAAATCCAAGAACTAATGAGCTTAAAGCAGGTGTCAGTATGTAGCCATCTAATTCATGTTAAACAATCTTCTCCCAAGTATCCCGAGTAATGGACTCAGGAGGAAAACAGAATTAAAAAAAGAATTGGATAAATCATGACGAATAGGTCCATCCGTGGCTGTTAGGTAAGATGGTAAAAGACACAACCCCATCCTCTGGCTGTCCCTAAACCTCTGACTACTCCAAAAATCAAATGTGGTCACCAAAAAGCAATTATTTTTAACAGAGATGCAGCTGAGAAGAGGGTGGATTTTGGGTATACACTTTATTGCTGATTTCTGATGTATAAAGAAGGCATCATGGGTATGTTTCTTCCCTTTATAAAATGTTTCTATTTGTTCTTTACTTTAGGGTCAATAGGAGTGTTGTCTTGTCTCCCTTGTTTCACAGAAGACAAAGAGAGACATGGGGCGAATGAAATCCTGGCTCTCCTGAAGTCAATTGCAAAATTTCCACTAACTTCCATTGGGGCAGGATTTCACCATAGTTCCCGCTACTAAAGGCTTAAAATATAAATTTATTAGTAATATGACAAGTGGGAGAGAAAATCCAGTGGGAGGGATTGGGAAGGAAGGAAAAGGCTTCAAGGAATAGGATCACATGATTACTCAATTAGGACACATGTACATCATGATTGGTTAAATAAGTATAAAAGTTAAGAAGATGGTTATTTGTGTACCAGACAAAATGCACAGCTGTCAGTTTGCCACTGCTGGTTATTTTGCAGAACCTCATATCCCATGTGTTTACGAAGGGCTAGATCCAGGGCCCTTGGTGAAGTCAATGAGAGTTTTTCCGTTGACTTTAAAGGACATTGAATCAGGCACTGTAGTTGTAAGGACCTTAAAGACAGAAAGTATGGTTGGTGTAGTTTAGTAGTTTGTGTGTGTGTGTGTATTTGCTGTACTATTCTCCCCTTCCACCTCCAGCCCTACCCCTTGTATAAGTATACAGTATTGACATAATCATAAGCACTGTTCTAATTAACCCATACTTGCTCAACTCTCAATATAACAAAATACTATAGCACTTGCACAGTCAGAAAGCATATTAAGTTGGATTTGTGAATTTGTTGAACTTCACCCTCCCTGTTAAAGAACAGGCTGGTGCTGATCAGAAGGCTAGAACAGTTTGATGTAATTTTCTTTTAAAGCAACAATGCTTGGCTAAATTGCAGTAGACAATCCTTGAAAGTAATACTGCGACTTTCTTGTTTGCTGCTATTGAGGGTCAGGGAATAAGAAAAGGCTGTGGTACATAACATATATATAATATTATGATTTTTCAATTTAAATATAAATCATATACGGTAGTATCACTTAAATGAATAAGGCACATGCTTTTCATATCCAGTCAAACTTGAAGAAAATGAAATATGTTTGCCCATATCAACTTGCCCCAGTAGACAGGAATACACATCACAAGAACACTTAATTGAGCCCATTTGGCAGTCTCTGCTCAGCAGGGGCCCTGTAATGAAATAACATGTAATAATATACCTCTCATCCATAGAGATGGTGTCCCTCCAGGTCAAGGTTGAGGTCATTCGAAGGACAAGGTTGGGGAGCTTACACTCTGGCTGCTGTCACAGCATCAAATTGTACCTGGGGTAAAAAGGGTAAAATTCATTTTACAGGCCATTTTCTAACCGTTCACTCTCTCAAAGCATGTTTGCACTGTCTCCTTGCAAAGAAATTCGTAGATGATAAGGAAAAACCCTTTAAAATGAGAACAGCACATTACCACTGGAAAGAAATGTCTCATGAAAATGACTCAATTTTGCATATTAGTATCTTGTAACACTATAGTTTTATACTATTCCCACTGGATGAGCTCAAGACACACTATCTTTTTACATCTACAAAGGAGAATTACTATAGACTGAGCCCTTTGGGCCCCATCATGCAAGGTGCTGAATGCCTCTCAGGAGATGCTCAGCATGATGCAGAACTGGACCCAGGTTAGCCAGGGTATTCAGAGTTTACAAAGATTAGGTAGTGAATACAACTGAACTTCCTGGTTATGGTCTATGATATTATAATACATTAATAAAATATCTTCATAGCAAAATAAATAATTGGCAAGAAAAATCTGTTTTTATAATTGGTTGTAGTCACATAAAAGTAATAACATGCATTATTCTTATCTTCCTTTGAGAAAATGTGTTACAACTATAAGTAATCTAAAATAATTAATGGAATCTCTATCTTTTGAAATTATATACTCAAATTATGGCCAGGATCTTGTAATCAGATATGAATGGGTGACCCTTTGTGGGAGCAAGAATCCACCCATGTCAATCCAGTTGGAGGATCAGGGACAGGATTTGTAAGGTGGATATAAACGGAGTGGTTATAGTCTCTCTTAATTCTTTTCTTCACTGAGAAATCAGGACAGAACTTTTCTGTGTGCTGTATTTATGAAATCAGAGAAACAGAATCATTTTCTGATTTAAGACTAATTTTCTTTTTTCCTGAAACAACTGAATCTTACTTAGGTGAAAAATTGTGATATCCATGCCCTGTGATGAAACATGCAAAAGAAAATGAAAATTACATTCAGTTCTACTCGACCCCATGTGAACGACATCATTGTTCTATGGAGAATGTCATGTTAATGAGACAGAACATATGGATATCATTACATCATGAACTACAATGGGGTACATAAAATATAGGTAAGTTCAATTTTTATACATTTAATTGTTTTTTGCTGTTTCAAGATTGTTTATCAGAAAGACTTTGAAAATGATCTGTATTTCTACTAAACTATGGATCAGGTCCTCATCTGGTGTAAATTGGCATAGTTCCACTGAAGCCAACAGATCCATTCTATTTTACATCTGTTGAGGATCTGGATCTACCAATTTCTTAAGTCACCTGCAGTTTCTGATATCATACTGTGAGTTTCCTCAAAGAAAGAAATCAACAGTCATTCTCTCAAACCTTTAAGGCTGCATATATCATCTTTTCCTTTGAGGAACTCATAGTACTGTGCACTGAGAAAACATAATCAAGAACTGCATGTGTGATATCCCAGTAGTCCACTTTGGGTGTCAAGGTTATGCCTTTCTTGACTGATACAGGGCGGGGTAAGAGAGCAGGAGACAGTGCCAGCTAGCATTGCTTTCCTAGAGCAGCTCTCTTTAGCTAATGGCTGGAGCAGGGTTGATAGGTTGGTAAGGGCATCATACCTAATCTTATTCTTACATGAACGTAGTGCACACAAGTTCCAGCATTCACTAGTGCTCCCCACAGCCTCAATGGCAGACTGAGCAGCATGTTCCCATGTGAGTAGTCCCAATGCTAGTAAGGGTGGTCAAACAAGGCCTTCAGTAAACTGTAATTTGTGTGTATTTGTCAATGTAGGGAAGAGAAGGGATGGAGAGCAAGCAACTGTCTATAAATTAAATTGAATGTTAATGGGTACTGTCGCAATCCGATGCACAGTTATGGCTGTGTATGGCCACTTGTCGGTCCATGGCCATCTTGTCCTGTTAAAAGGATAAGGCAGCCTCCATCTTGGACCAGGTTCTTGTTGTATAGGAGAGGGCAGAGAGTCAATCCTGCCCAGCAACACTGGCTGTGTATGCTCTCCTGTGTTTTTGTTTTTTTTCTCTCCTGCTGGGCCATCTAAAGGTCAGGCTAGTTCTGTGTGAGAAGGCCTGATTCTGCCCAGCAACCTGTTTTTTTTGGGTCGGTCGTCTGGAGGTCAGGTTAATTCTGCCCAGAGACTCACTTTCCTGCTCTTTTTGGACCCAGTCATCTAGGGGTCAGGTTTGTTTACTCGTCAACTCCAGTGTGCCGTGTGCAAACCCTTCTGACGTGGGGTGGCAACAACTCGAAACCTGAAGGGAGGAGGGACCAGGGAGCCAATCAGATGCTGACACGAGGGAGTGAGACCTTTCTATAAAACTAGATTTCCCCCCAAAATTTGTGTGGAGCATCCGCGTGTTAGCTGAAGGACCTGATCACTCGTTCGGCCAGGGTCTCCTGCCGGTAAAGTGCACTCGTGTCGTATCGTTTGGATTCGTTGTCGTTTGGACCCGATCCCTGTCAGCTCGTCATGCTTCTGGTGTCTGTTCTGCTGGTCAGCTGCGCCTGGAGTGCGGTATTTGCTTTTTGATATCTGACAGTTAGCTTATTTAGCCTCTTACTTTTCCCCTCCCTAACTTGGTACCAAATATCTACTCAGGATATCAGGATTGTATTAGTGAGCTCAGAATTGCACAATTGTTTAGCTAGCTTGTATTATTGTTCTATTAGTTATTGAATTGTTAATTGCAAACTGCTTTATGTGTTTGAATCACTGCTCTGTCTGTGTCCAATGTGTGTGTGTTTAACTGGGGAGCTGCCTCTACTTAGAGGGTAGCTGACCAAGGGGGTCCAGTCCCCGCGGTCTGAGTGAGTGGAATCTGCCCAGCTGCAGCCGCACCACACTCTGGGTTTACCCTCTGTGTGAAAGCAAGGGTGGCTGAGGCAGTGGCCCGTGGGTCTCTTTTCTGTGTTTGCACCGGGCACCGCCCTGACGAACCCGATTCCTATCTGTGTGATTGGTGTGTCTGCCTATTTGGTGTGGTGTGGTGAGCAGTATAAAGTGTATTATTACTGTGTTTTGGGGTGTGTTTGTACTTTTGATACCATCCCAGCCAAAGTTGCCTACTCCCCCAGCCCACGTTGTAATTATCCCCTAAATAAACGCAGCCACTTGGCTTTTCAGTGTTACCCTGGTCCTGCCTGTCTTTTCCTCACTCAATACCAAGCTTGAACGAACCCCCAGCTAATTCAGACAGGTACCACACTCAATTAAGAATTGTTTTAGTTTAAACCCCAAGCACAGTTTTTGGACTCTCTAAGAGCCATATTATATCTATTTATCAATCATCAACATAACAGTCTTCTTTTTCATATGAATAAAGTATCTTCCTATTGAATGTGGAGCTTGCCAAGCCAATTTGAGGCAGTCTAATAGCCTGATTGGGAGTTTCACCTTTCTTAAAAACATAATGATATTGTAAATGGATTCATACAGAGGACACACAGCATAAGAGTTTTAGAAGGAAGGAACATGAATTTTAATGTAAATGTTTTAGCATCATTAATAGGCAGCATCCAAATGAGATCACTGCACTCTTCATGAAGGATGATCAGACTGACTGAGTCAGATGTCTGAACCTTGCATTACTGCTGCCCAGGCTATCCACATAGTAGTAAATGGAGAACTTCATACTACAAATGTCAATCGGAAAACTTTCATGAACACTATTTTTCAGATTTGCATTTAAAAGATTAACATTTTGTTTGTGGAGTTGTGCTTTTTGTTGAGGTGGCCAACCAGCATCATTGTAATTAATAGTAGAGAACAACCCATTGCTTGAATCTTCCTCCATCTTAGCTAAAACATGTAATCATAATACACCTTTACCTAAGGATAATTTTATGTAACCCAGGTTATATCTCAATGTATAGAAATAATTAGAGCAAATTATATTATAGGAAAGTTTAATTAATCAAGCACAGTTTTGAATTAAAGTGCAATTTCTTTGGAAATTGGAAAAGCCTAAGTAATTCTTTACTTCGTTATATCATAGTTTAACATCATACATAATGTTAGTAAACATGAACAAGCAAAATGGACTTCCATACTCTATGACCCAAGCTTTAGTTAGTGCAAAGACATGCTGTTGCTCTTCTAGGGTTGTCAGGGAAAGGTCCTATGTCTTTCTTTGAATAGGAAAAAGTACACTAAGCCAGTATTTGCCTGGCTTCGTAATATAGTTAGGCTTCTGTAACATACTTCCACAGTAAAGTACTGGTACTCTCAGCACGATTATTACTTTTTCCACATAGTACACATAATTTACTACTAATACTGAAAACTCCATGGTGAGATATTTAATTCAACATCACTTTATAAAAGTGTCTAATTATGATTGATTGTCCCGGTATTTGAATTTTCATTAAATATGGTGACTTAATTTGGGTTAATGTGGATGTAATCTTGTAATTTGATAGGAATTTAGAACAAACTAATGTCCATGTATTGCAAAGAGTTATTTATATATACACAAGGACCCTCTTTTGCCCCTAAATTGACTCTCAGATTTAAATTACCGCCATGTGAATTCCACCATCAGTAAAACAGCACAAGAAAAGTCACAGGTGATGCACAGTGTGAAGTGTAAGGTCACAGTGCACACAAGTTCCTGCACTCACCAGTGTTCCCTACAATTTCAGTACCAGATTGAACAGCATGTCTCCATGGTGGGGAGGGATAGCTCAGTGGTTTGAGCATTGGCCTACTAAACCCAAAGTTGTGAACTCAATCCTTGAGGTAGCCTTTTGGGGGGAAAATATATATATATAGTCTGCTTTGAGCAAGGGGTTGGACTAGATAACCTCCTAAGGTCCCTTCCAACCCTGATATTCTATATAAATAGTCCCAATGTGATTTGGGATTTCCAAAAATAAGCCTTTAGTAAACCATATTTAAACAGCTTTTGTCAAGAGTATAATACATAGCACAGTTATGAGTAAAATGGAGATTATGTTTAAGAGTACTTGGAAGAGAGATAGAAGAGAGAAGAAGAGGGCAGAGTGGAAATAAAATGAAAGTGAACAGATCATGACAGAGATGGAGAAATGGAGCTAGGAAGGTGAAAGAGAGGATGCAATGGTCAAATATCACCAAGAGATTACAGCTGGGGAAGGGATAGTTTCAGATTATATTTTCCTGTGCTGCAAACATAATCTATTCAATTTACATTAAAACAACAGATTTAACATGCTTATTGATCAGCTCCTTGGCCTGGCATAAATTGTTGTGGCTCCTGTGAGGTAGGAACTATTTAGGATCTAGCACTAAATTCTCACAAGTTAAATTATTAAATATTTTGTAAAATACTAGTAGTTTCTAGGAACGTTCTAAGAGTTTCACAAAATCAGACATTAATCTGAATATTCACAAAATATTGTAAATATTGTAACTCATTCTCACCATATAGATTTAGATATTTTGTGACAGGATGTGCCATGGACAGAAAACAATTGCATTTTCTACCTTTGGGATGAAACCTTGGCCTCGCAGCAATCAGTAGCAAAACTCCCATTGACATCACTAGGGCTAGAATTTCACCCTTGCTTTCCTTCATTTGTGACACTCCTATTAAGCATCCTCCAAAGTAACTTCATATGTTTAATTTGATTTAGAAAACTTTAACTAAAACTTCAGAAGTATTTTTCTGAACTAACACTGATTTTGGGAAATGCACCTATTTGGTCACTGGTAACTTCTTACAGCAATGGCTTTTCTATTTTATATTGGAATGAAACTTGGCTCTTCATCATCAGCATCCCAAAATAATTTGCTCTTCTGTATAAGAATCAATTGCTCCAACTCTGCAATAAAACATTAAGTGGATCATGTCTGAAATAGTTCTGTCAGGCAGGAAATTTGAATCCAGTGTATTTTTGAATTATTTCCTTTATTAAAAATTGCTTCCTCCCACCCAATACGCTTGCATCTCACTTTCAACTTGGCTCCTTTACTCAATGAAGTCACTTTGTGGAAGTCTCTCTCTATAACCCAGAGGAAATGCCAGCAAAGTTCTTGACTGTAAAAGATAAATTAAATGGAATGGGTGCTTAATGCACTGTCTTGTTCCTGGGTTGTTGGTTTTTTTGAAACTGAGTTTTTACATTACTCACTGTGGATCATTTCCTCAGTTGGAGTAAACTGGGATAGCACAACTAATTTCAAAAGAGCAGTTGTCATTTCCACTAGCTGAGGATCTGGCCCTATAATATGTATGTGAAAAGGAGTGAGGCAGAGAAATTATGAGACTGATATTGCCACCCTTGCTCCTGTTCTGTAGTACCCTACTAATCAAAGAGTTCAGCTGAAATCAATAGAGCCACTCACAGATAAAGGCGCTACTAACTATGAGTAAAGGTCTGACCCCTGAGAAAGTAATGTTCAGATTGCTTTCATTTTAATGACTAGGAAATTCCTTCCATATATCCATGTATACATTTTGGGAAACTGAGTATTGTCCATTAAGTTACAAGATTTATGACTGATGTCCAGTCCAATTTCATTAAGAAGAAATTGTTTACAAAATTGGTTCTCTGCCTTTAAAATTAAAACCAGATGCAATACAAAAAATCTCAATTGACACAGCTACTGCTAAATGGTAATATACTTATTTAAATAAGAAAACATTATTAAAGACATATTTACTATTTAACAAGGATCTTTTTTAAAAAAATAAGCAGAATTTGCCTTTATGATACTCCCTACAGGCTCTTGTAGGGGAACTCCATGCAGTAACTCAGAACTGAAATTCAACAGTTTGACCCTTTGGGTCTACAGCCAAGGCTAGATCATTATGCCAAAAAGTTTCCAGCCTAAGGTCACAGCACAGCCTTAGACCCTATCCCCAGCTAGAGAGTGGTTCCAATCCCCTTCTCATCCCAAATCCCATCATTCAGCCAATACCTCTGAGACAATATACCCTAAATCTGCATTGCATAGCAGCTAGGTTGACCACAATAAGACTGTGTCTTTGTAGTTTCAAATATGTGAGATATGAAATGTCAGCTCCAAATTTCTGATCTTTTTAATGTGATCCAAATACTGTTCATTACAATGAACACTCATTCCCCTGGACTAAGTTTTCCTGGTAAACACAGAGCAAATTCTATTACCTTCTTGGTATTTCCAGAAAAAAGTCATTTCAGAATCAAAGTGGTTAAAGATCTCAACCCAGCATCCATCCATAGATTTATCATTCACTTACTAGTCATTTACCAAAAATGTCTAAGTGACTTAGGAGCCTAAATCCCCAAGTTAATGTGACTTTTTCTTCTAAATTATTAGGGTGCTTCTGGAAATCTCATCCTTATTCACCTAACCATGGTCTTAGGAGTTTACTTTTATTACCTTTATCTTAGTACAGCAATACATCCTGCACAAACGTTTTATTGATGAAATGAAAACTAAACAAGGGTTTGTGGAGTTCACCCCCCAAAAAAACAAAGCAGTCCTTAGGACTGTGCTGCAACCTCCACAGCCTCTTTTCCAGGACACCAATGGGACAAGGTGTTGTTTTCCTGTACCTCTGTGATTCTTAGGGCAGGATTTTTCAGCCACCAGATCTGAATAAATCCATCAGCTATCCCAATGTACCTGCCTATTTGGCATCATTGGACAGAGCCTCAGGTATGCAAAGACAGACCCCTCCTCCCAAAACTCAGCTGCTTCACCTGAAGATTCCCACCAAAGAGCATAAGTGGTAATAAGAACGGGGATGGGGGGCTTTGAAACTGGATGCATTTAGGGCTGATTAATCTGGCTTTAAATACATTTTGCAATGTGTAGCAGCACCCGCATCCTTAAAACCACACCCATTTTGTTATGCACAGAGAAAGTTAAATCTCTCTAAGAATTTCTTGCTAATGACTTTAAATGCATTTATTTCAATAAGGGTATGTACTTGCCTTAATGCACAAGGATTTAAGCAGTTAATTTAAGGGAATTTAAATCTATGAATAACGGCCCAATGACAAATCATTACCTAAGCTCATTGCCTTGATTCTAGAAATGACAGAAATTTAGGAGCATAGAGTGCGTTTTTTTTTTCAAAAACACATGAGGGTGTTTGGCACCCAATTCCCAATTAATTTAAATGGGGATTTGCAATCCTAACTCCTTGAGCAACATTTGAAAATTTCATCCATAGTTTTCCCACTGAATAAAAGTAACTACTGTGCACGGGGCCAAGATCTAGGTCTATGTGTTGGATTGGGAGAGGAACTCCCTTGGACAGCAAGCTGAGACTTATCCATATTAGTACAGCTAAAATACATACAACAATATATCACTTGCTATGAAATAAATATGACTTTTGTGCTCCAGTGGTCCCAAGGAGTGAAGTAATGCTATTGTAAGATGTTTGGAACCATTAGTGTAGAATATGGTAATACATCTTTATAAAGGAATTAGGAAATTGAGGAACTTTTCACCAAGAATATGTGGGGACATTTTTAAAAAATCGACTTTATTAATTTAGTTTGTTCTTAAATAAAGGTGCTGAACTAGCTCAGAAATATCTGAATTTAATTGGGAAGTTCAGGCACCTACTTTGTAAGTCACATACCAGGTATTTGTTCCATAATGCAATGTGGTACTGCCATTGAGGGCAGATTACACAGAGCTGCCAACCTCTGCTGTTCTAAATAAGTGACAAATCATTAACAGCAAGTTTCTGGATCTCTGTGCAGTGAGGGGTTCCTGCTGAAGGGAGGGAAGACCAGAGGAAGAACTGTAGAGATCTGAGTAGGTAGATGCTGCTAGATTAATGACTGGAATTGTCAGCACTGAACTATGGGGATGACTGCAAAAGCTTCACAGACTCACCCCTACTAGTGGGTGTTGCTATGGGGACCATCTTAGAGGTGTCATATAAAAAAGGGAGGGGGAAAGATGATGAACAACAAAAGGAAATAAAGAATATGAATGCCATAGCAATATGAAGACATAGCCTTCCTACACAACAAAAATGTCTTACCATCTGTTATAGAGAAATACAAAAAAATAAAAGAGAGCGAGCTAGAGAAAATTGTTGAATTACCAACAAATTACCTAAGGAAATAACACCACTTGCTTTTTGTGAATGTTTGGATTTAAACATTATTGTTTATTATTAAACGTACGGGCTTTTAGATATGAAAGGCAATCAGCTCATGAATCTCAGCATTATTTTAAGAAAGAAAGGGAGTATTTGTACCATGCAATTAGTATTAATTAACTATTAATTAGGCGCATGCACAACCTACAATAAAACACATTTAATAAATTAACCTAAGTTGACCCAATTTCAGCTGAAAAACTCTCCAAATTGCAAAAGCTAAAACAGAGAACGGCTCAACCTACTCCACGTTATGTCCTGGTTCAGCAGAGTACATTTGCCCTGGCCTAACTGCTCCTAACTTCAGTGGGATTACTCACGAGTTTAAAGTTAGGCATATGCTTAAAGTACCTTGTTGAACTGGGGTGCAGGTGAACTAGCTGAGGTATCACGGTGTAGTGTGTGCACTGCAATAATTTAGTCTGGAGATGACAAAGTCACAGATAACTGGTGAGGTCCACATGAGGGAGGAATTTTCATAATGCCATAGCTAGATGTAGGTGCAAAAACCCTCTTTTCGTGATTGCTGCTATTTGGACTTTCAGGAGCAGTTGTGGATTTGGTAAGATACCTACATTGCCATCTTTCATCATAACGGCAGACCAAAATCCCCTAATTTGAAAGGACAGATATTATTTTTGCCATTTACTCTGGTTGCTTCTATCTGCCTAACAACACCACCCTCACTGTATTTGGATTGAGATTCAACCAGCTAGATCTCATTCAAGCCCAAAACTGGATAAGATACTATGAAAGCTGAGTGATTGCATCAGCTGGATCCAAATAAACAATTGTAGCATCATCTTTTCTGTATGTCTTCACTATATTGATAACAATGTTCACCATGTCACTGATATTCACTATCTTCCCCTGTAGCTTTATATTAACATATTATTCACATACATGTTGCTTTGTTGTTAGTATGTTTTGGGGTGTGTCCAAGAATTCCTGGTAACCTGTGCAGATTCTCCCTTGAACTAGCCTCTTGTGCACCAGAACTACATCATTTCTGTGGCATTAGACCTTTATACACCAGCATAAATGCCCTGAAGGTCTGGACCGTGGTGATTAATCAACTACCTTGCATTTGTTATTTGGGATCACAAGTATGTTGGAAGTCATAACAAACAAATCATAGCAACTACTGTGAAACCAGTGGAAATGAATTGCAAAGTAAGTACATGATGAAAGCAATTCGTATTCCAAGGAGAAGGAAGTGCCCATAAACCCATAAACATATATACTTTAGAAAAGTACCATATAAACAACAGATTAAAATTCAGAAACATTCCTGAAGACATTTTAAACAATATTGATGAGAAGATTATATATTTATTGCCTGATCCTGCAAAGGCTTATTACCAAGAATTGTATTATGGAATCAGTTCTCTGCCCCCTCAACAAAGGGAGCAGAGCTAGACCTAAGTCCCTACCTAGGATACCTCCAATCTGCAACAGATATAGCAGAGAAGCTTTTCTGTTGCAAAATTGCCACCTTTAAGTCTGTTACTGAGTGGCCAGAGAGGTTGAAGTGTTCTCCTACAGGAATCACAACATTCAAAAACCAGTAGGAGAACACTTCAACCTCTCTGGCCACTCAGTAACAGACTTAGGGTACGTCTACACTACGGGACTATTCCGAATTTGCATAAACCGGTTTTGTAAAACAGATTTTATAAAATCGAGTGCGCGCGGCCACACTAAACACATTAAATCGGTGGTGTGCGTCCACGGTTCGAGGCTAGTGTCGATTTCTAGAGCGTTGCACTGTGGGTAGCTATTCCGTAGCTATCCCATAGTTCCCGCAGCCTCCCCCGCCCCTTGGAACTTCCGGGTTGAGATCCCAGTGCCTGATGGGGCAAAAATCATTGTCGCGGGTGGTTCTGGGTAAATGTCGTCAGTCACTCCTTCCTCTGGGAAAGCAACGGCAGACAAGCATTTCGCGGCTTTTTTCCCTGGATTGCCCTGGCAGATGCCATAGCATGGCAATCATTGAGCCTGTTTTGCCTTTTGTGACTGTCACCGTATGTGTAATAGATGCCGCTCACAGAGGCGATTCAGCAGCGCTACACAGAAGCATGCTTTTGCTTTTGCATGATAGTAGAGATGGTTACTAGCCATACTGCACCATCTACCATACCATAAATTGGTAATAAGATGGTCATGGTTACCAGTCCTTTTGCACTGTGCCATTTGCTGCTGTCATAAGTGCCCCTGGCCGATCAGCCAGGGGCGCAAAAGCCAAAATAGGGAATGACTCCTTGAGTCAATCCCTCCTTTTTGGTATCTAAAAATAGAATCAGTCCTGCCTAGAATATGGGCAAGTGTACTAGAGAACCACTGTATCATAGAGCCAGAGAGCACAGCTGCTCTGTGTCAGATCCCACAGAAATTATGAGCTGTATGCTATTCACAGGGGGTGCTCCTGCAACAACCCCACCTGTTGATTCCGTTCTTCCCCCAGCCTTCCTGGGCTACCATAGCATTGCACCCCCACTTGTGTGATGAATTAATAAAGAATGCAGGAATAAGACACAGTGACTTGTTAGTGAGAAATGAGTGGAAGGCAGCTTCCAGCTGCTATGATAGTCCAGACAGGACAGTAAGGAGTGTGGAGAAGAGGAGCCCAGCATCCCTCTGCTAGTCCAGGGGCAACTGAATCTTTTCTTTACACATGAAGGGTGGGGGCTGATGGAGCTCAGCCCCCTGTTGCTATTATGAGGATGGTTACCAGCCATACTGCACCATCTACAAGGAAAAATTAAGGCCAGGCGCCCTTGATTGACCTCACTGATGCTAGTCGGCATGGTTACCAGCCCTTTTGCACTGCCCCATGTGCCAATAGACTGATGACGAGGACGGGTATCAGTCGTATTGCACCATCAGCCACCCATGGCGGGGGGGGAGTGAGGATGTTAGTGTTGACGGCTGCAGCATCGCGTCTATCTGCAGCAATCAGTAAAGATAGGGTGACATGTAAAAGAGTCAACAGAGGATTGTTTTCCCTTTCACTTCTGGGGGTGGGTGGGGGGGTGCGTAAATTGCTGAGCTATGCCCTGACCCACCGCGGACACGGTGTTTGACCCTAGAAGCATTTGGAGCTCAGCCAAGAATGTAAATGCTTTTCGGAGACTGCAGGAACTGTGGGATAGCTTGAGTCCTCCAGTCCACGAGCGTCCATTTGATTCTTTGGCTTTCCGTTCCGCTTGTCACGCAGCAGTGCGCTGAGCCCCTGCTATGGCGTCTGTCTGGAGATTTAAAAAAAATGATTTTGAATTTCGTCTTCTGTAATGGAGCGCTGATAGAACAGATTTGCCTGCCCTTACAGCGATCACGTCTGCATGGTCCATGCGGGAGCTCTTTCTTTATTTTTCAGAGGGGTAGCCGTGTTAGTCTGGTTCTGTAAAAGCAGCAAAGAATCCTGTGGCACCTTATAGACTAACAGACGTTTTGCAGCATGAGCTTTCGTGGGTGAATACCCACTTCTTGCATCCGAAGAAGTGGGTATTCACCCACGAAAGCTCATGCTGCAAAACGTCTGTTAGTCTATAAGGTGCCACAGGATTCTTTGCTGCTTTTTCTTTATTTTGATTTTTAACTGCATCGCCACACGTGCTGATCGGAGCTCCACGCTGGGCAAACAGGAAATATTCAAAAGTTCGCGGGGCTTTTCCTGTCTACCTGGCCACTGCATCCGAGTTCAGATTGCTTTCCAGAGCGGTCTGTGGTCCACTGTGGGATACCGCCCGGAGGCCAATACCGTCGATCAGCGGCCACACTAACCCTAATCCGATATGGTAATACCGATACTAGCGCTACTCCTCTCATTAGGGAGGAGTACAGAAACCAGTTTAAAGAGCCATTAAAATCGATATAAGGTGCCTCCTAGTGTGGACGGTTGTGGCGTTAAATCGGTTTTACGCTCCTAAAACCGATTTAAACGCCTAGTGTAGACCAGGCTTTAAAGGTGGCAATTTTGCAACAGAAAAGCTTCAAACACAGACTCCAGCGAGAAACTGCTGAGCTTGAATTAATTTGCAAACTAGATACCATTAATCTGGGCTTGAATAAAGACTGGGAGTGGCTGGGTCATTACACAAATTGAATCTATTTCCCCATGTTAAGTATCCTCACACCTTCTTGTCAACTGTCTGGAATGGGCCATCTTAATAATCTCTACAAAAGTTTTTTTTCTCCTGCTGATAATAGCTCATCTTAATTAATTAGCCTCTTAGAGTTGGTATGGCAACTTCCACCTTTTCATGTTTTCAGTATGTATATATATCTTCTTACTAAATATTCCAGTCTATGCATCTGATGAAGTGAGCTGTAGCCCACGAAAGCTTATGCTAAAATAAATGTGTTAGTCTCTATGGTGCCACAAGTACTCCCGTTCTTTTTGCAGATACAGACTATCACGGCTGCTACTCTGAAACCTGTATGTTTATCAGGTACTCTGCCTGCTGGAGCTCCTACTAGGACAACAAACCTCTGCATCCCTCATACCACAGAAATGTTCCTTCTCAGCACAAATAAATTCATAGATTAAATACCTCCAGTAACTGTGACTCTGAGTAGATAAATAATAACCTCATCAAAAATAGATGGATTTGAGGGAAATGGATCATTTAGGGGATTAATAGATTACCAAATTTCACCTCCATTTTGCTTGTTCAAAGCCAGCCCAGGTTGCTAGTGACTGAAAGCTGTTACTAGCTGATGGCTTTTTAGGGGTCTCTATGAAGTTGTTTGCACCTCAATGCCTAGTGAACAAGAATTCACATCACCTCCCCCTCAATGTGGAACCCTTGTCTGCAGTGTCAGTGGAGGCACTAAGGACAATACTCATGCAGACTAACCTACCTACCACCCCTAGAAGTAGGCCTTCCAGCTCAAGTAGATTTTCAACAGAAAACTTTAAAGCTCTTTCACCTGTGCTAAATTCTCTCTCTCTCACACACACACAGAGTGCAGAATTAAAATGAAGGTAGGAAAAAAACAAAGGAAGAATCTTGCATCCCAAAATACCTATATATCCACAGAAGAAACTTGACCTTTCTCTCTCTCATTTTGTATATTTTGATTTTTAATTACATACAAATTTGCCATATTGTAATATACAATGTTCATAATGTAACCCCCCATTTCCTCCCTGGGTTACGCGGGAGCAGGCAACACTCACCTGTGTGCCTGTGCGCCTAATGTTGTTGACGTTAAAGGAGATCCTGAGTATCCCAGTGGTGATGTTGGATAAGTGGGAATCCTCTATCCACCCGTCTGCTGCAATCCCTTCACTCCTAAAGGAAGTTAAAATTGGCAGTGCCTCCATCTGGCTGCCCTGTACACTCTCAATGGCGGGCCTTGAGAACCTTCAGGAATAAACCCCTTAAAATAATAAATAATAATAATAATTAATAACCTGTGGCATGGGTCTAACTCAAATACCAATTATAAATAACATATATCCAATATACTTAAATTAGAGCTAACACTCCTTTACTGAACAATTTAGAGAAGGAGAGTATAACAGACTAAGATTAAATGTCACTACTAATTTAAATCCAGAAGGGACAGTTGAATAAAATCAATTAACAAATATAATATACAGTAATAAATGAAACGTATGTAACTAGCATTTATCTTGCTACTATTTACCCCACCCCACAGTGCACACTCCTCTGGATTTCAGAGTCCTAGACGCTTGTGTGGGCGCGCTTGAAGATCTGCAGCTGGTGAAGCACTCTGTTGGCTCTGTGTATCAGTCCAGCCAAGGCAATAAGTGCACAACCCCTCTGAAATTGGAGTCAGCCCCACCAAATGTCAGCAGCTCTGGGTCCTGGTTCAATGGAAAGATCACTCTGCCTCTCCTCAGACTCAGTCTCTCTGCTGTGCCCCTTCCCTTGCAAGTACTTTCCCAAACCAGAGTGGGGGTTACTCACAGTTCCTTCACTGTAGCCCACCTCAGTCAGCTCTAGGCACAGCAATAGTCTCTGCTCTGACTCCAGTGAAGCCACCAACAGCCTCTGAGGCTCCCTGCTCTATCAAAGCACCCGCAGGCCCTCATCAGCAGCTCCAGGTGTGGACAGAGCCCCACAATAGCAATCTCACTCCTTTCCCCAAAATGGAGTCCACCCCTGCTCTCCCTGCACTGCCTGGCAGAGAAAGTCTCTCATTCTTTCCCCAAGGCATCACGGGAGCTGTAGTCTCTAAGGCTAGATTGCAGCATACAGGATCTTTCCAACTGGAACACTTCCAATAAAGATCAGAGGCTCCTCTAGTAAAGGGGGCCTACATTAACGTAACATGGCAAATGGGATTGTTACATTATCCACGTAAAGAAGGACTGTGTGCACAAATGGATAGCAGGAAACATACAGTTGATAGCTTTCTGAGGCAAAATAACAGGTTACAAAACACACTAGTAGGAGGCTGTTTAAAAAATCAATTCGCTTATTAGATTCTCTAACTCCTTGAATAGCATCTATTATCTGGCAGATGGGGTCATCTACATACTCTCTGTCTTTTGACAGAGAATCAAAATGTTTTTATTGTTGTCTCTTTTCAAGGTAGAATTTGTCCATGCTTATGTGAAATTGTTTTGATACACAGCCCAAATTAAGCCTACACTAGAAAACAGGCTGCACCTTTAAATATCACATGGCATTTCCAACCATCACAGTAAAGTGAGGGTGATAACAGACAAATCCCTCCGGCTATTGCATCTTCTCCTCCTCCTCAGCACAAAGACCGTATGAGGGAACACAGCAGAACCACAAATTACTGTACTGCGCAGTTCCTACTTAATAATGACATCCCATACGTTAGCAAAAAATCTGCCAACATCTGCAAGCTTCTCTACACTGCTGTGAGCCAAAGTTAAAAATCATGTGTGACAGTGCTGTGGAAAATACAATTGATTCCATTCTGATTGTGTCAGTTCCAAACACAGACAATATTGATGATGCTATACAGTAATCTTATTGGGCTTGGGCCCAACCGAACATTGGTCTTTGTCAACTCATTATTCCTCTATCAGAAGGATCTCGGTAGATTGATCTTGCCAGAAGCTCTTGATGTGTCTCACAAATCACTGTTCTGCTCTTGGCAGGCAGATTTGAGTACTGAACGGTAATTGCTCTGTTTTTTTTCCTTCCCCCAGAAGGCAGTGACTACATATTGCAAGTCATTGTCATATGAGAGAATATAACTGTCCTAACAAGATAATGTAGTTAACTGTGCAGTATCCGATCATGCCAAGAGATATGGTCATGCCATAGATGTTTCTGAACTGGCAAAATAAGGTAAAGTTATGCCTTTCCTGTTTTCTCTTAAATATAGATCTAAACTTTTTTTTTCCCAGTGTGCAAACTTATTTGCATAACAGTTTTAGTTTTAAATTGGGGCCCAAATTTCAAATAGTACAGATGCCTAACTTCTATGCATGCATACATAGGGATGTCCCTAAGCAGCAACTCTCAGGGAACATTGGGCATTGCACATGCAAAACTCAGGGGCACACACTTGAACATTTAAATCTGTTTAAAAGTGATTATATCTTAGATTTTTTTCTTTATCCAAAGGAAAAAGCTTGTTGTCTTGTAAGCAGTTAAACTGATCCCTAAGAACCATCCAAGCAAATTAACGATAGCCTTTGAACAAGGCATTTCTTCCTGTGTGATATAATCAATATATCCACTGGCTAATCTTAGTAAGCATGAAAACGAAACCAAATCCATACACCTGATACATTGGGTTGAGTAGTCTGGGTAATAACATCAGTGTGTGCTGAAGTTTCCCCAGTAGAGTTTAGAAATATGCAGACGTCACGTAAAGGTCCAGACCCTGGCACCCAGCTCCAAGGGAAGGAGAGTAGCACTAAAAGGGGATTGCTCTGACATAACAGAATCCCTGGAGGTCTTAAACCTTGAATAGTCATCTGTATATCACCCCAGCCAGATGGAGTGGTTCCTAAATGGCATAAATGAGAGCTATCTGAGACATGAGATAGTAGTGCCATGCTTTACCTCAGCAAGGTGGGATGGAAATTCAGGAAGGCTTTCACATGTGAGTCAGTAGGAGAGGATGACAGTATCATCTCACTTCTGTTTTGGTATAACACCATCTTTCAGACCCTAAATCAGAATGATGTATTCTTCCCCATTTACTTCCCAATGTACTTCCACCATTGTAGTCCAGCAATTACTTAGAGGCTATCGACTCAATTAGCAGCCAGCACAAAGCAGCCGAAATGTTGACCTGAAAGATGCTGCTATGGGGTACCCCTGAGGCAGGGGAATCCTCAGATGGCAGGAAGCTGCCATAGCTGCCTTTTCACCACCTGTCCCCCAATCACCAGTGTAGGGAGCCAAATGGAGGTGTAGAAAGAGGTGTGCCAGAGGGAGTGAGCTAGATCCCCTTTTCACTCTGCCAGATCCTCAATGGCCAGGAGAAAAGGTGGATTAAAGCCATCATCTGTCTTTACCTCGGTCTACAGCAGTTCTTAGTATAAACCCAGTGCAGCTGACAACTGAGCCCTGTGTTTCTCTTTGCCGTGCTTCACTACTGTAGTGACCTTCTGCCATGATGTAACAAGTGAAGAAACACAAGGAAAATAAGCAATGAAGTTCCAGAGCAATGGGTCAGTTCATTTTAAAAACATACAGGTAATTAACGAAAGAAAATGACTGATCCAGGAAAGCTCTCTATTCGACTTCCTTAGAGGCTTAGTGATTTGCTTTGACAGGAGATTCAGATTTCTGAATTAAAGTAGATGTGAAATAAATTTCTGTCAAAACACATTTGATAGATTTAAATCAAAATTAGAGGTACAACAGCTAAAACATTTAAAATTTGCATTAGGGTGTTGACTAAAAGGTGTGACCATATGAAGTCTGATGAGTGGTACATGTGAAATGAGTTGATCATCTCACACCAGCTACTAGTGCACAGTTTTCCACATCCTCCAAAATAACCATCCTAAGAATATCAAACACTTAGCCTCAATTCTGGCTTGGGTTGGGGCCACTATATTGGTACAAATAACTCTAAAACTAACATAGCCAGCCAGGGGAGGGTCATCCCACCATAGACAGGAGCCTCTGATGGCTTAGAACCACGTTAGGGGTTCCTACACTAGGATGTGGCTAGAAGAAAGAAGGTGTGACAGCTTTTGGGGATGTTGGCAATAGACATAAATTAGAGCACCTGCTCTGATTTATGCAGTGGGGAGAGCACAAATCTTAAAGCTTCCTCAATATCTTCCCTCATGAGTTGTGTTGTTTGTTCCCTGGCAGCAGCCAATAGCTGAGATCAGAATCTTCAAAGCTCTGTACACACAGTGGCCAATTAATCTTCACAACACCCACATGAGCTACGTGTTTTGTTCTTTTTACAAGGAGGAAACTGAGGGAAAGCCATTTTGTAAGTTTCCCATGACACAGTTTATGTCATTGTCAGAACCAAAATTAGAATTTGCGAGTTTCTGGCTTCTAGATATGTACACAGAGCATAAGACTGTACCCCGTGTAGTATCATCTGTCTATACTTAGTGACATGACTTACATTTATGCTCTTATAGATTGCATTAGTAAATATGATAGGTGAATCTAAAAGGTTTGTTTTTATTAAGAATCCTAAAAATTGGATTATCCAAAGTATATCCAATCCCTTCTCTCTCTCCTCAGACCTCCTGCTTCCTCCTCACTGCCTTTCTTAAAAGTTATCACAGCAATCCAAGATCTACATTTTCAGAATTGTTTCTTGTGGCAAAACTTCCAGTGAAATGTTTGGAACCTATTGCTTCACCCAGAGAAAAGATACATTGTTATGCAGAGAAACATAAGTGTGCTATACAGGCAGAACAATGCAGACCCTTTAATTTGTCTTCAGCCAGTATTCCTATGCCCCATTTAATAATTTGTCCACTAGATCCATTCCACCACCAAGTGTGTGGAACTAGCGGGTCTTGACTTGCAAGTGCTTGCATCTTTTCACTAGTATTTGCTAGTCTGACACCATACAAACGTTCACTTTCCACTGAGTAGAAAATGGGAAAAGTGGTAAATATCTTTGATCGGCATAATCTAAGGCTTTTTTATTCTCCATCTGGCAACATCAAACTGCAGCAGTAGTACAGTCTTGAGATCCTCTGTTTTGGACTGAGAGGAGAATTTAAATCTATGGGCCTGATTCTGCACCCCAGTGCAATAGCTTTACTCTGAGGCCTTGTCTACACTACAAGACTATTTCAAATCAACTTAGTTCGAATTTGTGGATTCGACCTTATGAAGTCGAATTTGTGTATCCATACTAAATACACTAATTCGAATTTCTGAGTCCACATTCACGGGGCCAGCGTTGACTTTGGAAGCGGTGCACTGTGGGAAGCTATCCCACAGTTCCCGCACTCCCCGCTGCCCATTGGAATGCTGGGTAGAGCCCCCAATGCCTGCTGGGGGAAAAAATGTGTCGAGGGTGGTTTTGGGTAAGTGTCGTCATTGAATCGTCAATCACAACCTCCCTCCCTCCCTCCGGGAAAGCGCCTGCGGGCAATCTGTTCATGCACTTTTCTGGTCAGTGACAGCGCGGACGCCACAGCACTGCAAGCACGGAGCCTGCTGCGATCATCGCCGTTTTCTCCTCCTCGCACTTTATCGTCCACGTCTTCCACAGTCAGCTGCTGAGAAATTGGGCTACTTTTCAATGGTGCTGCAAGCACTGGGGGACCATAGGGTACGTTTTACAAACATCAACGTCGGGTGGCCGGGCAAGGTTCATGATGCGTGTGTTTTCAGGAACTGTGGGCTGCTCAGATGCCTGCAGGAAGGTAGTTTCTTCCCGGACCACGAAATAACTGTTGTGGATGTGCAGATGCCTATAGTCATCCTCGGGGACCCAGCCTGCCCGCTAATGCACTTGCTCATGAAGCCCTATACAGGCGCCTGGGACAGCGACAAGGAACTCTTCAAATACCAGCGAGCAGCGAGACCTGTGACTGTTCAGTTTCTTTACAGAGAAGCTGAACCTGCCCCTGTTTCTTTACCCACTGACTGTTGACTCTCCTCTTCGGTTACATACCCCGTTCACCCCGTTACCCCCACTTCCAGCACACGTGTAAAAATAAAATACATGTCCCATTATTACTTAACAAAGGTTTCTTTATTCATGACTGTTCGTGAAAGGGTTGAAACTGGGACGCAGGCTGTGCTGGGTAGGGTGTGCGGTGATGTAAAGACCGCCTCTAAACTCAAGGAATGACAGGCTCCTGCTCCTAGAGCGGTCCGCAGTGCCGGAATGCTTCTTTCAACGGAGCCTGCCATCCCTCTTTATGGAATTCTGTGTGCGGGCGGATATGTGACCTTGTGGTGGAGGAGGACGGATACAGATTCCTCAGCTGCGTGACTCAGCGGTCCAGGACAAGGACCGCTGTATAATATCTGTAACCGCCCTCCCCCGCTGCAAAGTCACATCTCCCCCACCCACACAGATCCTGGAAACCACCTCCAAAAACCGACCAGGTTGCCTACTGACTGCACCGTGTGTGTGACCCGCTGCTGATCCTGCCCCCGTGTCTGTACCCTGGGAAAGGTGACTGTCCTATGCAATTAACCACCCCTTTCCCCACGCCCCCCATTTGAACACAGTATCCTTTGAAAAAACATAACGGAAACAGTAATTAACAGCAAAGCATTTTTATTAATTAAGTAGACAGTTAGGGGATGGGACTGGAATTGGGACTACTGTGAGTCTGGAAGTGAAGGACTTCGGCAAATATAGGGTATGAGAGCTTTTGGGTACTTGAGCACTGTGCTGTGGTGCAGTGACAGTATTCACGTCCCCGGCCGCCCCTCCTCCTGATTATTTTCGGTGAGGGGGGTATGGGACTTTGTGGCGGGGGAGGGCGGTTGCAGATACACTGCAGGGGGGCTCTGTCCTCCTGCGGTCCTGCAGAACATCCACAAGGCGCCTGAGCGTGTCCGTGTGCTCCCTCACTAGTCCAAGCATTGTTTCAGTCGCCTGCTTGTCTTCCTCACGCCACCTCTCCTCCCGTTCGCTGTGTGAGCGCTGGCACAGAGAGATGGTCTCCCTCCACTGGCTCTGCTGGTCCGCCTCTGCTAGGTAGCAGCCCATACGTTCCTCGAACATCTTGTCCCTTGTCTTTTTCTTTCGCCGCCTAATCTTCGCCAGCCTCTGCGAGGGGGATGCTGTGGCAGGTCTGGAGACAGTGGAAGCTGTGAGATGGGAAACAGGGAGTGAATTCCTTGCAAAGATACATTTTTGCGAACAATTAACTGAGTCTAGGCTGTCTCTGGGAATTCTGGGTTGAGACCCCTGTGCCTGCTGAGGCACAAATCATTTTCGCGGTGGATTCTGGGTAAATGTCGCCAGTCATTCCTTCCTCCGGGAAAGCAACGGCAGGCAATCATTTCAAGCCCGTTTTCCCAGAATTGCCCTGGCATACGCCATAGCGTGGCAACCATGGACACTGTTTTGCCTTTTGTGTATGTCACGGAAGTTGTATTGGATGCCGCTGACAGAGACGGGCAAGCAGCGCTACACAGCAGCATGCTTTTGCTTTTGCATGACAGCAGAGATGGTTACCAGCCATATTGTACCATCAACCATACCATAAATTGGTAATAAGATGGTAATAAGATGGGCATGGTTACCTGTCCTTTTGCACTGCCCCATTTTGGGGCTGTCATAAGTGCCCCTGGCCGAGCAGCCAGGGGCGCAAAAGCAAAAATTGGGAATGACTCCCTGAGTCAATCCCTCCTTTTTGGTACCTAAAAATAGAATCAGTCCTGCCTAGATTATGGGCAAGTGTACTAGAGAACCACTGTATCATAGAACCAGAGAGCACAGCTGCTCTGTGTCCGATCCTGCATAAATTATGAGCTGTATGCTATTCACAGGGGGTGCTCCTGCAACAACAACACCTGTTCATTCCGTTCTTACCCCAGCCTTCCTGGGCTACCATAGCATTGTCCCCCCACTTGTGTGATGAAGTAATAAAGAATGCAGGAATAAGACACAGTGACTTGTTTGTGAGAAATGAGTGGAAGGAAGCCTCCAGCTGCAATGATAGTCCAGGCAGGACATTAAGGAGTGTGGATGAAGGAGCCCATCATCCCTCTGCTAGTCCAGGGGCAATCGAATCTTTTATTTACAATGAAGGGTGGGGGCTGATGGAGCTCAGCCCCCTGTTGCAATGATGAGGACGGTTACCAGCCATATTGCACCATCTGCCATCAAAAATTAGGGACGGGCGCCCTTGATCGACCTTACTGATGCTAGTCGGCATGGTTACCAGCCCTTTTGCACTGCCCCATGTGCCAATAGGCTGATGGTACAAAAAAATGGAAATCCATCGTCATCATCAGGCATCCATAGCGTGGGGGGAGCAAGGATGTTGGTGTTGAGTGCTGCACCATCGCGTCTATCTGCAGCATTCAGTAAAGATAGGGTGACATGTAAAAGAGTCAACAGAGGATTGTTTTCACTTCTGGTGGTGGGTGGGGTGTGTGCGCAAATTGCCGAACTATGCCCTGACCCACCGCAGACACTGTGTTTGGCCCTAGAAGCATTTGGAGCTCATCCAAGAATGCAAATACTTTTCGGAGACAGCAGGAACTCTGGGATACCTTGCGTCCTCATTCCCCCCTCCCTCCATGAGCGTCCATTATATTCTTTGGCTTTCTGTTACGCTCGTCACGCAGCTGCGTGCTGAGTCTGTGCTATGCCGTCTGTCCGTAGATTTATTAAAAATACTTTGGACCAGGCGTAAAATTACAGTAATTACCCTAATTAGATGCAGGAGTCTCCGAGCGAGATCACCCTGAGGAGGGTCACTGAAGGAGATAGAGAGCGCATGCTGCGTGAAAGCTAGCACGAACCAGGGCCCGATGCAGCCGTGCTCGGGGAGGCAGTGCTCCCTGAGTTCCTCATGAAAGCCTCGCGTGGAAAACTGTGCTACCACGGAGCACCCAATAAGGCAGCTCTCCCCAGGAACCTCCTGCTGATGCTTTTCGATTAACGCAAGGAGAGCTTCATGGAGATCTCCAAGGATGATTTCTGTTCTATCCCCATATCTAGAGAGAGACCTCCTTTTCACACAGTTAAGATTCCTGTTATATTAAGAATAAAAGTTAACATGGTTAAAGCACTTACCGACTGCTCCTTCCCCTGATTCAGGGTCCGGGTTAATGGCCGGGGAGGGTTGTTGGGGGATCTCCGTGACGGTGATGAATAGATCCTGGCTGTCGGGGAAACCATCGTTGTAAGCGCTCTCGCCTGCCTCGTCCTCCACAAACCCTTCCTCATCTTCCCCGTCCGCGAACATCACCGAGGAACTGGCCGTCGACACTGTCCCATTGTCAGAGTCCACGGTCACTGGTGGGGCAGTGGTGGCAGGCTCCGTAGCGTCCGTTTGCCGCTTTGATTTTTTCGTAGCCTTGTCTGGGGTCCTTGATTTTCACGCGGCGCTGCGTTGCATGCCGCCTGTATCCTCTGTCTCTCATGGCTTTGGAGACCTTCTCGTAGGTCTTCGCATTCCCTGTTTTGGAGCGCAGCTCCGAAAGCACAGACTCCTCGCCCCACACACCGATCAGATCGAAGAGTTCCCAGTCAGTCTATGCTGGGTCCCTCTTTCTATTCACAGATAACATGAACTCCTCTGCTGGAGAGCTCTGCATCGTTGCAGGTGCTGCGGAGCTCGCCCCGATGTCCAGCCAGGACGTCAGATTCAAAGTGCCCAGACAGGAAAATGAATTCAAATTTTCCCGGGTCATTTCCTGTGTGGCTGGTCAGAGAATCCAAGCTCGGACTGCTGTCCAGAGCGTCAACAGAGTGGTGCAGTGTGGGATAGCTCCCGGAGCTACTAAGTTTGATTTGCATCCACACCTAGCCTAATTCGAGCTAGCCATGTCGAATTTAGCGTTAGTCCACCTGTCGGGGTGGAGTACCAAATTCGAACTAACGAGCCCTCTAGTTCGAATTAAATGGCTTCCTGGTGTGGATGGTTGAGCGGTTAGTTCGAATTAACGCTGCTAAATTCGAATTAAAGTCCTAGTGTAGACCAGGCCTGAGGGAGCTGCATTTGGTGTATATCTGCGCTAATGGAATCGAGAATTAGTCCTTTAATTTTTACTGCGGACTCACAAAAAGTCAGGTATCATATTTATTCTGGCAAGTTTCAATGGCAATTAAACTCACTTCATGTGGCACCGTCACGCTATAATGTTAGATATAAGATTTTAGTTGTAGTTTTACAGACATTATACTACTTGTGGATCACTTAGTCTGAGAGAAAAAGGAAACTTAATAAGGGATTAAGGGAATGTGAACTGGCACAACAATCCATGGCTGTATATGTACAGATACCGGACCTGAAACTTAGAACCATGTGACCAAAAAGAAACTATGTTGTCTGTCAATAGTATTAAGGCTCATGTGCTCTTTGTAGGCCTGCAATTAGAGGATAACAGAACTGCAAACATTGAACAAGTTTGTCTCCATCCAAGTCAGTGCACAACCAGTACATGATAGTATGACCTGCTCACTTCAAATAAAGGGGTGTCCACTCCAGGGCACAATTGGAACGGTCACATTATTAAAGGTTAGTAAGTCTTCCTTATAGCCATTCAGCTAGTTACATTTATTTTTTGGAAGTAAATTTGTGTGTGAAATACCTAACTGATGGTAGTCTGGGTTAATACACAGGCATTTGGGTGACAGAATGACAGATCAGATATTTTCTACCCCAGTTCCTTCTTTTGTCAACTCCTTGTTTTATTTAACCAATATTGCCAGTATGTAAACATTACTGTTTGCTAAAACCACTTCCTCTGTCAGATACTTCTTGCTCAATGGCTTCATTATATTAACCAAAAACACCAGAAAACAGAGATTCACAGTGTGTGTTTATGCAACCTCTGCTGTATGGCAATAAGCAAATTAACCTTTTTATTAACCTTACACTCTTCACTGATGCAGTTACAGGGATGCCAGCCTACATAATCAAATCAGTTGAAAACTGTATTTTTCAATTTTTAGGTCCCAATCCTTCTCCTATTGAAGTTCATTGTAAAAAGTGAGCAGAATCTGACCTTTATTGACTTCCAGAGTGTAGAAGTAGAACAGAATATTGAACATAGCTTCTTTGGTTTCATAAACTATTTCTGCATATCAAAGGACTAACAAAGATAACCACAAGTGCATTTATGTTTATACTGCACAGTGGTTGAAATAACTAAAGCTTTGTGAATGGCATGGTGTTTTGTAAACCACTTGGTTTCCCCCACTTGATTCTGTATTATGGAAACAGACCATGCACGATAATTTACAGTAACATCCATCAACACTGATATAAAACTCCAACGGCTTGATTTTCAGAGTTGCTGAATACCCACAGCTCCCGGTGACTTTGGCTGGAGTTGCAGCACTCAAAACTTCTGAAAATCAGGGCCTAAATATATACTGGGAACCCTGACTCATATGTGGTGATTGGACCCCATAAATACAGTTCAGTCTCTCTTGTATATCTCACATGTGTTACAGAGGGATTTCAGTTGTACCTGGCTCTTATTTGCGCTGTATAAGAGAGGGAAGTTTCCTCAGGCTCGCTCTCTCTCTGCACACACACATAAGGCAGTGTTGCCAACTCTCATGATTGTAATTACAAGTCTCATATTAACTGATGTTCTCCTAAGAGCCCTGACTCCTGGAGTCATGTAAGTAAAGGAGAAGCTCACTTTTCTTTTCTTTTCAGCTAACTTTCTAATCCTCATGGTTGCAAAGAAAACCATGAAACTATGAACCCACAATATCCTAAAGGCTTGAAAATCGGAAGGCAAAGAAAGAGAGAGAGAGAGAGAGAGAGAGAGCGCAAATGTATTTTAAAAAACCCAACTCATGATTTTGAAGCCAATCTCATGATTTTCCGGAGCCTCCCTCAAGAATTTTGGCCAGTTGGGATTAAAAATACAGCAGTCCAACCTTATGGGGTTTCTACGTTCAAAGAAAAATAACTTCATTATGAAAAGTTCAAATAAATTCTTTTTTTAAACCAGAGCAAGAAAATGTAAAAGATATTTGACAGTTAGGCAAAGGCAGGTGAAACGCTGAATCTTGCTATCTGACAAAAAAGCTCAGCTTCTTCCATACATAGTGCCCTCAACTTCAGTAAGAACTGTTCTTTTAAACCTTTTAGATTATTAGTTTATCCAACCGGGACCTTGACTGCAAGCATACAGCATTAAAGGTTAGGCTGAAAACTGGCAATGTCAGGTTTCATAGAGGAAACTGGTTTATCTTTTACTAACAATCTTTAGCAATGTGCAGTGACTGCCCTTGGAGTAGTGGTTTAACAACCTTTGTCCAAGCATTCTGTGGCTCTTCTTATATCTTTAATAGTTTACTTGATGGACTATGAAGAGCTGCCAGATGACAGTCCTATTTCATTTTTGTCACTGCATGGCGCTCTGTTTTTCTCTCAGTCTTTTTCTCAAGGGCACAATTCTATAAGTCAATGTGGCAATATTCAAGACAGGTATTGCTCTTTCAGCCACTGTATCTTGATGCCCTATGTGCAAGTAACAGGCATGTCAAGATTCCAGGCCTTCAGAAAAATATAATCATGGAGCACTTTATAAATTCTAATGTCCTTCCCACTGATGGCAAATTGAAACTAGGAACTGGGATCCTGTATTAGGGATTTACTTGAGGCATAAAAACCTTTGATGATTAATATAAGATCATCTATGTTACAAATAAACAAATGACATCTCTTTTATCCTTATACTAATTGATTATACAAACTAATACTTATTTAGTGGTACTAGACAAGTCTATGGCTCCTATGCTCCCCTTAACTGTAAGGCGTAGAGGGGAGCAAATAAAAATAAAATGGGACAGACCATCCCAGAAAGGTGTGAAAGAAGGGAGAAGTATATGTCAGACCATTTCGTGCACAGTTTCAAAAGGCCTCTAAAAATTCACAAGCAAATTTTCTATGTGCACCTTTTTATAAGTGCAAGTACTGACATTTGTATTTGCAAATTAATATTTGCATATGCAGATTGGGTAATTAAAGACATGCATGTTTGTATGTGTAACTTTCTGTTTTCATGTGCTCGTCTGGGGAGTTTCCTCTTGGAAAAGAGTTAAAATGTATATTTTGTGGGAACATTTTCAAGGGCAGCCCTTTGATATTGCTTACTGTATGTTTAGTTGCATTTTGATTCTTTAATAGATTACAACTCCTGGGTCCCAGGCTTTTAGACAATGAACATTTTCCTAGCACACAGATTGCAGTAAAACATGATTTGCTAAAAACAGGGATTAAAATTATATTCAGCAAATAAAATGGGATTCATAACACATCTAAACTGAAATTCTGCAAAACAGAACCAGAAAAGGTAATTATGGGGCTCCTGACTTTGCTGCCAGCATGCTATGCCTGCACCATGGCCCCAACCCTTATTTTGAGTGTCAGTGGCAAGAGGCTCACCTCCTTCCCAAGGAGGCAGAGTCAGTGGCATGAGCCACCTTCATTCTATTCAAGAGGAAGCTAATGAACTCTTCTGGGTCAGCCAGCACTAACCAGACACACCTGCAAGACTTGTTCTGCCTGAAGGGAGGACATGTTAAAGGGGAAAACCTGCCACAGGAAGGGATGATAACTAGGGGACATAGCTGTGCCTCAGAGAAAGCTGGTTGCAGGGTTAGACCAGCAAAGAGGGAGATAGTTGCTGACCCTGCTTCCCCTGAGACTACCTGAACAAGTTACTGGATGGGCACTACAAAAATTGGGGGGAATGTCTAAAGAGAGGCTCTAATGCTAATTAGGACACTAAAAAAAACCTACTTACAAGCAGGGTCCTAAGGAGTGATTGAGAGACTGTTCAAGAGCCTGAGCCACTTTTTTTCTCCTTTTTCCTTCTGATCTTCTCTGTCCTTTTATGTTTGGAGAGAATCTTCTATACTCTGAGTGGGGGAAGGACTCTGGGAGTGCTAGAGAAGCAACTCAAACCATGGTCTGGTGGGGACTCAAGGATCCCCACAAAAAACAAAAAAAAACCCCAAACAAAACAAAACAAAAAAAAGAAAACAACCCATATAGGGAGAACAGAACCCAGCAGCTGTGAGCAAGATGGAACCTTAGTGGTGGTGAAAATGGTTGGTGAAATGCAATGGCGAGCAGCTCAGCAATAGTAGTTCCAGCAACAATTGCTCCAGCAGTGCACCACCCAATGGCAAGTCAAAGAGATGCAAATGCAAAAGTTGCTGAGGGAGCTGATGACCCAGAAGTAGGACCTCTGCAAGGAGATGATACAACAGATAGTGCTCTCCAGGAGTCCCAGCAGGGTATAGCTCCACCAATACATGTGGAGCTAATCAAGATGGGGCCACGATGATCCTGAGGCCTTTTTAATTACCTGTTAATTACCTTTGAGAAGGTAGCACAAGCATCTCTATGGATCTGAACCATGAGCTTTGATTTGGGCTTCAGACTTGACAGGTCCAGCACAGGCAGTCTGGGACTGGACTTGGAACAGGCTGAGAAATATAAACAAGTAAAGTCCAGTATTTTGGGCTATTTCTACATTTCCAAGGAAACCCATCACCAACATTTTAGGTCTGAAAAATTATTCCTAATATTCCAGTCTCAAGGCAGTGGTGCAGTGTTTGAAGGAACACTGTTGTGAAAAGGATGTGGCTCTACCCAGAAGAATGATCCAGGGCCTAGTTGATTGTCACAGAACAATTTGTAAGGATATTGCCAGCAAAGAGCAGACAGTGGGTATTACAGTACCAGCTAGTACTCTATCAGCTATAGTGTGGTTAATGGAGAGCTTTCTAGAGGCAGAAGGGTTGCTACAGATGGAATTCCCCAGAGACTTGACACTGTGCAAGTTGTTCCTGAGAGAAACCTGGGGGGTGAGGCAATGTCAAAAAGGTAACAATCACTCTAAGGAGTCCACCCTTGGGAATGAACTCCAGGGCAGTCAGACCAGCCTTAGACCATAGGAAATCAAGGAGGGGGGCTATGGGTTGGGAGGTAACACTGCCAGTGGGACCACCAGATATCTCAAGCAACGGAAGTAGGACCCACAGAACAGGAGTCAGTCACTACTCCACAGCCAAGTTCACCTCCAGCTAAAACAGATACCATCAGTGCTAGCCCAGTAATGTGCTTCTTCCATGGGCAGACAGAACTCAAAGAATGAATGCCCTTTCATGGAATGTAAGTACACCTAGGGCTGGACTGCAAACACCTGTGCATGGAAAAGGGCTCCCCTCAGTTTGACAGTTCTGGTGATGGGCCAAGAGAAGAGAGTTCAAGGACTTTTGGACTCCAGCTGTAGTCAGGCACTGGTCTCCTTAGTAAGAGACAATGACACCCCTAAAACATTATTACTCTACAGTGCAAAAATAGCAATGTGAAAACATACCCAGCCAATGTTTACAAATGACCATGGGAACATGTATCAAAGTAATAACTGCAAAGAATCCTGTGGCACCTTATAGACTAACAGACGTTTTGGAGCATGAGCTGTAGGTTTGGCTGAGAAATTGGCCTGTTCATTATCATAGGCCGGGACTCACCATTTTTTGGCAACTCATTAATCAACAGGCCCACCCAGCGAACAGGTGTCTGGGTCAGTCATTGCAGAATGATCCCAAAAGTCTGGTAAATCTCAGGGAATTGGAAGACTCTGAGCAGCGAACATTGTGAACAACATGACTGTCAATCCCAGCAGGGAAGGAAGCAATAATCAACCCAGAACCTCTCCTACAGAGTGGGAATTTTGTGCAGGAACAGAGTTGAGTCGTGCATATGACCTCTGTACATGGGGAAGAAATGGAACCTCAGCCTGTCAAGCAGTAACCACAATTCATGTTCAAGAAAGAGCACCTGTACCAAGTGGAAAGAGATCAACAAACTGTGGTAGTAAAGACAGAGCTGCTGGTGCCATGCAAATATTGCCAGATTGCAGCCCACACATGACATCCCATACACAGGGCACCTGGGAAGAGAGAGAGAGAGTATAGTCATGGATACTAGCCCCATTGTACTGGCCAGGCTTGCATCAGGAGTTGAAGGAATATTAGTCCTCCTCCCACAGAGTGCCAGCTGTCCAGCAACAACTGGATCACAAGGCCCTCTTGATCCCGCTGCCCTTGATTTAAACACCCTTTGAAAGAATCAGAATAGACATGGGTATGTTGTTTTGTATTTGGAAATAAAAGTGGCTAAAATCCTGTAATGCCTTGTCTGTCTTGACATCTAACTTTCCTAAAGCTTCAAAACTATCCTGGGATTTAAGATTGTTTATATGTAGAAAAAATGAATGAGAAATAGCTGAACGTATTATTCAAAAGGACCAGTGCAGGCAGCAAGACCAAGAAAGGCAGTGGACCTTGCTTGTTCTATCTGTCACTCTGATTCAAGGACAGGGAGTCATGACTGGAATGGAGCCTTTCATGATCATATGGAGTTTCATTTAGAGGGAACTTTTTTAAGTTCCTGAGAGTTAGGAACAGGCATCAGGATTTTTTGAAATGGGAAAACAGGCAACCTTAACTAACTATAAGCTAGTTTGCTTTACAGGCTTTGAGTGGCTTTGCTCAATAAAGTTCACATATCTAGTGAACAATGTTCCTCTGTTCAATAGCCCAATCACAACTACCATTGAAATCAACGGAAGGATTCTCACTGACTTCAATGGGAATTAGATCTGTCTTCTGCTCACAGAATAATGGTGAAATCATGGACACTATTAACCATGGGCCTGATCTAGTACCTGTCTAAGTCAATAGAAAGAGTTCCATTGATGGTTATTGAGCACTGGATTGGGCCCCATTGTAAGTCACAACTACACATGGGTCAGTAGCTTTTTCCCACAACAAAATTATAAATCCAGTCAATATCTCTTTTATTAGGCCTTCAAAAAAGTGGGCGCTCAATGACCACAGTGGCAGAATATTGCCTAGTAATGGGATCCTTTCTCATGGCAAATACCACAGTGCTTACCTGTGCTTTCTCTTACTTTGATATTAAAACCCTTTTGTAGGATTTACTTAAGTATTTTCACAAGCACTGTCATTCATACAGAGTGACAAGCTGCTAAAGGCCCCGACCCCAGAGCCAAGGCTTGCAGAACCCCAGATGGATTCCAAGCTGCATGATGAACTCAGAGAGGGAGCTGTGCTGTCAGGAGCTACCAGGATCTTTTTTGTTTTGGTTAGGTGTTTTGTGTGTTTCCTTGTTTGACTTAGCCTCCTTAATCAATATGTTACAGGCAGCCAAGCACCATTAATAAAAGTGTGGAATGATAGACCTGTTGTCCGTCTTTTTTAGTCTTATACTTAGATAGTAAACTCTTTGGGGTAGGGACTACCTTTTGGGGATCTTGGTCTTTGGCTGGGCTGGAAATCCCATGGAAAATGCTTTCTTAAGAGATATATATAGTCAGAAGGTATATCCTTCTTCCAGCTTGTTTTGAAAGTTGAGTGCAGCCTTTCATACTGTTTTTTGGCTTACAGCTGAGATGTAAGTAGTTCAAATTTTTAAAGCATGCCATCCTTCTTGTCTGCCAGTAGAAAGAATTGAGACTCGATCCAAAAGTGATCTCAACAAAACCTAAACTAATACTAAATATAACACATTCTAATTCAAACCATTATTCTACTTTTTAAAACTTCAATGGCTCACAGCAACAGCTAATATAAATTGTCATTGAAGTCAATGGAACTATGACAATTTACACCAGCTGAGGATGCAGCCCCATGACTCCAAAATCCCTAATGAACTGAGGGAATGGATGAAGTACGGTAAGTTCTGGGACTGCTCCATCTGGCAGATCAAGAGGAATTAAGGATAATGGTGAGCTGGGTCTTTTATACCTATAGGCTAGAACATTCAGATTTCCATTTGATGAGCAATTGCCCCTTTGTCAGTCTACTGCAATCAGTGATACCATGCCTCGCAAAACATGGCATGTGACACCTGCCGTGTAGATCTGCTGAGGCAGTTTCATGAGGGAGAACAAGAGAGTATTAGCATAACATTTCCAATACATATTTGACTCTGGAAATTTACAGCTAAAGTATGTGGGTCATAGCTCACAGTCACTTGATTTCACATTTTACATATCCCCTAGATGTTTGAATGTTATATACTCTGTGAATTGGTCTTTTTAATATATTTGACAGGCCCAAACCTGATGTGGATGGGACAACATTTAATACGTATAGTATGAAAATACATATTCATAATATAAAATCTAAAGTATTATCATTTCAGTTCATTCATGTCTGTAAGTACATGTCAGGTGAAAGATGGATAGAGGAGGTTAAGTGATGTTCTTGTAGATTCACTATGATGTGTAAGATAAAAGAGACCCATTAAAATGTATATCTTATTTATGGAGAAGCAGAAGTAGCCCCTACGGATTGTCAAATACCATATGAAATATCACCAAGCATGGTAATGTGTTCTTGCTAATAGTTCCATTGTTTATCTGAGGCTCAGCTCTAAGACAGATACTCAATAGATGTTTAATGGTTCTGTACCTTTTAAAGGCATTTTCTGCTATTTTTTATAATTAGACTTAATCAAATAATTTTTTATCAGATTCAAACAATATTTAAATATATCAGTACACATGACTTGTATTGTTGGCACCATGATAACTAGGTGCTTATATAATAAAATATCTGTTGTATTATACATAATTTTTCTCCTTTTTTGATTTTTTAAAATTAAATTATCAACTCTTCGATGGCCTTCATCCAGTTCCTACTTGATAGGTGTGCACACCACAGAAGTACAGCCCCACTACAGCTAAAAACATTAGCACTCTAGTTTGAACTTTCAACACAGAGATCAATAGTTTGACTAGTCATAGAGCCTGCACTATGCTCTCCTTGCTAGATGTAAACCCTCCATGTCAAGGAAGAGAAATTTTGGTTGGTCAGTGTGACGAAGTTTTTCCCTGTACCAAACCTGTTCTATGGAAAAAGAAAGTCCTTTAGTCTCAAGGACTATAAGTCTTATACAATTCACTACAAAGAAAAACTGTGGGGCTAATAGAACTAGCAAGAAAAATAACTTACTCACAATATAAAGCATAATCCATGATCAGGACATTTACTCATGATCTTTTTTTTTTCTGGTTTAGTAACATTCCAGCTTTTCATATAAGAGAATTGATCCTTCTTTTTAAAATACCAAGGCATTGTCTTGGAAATTCTTGCAGGGCCGATAATCTAACCCCAAATAATCATGAGGTAAGAGATATATAATGCCATGGATTAAAAACTACTTTAAACTCAGTGAGTATGCATAAATAATCTTCTTTTGCCATGGTAAAAGATTAACAGTGATACCCAAAGGTTCCATAGTAGGACCTGTGTTGTTTATATAAACCCTCATGTTTCATGGCATTAAAACAATCAATGATGGGGATTAATAAGAGGCTTCTTCTATGGACAGGTTATTTCATAATTGTTCACTTGAAGTAGGTTTCATGATGCATATTATAATGTCCACTGTAGTGCAGAATACTGGACTAGACTGGTGTAATGGTGTGGCTGGAGCAGTGCCCCCTCATGGATCTTCTGGGCACACTGATGTGGCAGCGGGTCTCCCTGTGGGAGGAAATCTTTGTCTCCAGTGTACACCGAGGCAGGTTCTGCCCATTGGCTAATTGTCCCTTCAGTCTCATTCCCTTCTAGGCAGGGTTGAGAGGCTCAGCCCCAAAAGTGTTTTATGACAGAAAAGCAAATGTACTGGGCTGTCCCCCAGTCTTCTGGGGTGGAAAGGTCACTCCTGCCATGTCCTTCAGGCTTCATTCCACACAGCCTCTACTTAATGCATGGGCCACTCCTTGGGGTCTTGCTATTCCTCTGCAGTGGCTGTTCTGGCTATCAGACCTATCTCTGCAAATCCACAGGTGAAGCTCACTCAGACAGAGCTCCATTCTCCTTCCTGGCTAGTCAGCCCTGAATTGGACCAGGCTTTCTCCTTTTATTTCCCCTCTGGGCTTGGTGTTCGGTATGGTGTGGTTGGGCTAGCTGGACCCTTTTCTGCTGGTCAGGGGCCTCTTTGCCCCATCACACATTCCCCCCCTGACACCAATAGGGGAACATCCCTCTCCTGCTGACTCTCCCCCATCACAAGAAAAAAATAGCATTCATGTGAGCTCGTTCGGCTCTGTGCTGGATGTGGAAGGAGAAGGACTGGCAGGACAGGTACAACCTCATAATTTGAGACTGGTGTCCTTTATGGCATGGAGCCAATGGAGAGAGACATGGTTGATGGCTACGATGAAATGAGTGCCAAGAAAGTAGCACCAGAGTGAGGTCATTGCCCACCTCACTGCCAGTGCTTCTTTTTTGATTATGAAGTAGGACTTCTCCCTTGAATAATTTTCTACTTAGGTGGAGGATGAGGTGTTCTTCATCTTCCATCACATGAGATAAGACTGCCCCAAATTTATTGGTGAAGTCAGGGCTATATAAGACTGGTTCTCGGCAGAGATGGTTGTTAAGGATTTGAAAAGCCTCCTAACAAGCATTGATCCACTGGATCTTCTTTCAGCTATTGTTTGTAAGGAGATCTGTAAGAAGAGCCGCAAAGATAGAAAAGCCTGGAATAAACTGTCAGTAGATTCTAGCCAATCCTAAGAAATGGTGTACTTGTTTCTTTAAGGTTGATGTGGGGCATATATGGAGGGTTTGGACCTTATTAACCAAGGGTCATGCTTAGTCCTGGGGGAATTCTGTGCCACTGTGCATATGGAGAATTTATGTCCCCCGCAGATTTCTTTGCTTCCACACAGAAAAATGACTTTCTAACAGGGAAGTAAAGGGAAGCCACAAGAGTGGTCATGCAACCCTCCCTAGCAGTATGTTTTGGGTGCCCAGGGCAGCTAGCAGAAATCATTGTGGGGCAGGAGGTGGGACCTGGCTGGTGGCTCCTACCCTGTGCCAGGCTCAGCTGCTAGTCCTGGCTGAGCTGGGGAGGACAGGACTTCCTCTTCCTCTGCATGACATTCAGGGCTGGGTCAGACCCACCCCTAGATGTCTCCACCAGCTGCAGAAAGCTCTGGGAACTCCCCACCCCTCGCTTCCTGTACCCAATCGCTCCTCAGCTGCATGAGGAGGAATCCCTGTATAGGGAGTTGCACCCCCATATGCCCAACCCCTATGCATCCAAACCCCCCTCATACTGAGACCCCTAACCAAGCCTCAACCCCTGCTGAGCCTCACCCACCCTGCACTACACCTACACATGGACCACCCCAATGAGCCACCTGCACCTTGATCCTCACCCCACAAAGCCCAACTCCCCCAGTATCTGGATCCCCCATTGAGCCCCTCATACCCAGACTCCTGGATGCACTCTATCCCCCCCTGTACTCAGCCCCCTCCCCACTGAGCCCCAACCACTTTCACCTGGATGCCCTTGCAGAGTCCCATTACCGTTGCACTCAGAAACCCCCAACAAGCACCTGTGCATATAGATCCCCCCACACCCAGAACCACCACTTAGCTGCCCGCACCCTGACTGCCCCAGACAGAACCCTCTCAACCTACACCTGGATCCCCCACACACTAAGCCCTTCCACACTTGGATCCTGCCTTTCGGAGCCTGCCTACCCACACAGAGGGGCAGGGCCCCGAGGTGTTTCTGGGGCAGGCCCGGTCTCTGCGCTGTGTCAAGGTTGTCTGCAGCCTCACTGCTAAGTCCGTGTCCTGGGTGGGAGCTGCAGGGTGATCTCCCACCTCTGCGTAGCCAGTGGCCTGTGCTCCCCACTGCCATGCTGGAGTCTCCACATTTATTTGACAAATAAAATTTGTAGAATTTTAAAATATTGTGCACAGAATTTTTATTTTTTTATGCAGAATTTTTATTTGTTTTTTACACAGAATGCCCTCAGAAGTAGTCATACATTGACCTTTCCCAAGATAGGTCATTTCATTTTTGACCAGATGGCATTAGTGGGGTTTGCTATCAGGCGGACCACCTTGAGGGACTGGAGTATAGCCATTACATTTTTCAGGTGGTCTTGTCAGGTTTAACTATAGATTATGAAGTTGTCTAGGTATGCAGTGGCATAACTAAGACAGTAGGATCTCGTCCATCAGTTGCTGGAAGATGGCAGGGACCCCATGTAATTCAAAAGGCATAGTCCCGAATTGAAAAAAAGCAAAAGGGGTAGCAAAGGTAATTTTCTATTAGGATTCAGGTGCTAGGGGAATCTGCTAATACCATTTGGTCACATCAAAGGTAATAATGCACTTTGCCTTACTTAGCTGGTCCAGTAATTTATCAATGCATATCATAGGGTATGCATCAAATTTTGATGTGGTATTGACCTTCCTGAAATCAATGCAAAAACAAGTGGCTTCATTGGCCTTAAGGACCAGCACTATTGGGCTCCTCCAGTCACAGAATGACTCTTTGATTACATCAAGCTTTAGCACTAGCTGATGTCTTGCTTCACAGTTTTTCTTATCCCCTGGGGAAGGGGTCATGTATTTTCTCTAACTTTGTGTCTGGGTTCAGTCTGGATGTGATGGGAAGTTAGATGACTTTGTCTGGGCTGCATAGAAAACACCGTGAATAAAACAGTGATCAACTGATGGGCCTGGGCCCTCTGTTCGGGAGTGAGGTTAACCATCCCAGGTGTTAAGGTTCCAGTGGCCTGCGGGTCCAATACACCCTACCATGGGTAGAGGGCTATAAAGAGGCTTTCTCAAGCCTTCCATGGTTTTAAAATATTCACATGGTAAATTTCCTGGAGTTTCCATCTGTCTAGTTGTCTGATCTCATAATTCATAGGCCCTACTTGTCATGTCACTTCATAAGGCCCTTGCTAGTGGGTAGCAGCTTTGACTCCACACTAGGAAGTAATAAAATAACCTAATCCCTGATTGAAATACCTGAAGGTGGGCCCCATTATTATAGGCTGCTTCCTGGGTGCTCTAGGCATGTAGAAGTTTCTCCCTGGAGAACAAACCTAAAGTTTTGAGTGCTTCTGAAGTTTCAGAATGTGCTATACCACGTTATCAGCTCAAGGTGTCTGTTCTTCCCACATAGTCACAGTGAAGTCTAAAAGTTCTTATGGCTGTCTCTCCTACAGTAGCTCCAATGGTGAGAAACTGGTGGTGACCATGGTACCCTTTATAGGGCAAACAAGAAGGGAAGGAGCAATTGGTCCCAATGTGGATATCTGTAACAACGAACCATTTTAGCATATTCTTAGAGTCCTGTTGAACTGTTCCTCCAGCCCATCTGTTTGGAGATGTTGGACAGAAGTTCAGATAGTCTTTATTTTTAACAGCCAACATAGTTGCTTTATTGTCTGGGATATGAAGTTTGTCCCCTGGTCAATAATAATTTCCCATGGGACCTGAACCTGGGTGAAGATTTTCATAAGTTCAGAAGTGACTGCTTTGGAATTCATAGAGCACAGCGGTGAGGACTCAGGATACTGGGTGTCATAGTCCACAACTACCAAAATGTACTGGTAGCCTGCAGTGCTCATTTTGAGGTGACTAACTATCCATCTCAATGCATTCGAAGACTATCCTCACCAGTGGGAGCACTTTCTCCATTGGGTTGAGGCAGGGCTTAAATTTTCACCAAGTATTTTCCAGAGCCCCGGGGCTCGGAGCTTCTTACCCATGGGAGGGGCCATGCCTTGGAGCTTCTGCCTCATGGGAAGTGCAATGGCTTGAGGCTTCTGCCCTGTGGGAGGTGCTGCGAGTTTGAAAATGTTAACCAGAGCTCTGCTCCAGATGGCTCTGGCTGAATGTAAGCCCTCGGTTGAGGTGCTGTGAGCTTTCTCCAGAGGTAGTGTACTTAGATTTTCAGAAAGCCTTTGACAAGGTCCCTCACCAAAGGCTCTTAAGCAAAGTAAGCTGTCATGGGATAAGAGGGAAGATCCTCTCATGAATTGGTAACTGGTTAAAAGATAGAAAACAAAGGGTAGGAATAAATGGTCCATTTTCAGAATGGAGAGAGGTAAATAGTGGTGTCCCCTAGGGGTTTCTACTGGGACCAGTCCTATTCAACATATTCATAAATGATCTGGAAAAACAGTGAGATGGCAAAATTTGAAGATTAATAAGACTGCAACTTTTCAGCTTGGAAAAGAGATGACTAAGGGGGGATATGATAAAGGTATATAAAATCATGACTGGTGTGGGGAAAGTAAATAAAGAAGTGTTATTTACTCCTTCGCATAACACAAGAACTAGAGGTCACCAAATTAAACAAATATGCAGCAGGTTTAAAACAAACAAAAGGAAGTATTTTTTCACACAACGCACAGTCAACCTGTGGAACTCCTTGCCAGAGGATGTTGTGAAGGCCAAAACTATAACAGGGTTCAAAAAAGATAAGCTCATGGAGGATAGGTCCATCAATAAATATTAGCCAGGATGGACAGGGATGGTGTCCCTAGCCTCTGTTCACCAGAAGTTGGGAATGGGCGAGAGGGGATGGATCACTTGATGATTACCTGTTCTGTTCATTCCCTTTGGGGCCATTGTCGGAAGAGAGGATATTGGGCTAAATGGACCTTTAGTCTGACCCAGTATGGCCATTCTTATGGACATGAAGTACAAAAGTTGGGAATATCTTTGTAGACTCTAGGCCAAAAAATATAGACTAGAATTTGAGCCAGTGTTTTCTCTCTTTCAAGGTGCCTATGAAAGATATGGTATGGGCTAGCTGCATGACCTCACTCCAATAGTTGGACACCAGAAGCTGATTTTGGATTTTCCTGGTCTGGCAATCTTTCTCAAGGTGATATAGGTGGTCTCTCTGAATATCAAAATGAGGGAAAACTTCAACTTTTCAGATGCCATCAATTCCTCACTGACACCTGAGTATAGGCCTGGCTCAGCTTGTCATCAGCCTTCTGCTCTTCAGTAACATTGGAAAACTTAGTTAGGATCTCTTACTTGGGTAAGGGAAGGGTCTCCAAGTTGTAACCTTGCTTAGTTGTGCCTGGTTGCCTGTAGGTTTCCTCACCTGGATCTGTGATGTCTCCCACATCAGCAAGGTTTACTGGGTCATGCGGAATGGAAGGTGGGGACTTAGGAAGTGGAGACTCATCTCCCAGGAAATATGATTCCCTCAACAGATCCCTAAAGTATTCCCAGTCATGGCCAATGATAATGGGATAGGCAAGGGATGGGGCTAGACTAACCATCAGGGACTTTGTACATTCCCCATTTCCCCCCAGTTAGATGAACTTGGATGCAAGGGTAGGATTTTACATTCATGTGTACACGTTATAGAAGGATAGTGGATGGGGGTAACCCAAGATTTGGGACTACAGAGCTCCATACCAAGGTTTTACATATCTCAAGTTGACAAGGCCCACCATTTAGGTACCATTCACTCTTATGGGGGTGGCCAACTTCACAGGTCTTCATTGTCAAGCTTGGGCTGCCATCATCCAGATTCCCCAAAGCTCCACTCCATAAAAGGGCAATTCTGGGACCAGTGCCCAGGGTGGCCACATGAGAAACAAATATCTATGGCCTCACCTGGTGAACAGAGCCTTTGTAGGGTCACTGGGAACTCCTCTCTTTGTGGACCTTCCCTAGTTCATTTTCAGTGATTGTTCCCTTCTTAAGATGAGGTAGGTCAGCAATATCTGGGTCAATGGCTCCAGATCTCTGTTCCGGGCTATCTATGGTTTCCAGGACCCAGGGAAACACCTGAGTTCTGATGAGGAGAAAACAGGATGAGGTTCCTCAATGTTCTACAACACAAAAACAAATATAACTCACTTCAGGAGGGAAGAAGAGGTTCCTGGCCTTTCATTCAGGTTTCACTCCATAACAGCCTTTGCTTCTCAAGGTGGTCTCACTGTTTCTTCCCAATGGCTGCGCTAACTAGCTGGCCTGTCTCTGCAAGTCTGCAACTGAACCTCCCTTCAGGCAGAGCTCCATTCTCCTTCCTGGCCAGTCAGCCCTGAACTGAACTAAGCTCTCTGCTTTTATTTCCTCTCCAGGCTTGGCATTGGCTGCAGGTATAGTGTTGCAGGGCTAGGTGGGTCCAAAGGCTGTCCAAAACCCTTTCTCTGATGGTATGGGGCCTCTCTGCCCCATCACAATGCGTCATAAATTGGAGTGGTAAAAAATATATCATTATGAATTTTCAGACATGACTGACAGCAGAGGAATGAGACTGAGTATTTATCTCCACATTTCTTAGCTGCTGCTGGAATTCTGGTTAGATGTTTTTGGATATTCTGGACTTTAAATAAACTCATCCATAAGATTCACCTCAAAGATTAGCTGCTTTTAGCTCTCTGTTTTTAAAAATTCATATTTTGGGGCACTGTATTAGTATGGTTGGTTTCTGGACATCATATTTTAATGAATTAGGTGGATATATCTTTGGGAATTTTGTTACTATCATTAAGGCCCCCATGCATCAAAGCACTTAAGCATATGCATAACACTAAGCATGTGACTTGTTCCATTGAAATCAAGCAATTGTACCAACAGCGAATGAATGGGATTACTCATACATTATCCATATAGTTAAATGTTTTCCAGGTCAGGGCCGAAATCATTACTCACATATATAAATTGGGCAATCCACAGACAGGGTCTGATTTTGCTCTGACTTTCATTGTAGATGAAAAGTTTATCTACTGAAATCAAGAGTGAATTATGAATAATGAATTATTACATTGTCCTTATTGTCATTAAGAATATCTGTTGTACCAGTTTTTCATTACAGAGAAATGATTATCATTCTAACAGCTAAATTTACAAACAGTTTAATATATAGCCTCTGTTTTCAGACACTCCCCCCACTATAACTTTGGTTATCAAAACTAGATTCTTTGCAGTGGACGCTAACGGCAGCTTTTCTGCAAAGTCTGAATGAAATTGATCAAACTATTTTTGAGTTACAGGTCATTAAATTATTATATTGATTTGAAATTTTGTCTTGTGTTTCCTAATTTCCCACTAAAAATGGCTTTTCTCTTCAAACTGTCCATGTATGGTAGTTACATCTCCTTGGAAATTCATGTACAGAAAATAATTTATATGTAATATAAATTTATATGTCTGTCCCAGTATGGACATTCTTATGTTCTTATAAGTAATTTGAGCTCTAATGGATTGTTACATCTTAGAAGAGGCTTAAAGGTGACCTGCAAAAGATATTTTTAAAATTGTGATTATGCCTTGTTTTTTTGTTTTTGGTTTATAATGTAGATAGAAGCCTCAAAAACAGGTTTTTAAAATAAAAAATAAAGAAACGGGGGGCTCACAAGTTATTGCCCTTTGGTACAATTTAAGGGCTCTGAAAAACATTTTGTACAGTGCCACCAATGATCCTCCTGCGTCCACATTTCCCTCACTTATGCTTTTCTTAAATAGCAGTTTTGCCTTAATGGTAACAATGTATTTGCCAGGGCATTTGACATAATTTTTATTATCCACATTTCAGCCTTTTTCTATTTCTTGCAATTCATGTTTCATCACAACATTAATACTCACTTTAACATCTGCGACTATTTCAGAAGTCCTGCTTTCTGTGCATGGTATCTGCACACTCTTGCAACTTTCTGATTCAGCTTTCCAGCTTGGGTTTCTTTCTTGTTTATCACATTTTCCGTTTAGATTTTTCACCTAAATTCTTGCTTGAGATTAAAAGACCATGAATTACTTATGTCCAGTTTGTTGCCATTCTTATGAGTAGATCTTGTTGGATGTGTTTATTAGGTTTTGATGGAGGAAGGGAGCAACATGAGTAAATTATTTGTGCCCAGCATCTATTGTGTAATTCCTTCAATTAAAAAAATATTTCCAATATGCACATTATTATTTCTAAGGTGTTTCTCTGTGTGAATCTCTATTCTGTCATTTATATTTTGGACACAGAAGAGAACCCTTGGTAAACTTTGTATATCTGAAATTTAATCCTGCTCTTCAAACCCACAGGAAGAGTCAGGACAAGACTGCAGGGTCACAAGCAGAAAGAACAAAGAAACTTTGTTTGCTAGTACACTTTTCCTGTAAAAACACATCTACACCTCATTCTCCTCTAACTTACACCGCTGTAAATCATTCCACAGATGCCAGTACAATTACATGGGTGTAAAACTGGAATAAGTGAGAGAAGAATCAGACCCACCTATACTTTCTGGACTTCATCCTCAAGTTCTTTTGTATGTAAGATTTGCATTGAGGTAACTGGGAGCTGAATGGTCATGAGGATTGTCAGATAGCTGCTTTTGATTGTTTGTTTCTTTAAATTATTATCTGATTAAGCATTTTCATTTTCTTACTTTAGTGGAAACAAAGTGTTCACTGCATATGGTGAATCCCAGACAATTGTTCCAAGATTAAAATATAGCAGTCTTTGGAATGCACTAATATAATGGAATATCCCCAATAAGCTGCTCACTACTGGAAAAAAAATGGTAGAAATTGGATGGTTACTCTCCTCCTTGCTGCAGTTAAAGCCTTCCAAAAATATTTCTGCATTGCAACCACTTCAAGTTTTATTGCATATATGGTGTCTATTGGCAACTTGGAATGATGTTCTGAGACAACAGAAGGGAAGCAGACCATCTTTAGTGTCTGAAACACAGCTCAGAATCCATGAGAAAACATCCCATTGTACACACACAGTCCCTCTGGAGAAACACAACACTGAAAAAGAGACCTTCATGCTGGAAATTTTTGTGTTGAAATTTATGAGGCTGTCATTCTATCAGTTGAAAGAGTTTCCGTTTGGGGCCTAATGCTAAGGTTTTAGAAGGGAAGTGATTTGTTTCATTTTGCATAGGCCTTTATGTGGCTGAATTATATTTCAGTAATCCCCAGTATCCATAGTTACAGTATTTTCCCATTGACAGAGCAACACTTCCTGGTGAAGTTTCCCCATAACTCAGCCAGCATGCTTGTCTGAACTCCAGCTTGGATTTCTTCACTGAAAGCTAATTGCAGCTCTATGGCAGTCCCCTTTCAATTCTCCCTCTCTCGGGACTTGTAGGTTGCCAAGAAGATCTATCTCTGCCAGCAAAAAGAAAAGACTCAGTAAGTTGGTACCAATTAACAAAACAAGTAAGTTGTAACTTGATCAGAGATACAAGAGCCCAAACCTGGCCCCACTCAGTAGAAAGGTTTTGTATGGATAAACAAATGGCAACTCTTAACCACTGGCAGACTGGGAGGGCACAATGTTTAGCCAAGGCATGCATTTCTGCTTTATTTCACTCATTATGACTATGCACTCGCTCTCCTCCATACCCTGCCCATGATGCCTAATTAATTCACATACATTTTGAAAGATTACATGATTAGCTATCGTAAAGCTAAGCAGTAGCATACTGAGTCACAGGCTAGAAGGCCTGCTTTGGGCATTGGTTCAGAATGGCAGGATCTATGCCAACTTGAGAAGCTAAATTGATTGCAGGGAGTGGGAGGTGAAGTTGCCAACTAACTGCCTAGTCTCATGGCACCATCTGCCAATTTTTAGACTGATGTTGGCATCAGATCTGAAGGAGCCACTTATCCAGTTGTAAGGCTATAGGCCACAAGAGTGAAAGGAGAAGCATTTGAAAATGAAAAGGAAGTTGACAATAGAAAAAAAAAGCATCGTGCCTAGCATGATGCTGATCAGTTCTTGATCTGCAATATTGTGTCCTCAGAAAGGACTATTTCATCTTTAACCAAAAGAAAGAGAGCTCTATTTTTCATATCTACATGTTATAGCAATGTCTCAAATTCCTAAAAGCCTAGGATCAATGCACTCAGATTCAATATTCATGGAAAGGACTATCTACTTCATAAAGATATTTACATCCTCTGTACTTAGCACTTTCGAAAATTGCCAGCACACACTGCATGATTTTCAAAACCCAAAATGGATTCTTTGGTGGTGCTCTCCACTTTGGATTTTCAAAAGTCTGAATGAGAATTATAGAGAGAATGTTTTTCAAAATATTATAGGTACCACCCAGGCTACTTCAGGATAAAGTAGTTGAAGTACTGGTCTCCCCATAAAGTATTTTGTATTATTTCCAATCATCCCTGCTGCTTTGTTTTTCCTATTATTCTCAATCTGTGATAATGTCATTCAAAGGCAATGTAAAAATGATGCCCCAAATCCTAAAGTCTCTATACTGATCATACTCAGGTCAGATTCATAAGAATGGCCATACTGGATGAGACCAAAGGTCCATCTAGCCCAGTAACTTGTCTTCCAACAGTGGCCAATGCCATGTGCTCCAGAGGGAATGAACAGAACAGGTAATCATCAAGTGATCTATCCCCTCTCGCCCATTCCCAGCTTCTGGCAAACAGAGGCTAGGGACATCATCCCTGCCCATCCTGGCTAATAGCCATTGATGGACCTATCCTCCATAAATTTGTCTAGCTCTTTTTTGAACCCTGTTATAGTTTTGGCCTTCACAACATCCTCTGGCAAGGAGTTCCACAGGTTGACTGTGCGTTGTGTGAAAAAATACTTCCTTTTGTTTGTTTGAAACCTGCTGCCTATTAATTTCATTTTGTGGCCTCCAGTTCTTGTGTTATGAGAAGGAGTAAATAACACTTCTTTATTTACTTTCTCCACACCAGTTATGATTTTATAGACCTCTATCAAATCCCCCCTTAGTCATCTCTTTTCCAAACTGAAAAGTCCCAGTCTTATTATTCTCATATGGCAGCCATTCCATACCCCTAATAATGTTTGTTGCCCTTTTCTGAACTTTTTCCAGTTCCAATATATCTTTTTAGAGATGAGGCAACCACATCTGCATGCAGTATTCAAGATGTGGGTGTACCATGGATTTATATAGAGGCAATATATTTTCTGTCTTACTATCTATCCCTTTCTTAGAGATTCTCAACATTCTGTTTGCTTTATTGACTGCCGCTGCACATTGAGTGGATGTTTTCAGAGAACTATCCACAATGACTCCAAGATCTCTTTCTTGAGTGGAAACAGCTAATTTAGACCCCATCGTTTTATATGTATAGTGGTACATTACTTTGCATTTATCAACATTGAATTTCATCTGCCATTTTGTTGCCCAGTCACCCAGTTTTGAGATCTTTTTGTATCTCTTCACAGTCTCCCTGTGACTTAACTATTTTGAGTAGTTTTATATCATCTGCAAATTTTGCCACCTCACTCTTTACCCCTTTTTCCAGATCATTTATGAATACGTTGAATAGGGCTGGTCCCAGTACAGACCCCCTATTTACCTCTCTCAATTTTGAAAATGGATCATTTATTCCTACCCTTTGTTTCCTATCTTTTAACTGGTTATCAATCCATGAGAGAACCTTCCCTCCTATTCCATGACTGTTTACTTTGCTTAAGAGCCTTTGATGAAGGACCTTGTCAAGGGCTTTCTGAAAATCTAAATACACTATATCCACTGGATCCCCCTTATCCACATGCTTGTTGATCCTCTCAAAGAATTCTAGTAGATTGGTGAGGCATGATTTTCCTTTACAAAAACCATGTTAACTATTCCCCAAAAAATTATACTCTCAAAGTAGTCAATAAAAACTTTTAATTTTCAATCTTAAACAACAAAACAATGTTACCTGACCATTTGCATTAGTCCCTCTGTTTCCTTATACTAATTACCAAGTATATGATCATGTATTTTCTTGATTTAAGATGAACCAATAAGGGTGTCTGAAAGTTTAGTTAAGAGTTATTTGACCAAGTTCCTTTAAAGACCTGAGCTAGCAAAGGCTCACTTTTTGTTAATTAGAGACACCACCAGTGTATCTTGCTAAAAGAACACAGTTAAATAACTGCAAATTGACTACAAACAGCTTTTAATGATGTACTCTCTCCACAATTCTGATCACTTATTAGTGTAATATTCCTTCAGATTTAATCTGAGGCCTGGTCTACACTACAGCTGCTGATCGATCTAAGGTATGCAATTTGAGTTATGTTAGTAGCGTAACTCAAGTCGATGTAGCTTAGATCTACTTACTGTGGGGTCTACACTATGCTATGTTGACGGGAGATGCTCTCCCACAAACATTGATTCCATTTCTCATTGGAGTACAGAAATCAATGGGAGAGCACTCTTCCATTGATTGAGCATGTCTTCCCTAGACCCATTAAATCGATGCCACTGCATCGATTGCAGCAGCGCTGATTTAGCTCTGTAGTGAAGACAAGCCCTATGTAATACAGAGGTAATGCTGGTGGATTAGTGGAAGTATTTCAAAGATCCATTAGACTCCATGACATACTCCCATAGTTGTGTGCAGTCTAGTTGTAGCTGTGCTGGTCCCAGGTTATTAGAGAGACAAGGTGGGTGAGGTAATATCTTTTATTGGACCAACTTATTTGGTGAGAGAAACAAACTTTCAGCCTGAAGAAGAGCTCTGTGTGGCTCAAAAGCTTGTCTCTCTCACTATCAGGAGTTGGTCCAATAAAAAATATTACCTCACCCACATTGTCTCTCTTAGTTGTGAGTCAGTTGCCCTGAGTCTTGTAAGTCAAACTCCAATCATCTTTTTGCCTGAATGCCCAGGAGGTAGCAGTGCCCAGAAAACCTGCATCCATCTGAATCCTGCAAGAATAGAGCACCTACTTCACCTAGATGCACACCTGATCACAGTGCTCCACACCTTTTTTTTCACCTAGTCTAGGCTGTAATGGTCTGTGTAGAGGGCTGCCCATAGACACTACTCAGAAACTGAAGTTGTTCCAGCATGCAGTAGCCTCATCCCTAAAAATAATAGGTAGATGAGAACACATCACTCCAGTGTCGGGCACATCCATGCCTGGGTCTCCATTCATTTCATGGTCCTAGGTCTTTATCTACAAAGCTTTTACTTAGCTTTGTCCTGATTATCTAAAGGACAACTTTTTCCTCTATAATCCACCAAGAACAGCATTAACAACAGGAAGGATGCAACTAATGAAGGTCAAACAAAGCCTTCAGTAGTAGAGGATAACTTGTTCTTATGGAAAAGTGGCTACAGACCTTCATATTGCTGAAGGTCAAGAGGAGTTCATGTCTTGCCTTGCCTTCTTTGGAGCACAATGCAAGGTTTACCCATTCACAAAACGCAACAACTTTTAAGCCAACACTCACTATTAGCCTAAGCTGCTGTAATTTACACCAGGAAACAGTAATCCCCTATGTCCATGGACAAAACCACTTTTGCATCATCCCCATGATGCATTTATCACTCCACAATTACAGCTCAGGTTTCTTGGCAGTAGATACATAAACAGACTTCCAATACAATAGTTTAGTTAGGTCCCTCTCTGTTTATTGTGGCTATTATGAACAACAATGTAAACCCAACAGTACAGAAATATCCACATATCTTTGATGGCCAAAGCCCGTGTCTTCAATCTGTTGCCTCATAATTCATCTGTGGCATACAATGTGGATATCCTGGCATAAACAGATATCTTGTTGTGTGTTATTAATTAATTAATATTTTTTCTATATTTTGTACAAATATTTTCCTGTGTATATATTTGCTATGCCAGTCACAGCTCAGTAGGTATCTCTAGGGTCCTAAAAGAATTAACATTTTGTACCATACTATTACAATAGACCTACTAAATTATTTTTAACAGACAGTCAGAAATGGGTGTTATAGATCAGATAGGGGGTGGGGGAAGGAGGAATGCAACCTCTTTAATATTAAATGATATGTATTAATATTTAATAGAGTAAAAGACACATCTTGGTTTGTGTTACTGCTTACAGGAAAATGGGCTGTGTTAATCTGCACTGAATTATCTAGAGGATAGTCAGAGTGGTGAAAAGAACAAAGCTGTGAAATGTTGCAACTTACATCTAACATGTACTGGAGAGCCTCTTGCCACATCCGGTAGAACAAATTACGTATTTTTTTCAGACTTAAAAAAATGCTAGAAGAGCTAGAGAAAAATCTAAAAGTTTGAACTTTGGGATAAAGGCTGCCACTTCTTCTGATGAGAGGACTGCACAACTATGAAAGTACTTCTTTTTTTTTTAGTGGAGATGAATGAGTTCTTTCATTGAAAATGCCTACAATTAAATGTTAAGTATTTTCTAACGTGTGATTAATTTGACAAAAGGCACGAAATAGAATCATTTTTTCATCTATCTCTGACACTGAGATTGAATCCAAATGAAACCAAAAATATGAAAAAATATGGAAGCAAATATGTTATAATAGCATGAATATGTTAATACAATAAAGACCAAGGACATTCTGAATGTAGGGAGCCATAAAGTGCCCTGCATGCAGTTCATTTATGCCTACCAATTGCAGCACATATGGTCCCCTAGCAGAGAGTCTCTGAACAGCGGGATAGTTTATATACCATATATATGCAATTGGTTGCACAACGGGGTTGCGTTAAGGTTATTGCACCTGCCCTAATTCAGAATCCTCTTGTATTTGTTGCTTTATGCCAGACAGTAATGTTATTTTAACATTTTTTTGTTAAATTTAACATTTTTTAAACATTATAGCTTCCTTTATTTTATTTTTATTAATTTTGGTTTTGCAATAGCATCTACAGAGACTTAATATTGAAGCACATTGGAGAGCAATCACTGTTAGAAGCTGCACATTCACAGCAATGATGATCAGCTCTGCCTGTCTGGTTACCATATCTATGCAACTTACAAGGAGCTATTTTGAATTTCCCATAAGTATTTTCTCAAATGTATGCATTCTGAGACATTTTTTTACCAATAATTCCTGAAAATCACTTTTGGTCTGTAGCTCATTCAGAAGTGTGTTTGTGAGACTTTGATGTTCCTAATGGACGTTGTTTTGATTGGACATATAGGTCACCTGGTATGTCTCCATTCTCTTATGGGATGAGCATAACTCATAGAATCAGGTTATTGTTGCAAATATTCACAATTACAGATCTGAAATTCACTTTCCACCAATATTCTGAATTGTTAACCTAAATTTCGATGTTTCAGAAAATATTCCTCTCAGCAAACTCATATTCTAGAATTAGTCAGGGACAGTGAAAACACAAGAGGAACAACAGCTAAGTAAACTTGTCTAAAATACCAAACAATTATTAGTGGAAGAAATTCTGCAGAATTTTCCCAGTTTTAATTATATGCAAACAGGTTGGACAGGCTCTTAAATAGGTTTTGATGTCTATATAATCACCAGTGTGTAAACCAGCCATCTGTTAATAATATATCTGTTACTTCATTTTATCCAATGTGTATTACCCATCACCACACAGGAGACGAGAAGCACTCTGATCCACAGATTTCAAGGAAAAATATACCTCAGACAATAACCTGTAGCAGTTACTGGAACAATTTAGACATTGGTTTACCTCTAACTTCCTAGTTCCAGGATTAATAGTGTCTGGCAATTGCATCAGTATGGTGAAAGCAACAGGAGATAGTAAGCACATTCATATAACACATTTCAAACATAGCTTAAATCTTCTTGTAAATGACTTTTATAGTAGACCTATAGTGGGAAATTATTTTGCCTTGCACTGATAATCTGTGAGTACTTCATCTTCTTTCAAAGGCAAAGAACTCCTGAAAAGTTTAAACGAGGCCAATAGTTTACTATTGAAAAAGCTAAAGTAGGAAGTAACCAGAGAATGAAATTCCATCTCCTGTGATGACAAGCTTGAGAGGCTACCGGAGCTGGGAAATATAGGGCAGATGAAAAACTACCCTGGAAAGCATACCATAGTTTATGTGTATGTGAAAAACAGTGGGACTTTATTGCTAAACTAGTCACACATTCCTTTGAGATTGCAACTATGAGGTCAGTGCAAAGGAGGCCTTTCCTAGTGACACAATTTCTCACACTCAGTACCTGGAGGAAATCAATTATTTTTTTTAAATTATAGCAACCAATACAATTTATATAAGGATCACCAACATACCTAAAGGCTTTACATTAATCAAACTAGAATAAATTCTTGTATCAAAGGAATTTTTAGGGGCTAAATTATCATTTCTTGCAAAATCTGACAAGAGACGCCAGTCCATGTACTGTCTATGGAAGTACATTCCCAAGAGCAGGTAGAAAATCCCAAAAGGTCAATGACTAATGTATTTTAAGTTTTAATGAGACCGTTGCTAAGGTGTTTGTTTGTGGGGTTTTTTTCTTTTAGCACAACTGAAGATAGGAAAGGTGAGCAACAACACTATGGTACTTCAGAGCTCAATGACTAAAATTAAAGTCATGTAAAATATTGGATGCTACAAGGAATCAAGGCAGGGTTTAATCCTGCTCCTCCGACATTAATGGGTACGTTGCCATTGATTTCAATAAAAGCAGGAGCAGGCCCTAAATTTGACCAAAGAGTACTAATATTTGTTTAAAGTGAAAACACGCAATCTAGAAATAGCTCTGTGTATGCAAAATGCAACCATTCTGATATGGAATTGTTTTACAGTGCACTTATTTTGCACTGGTGTAAATAACCACACAAAGTGCAGGGCAATAATGAATTAGGGCCACAGTTTCCGGTGCCATGGATGTCCCTTGGACTTGCTTAAAAGGGGGATTCCAGCCACAGGATGTTCGAGGGAGAAAGGAAGGCTGATGAAAGGCCTATTCCCATCCAACATACTTCATTCTAGTCCTCATGTTAGCCACTCACTCCACTTGGACAGATCCAGTGCTGTGGAGCACCCTCCATAAGTTCTGGTAGGAAAGAGAGGAATGGTACCATGGATACAGTTGCTGCTCCCCCTCCCCCATTTGTGGGTTGGAGTGGGCAGATGCATATGTAAAGGGGAACCTTTCAGGTGTGGATCATGGGGGTATAGCATGGACACTTATAACTAAAGCCACAGAAGGAGAACAACACAGATCTTACTCATGGGGCAGCTGAGTATATTTAATCATTCAACTTAAAGCATCATACTGAAGTCTTAGGTCCTCCAGAGCAATTCAGTACAATAGAGGTAGGAGTAGGCATCCCATTAAAATCTAAAGATTTGGATAACTCTCATCTAGTTATTACATAGTCCTTACTTGAGTGCAGGAAACTGAACTAGATGACCTATTGAGGCCCCTTCCAGTCCTACACTTCTATGACTCCAGAGCTTGGGAACAGAATAGAATGGCATTGAAGTCAATTGGAGTTTTGCCTCAGTAAGTACTTCAGGTCTGGGCTTTTTGTTTGGTACAGGTTACTGGAAGCTGATGGCAAGTAACAACTGTAAGTAATAATCTAGACATGAAAGAGAAACAAAGGATCAGCCAGTGAGGCCAGCTCATAACCAAAACCTGAATTTAATTTTACAAAGGAGAAAAGCACTTACCTAATTCCTAATGAAATCCAGGAAGCATCAATGTTGTTACCCAAATAAGAGAGTGGGGTGGGCATGGCCTCCTGGTTCCCCCTGTTCTGGTGCCCCTGTCTTATACCCAGTAGTCACCACTGGCAACTCCTGTGAAATGCCTCTGATGTCCTGTTGAATCAACGTCCATGTTTCAGATCCATATAAGAGGATCAGAAATACACAGGTTTGATAAATCTGTACTTTTGTATATAGTTTAATCTTCTTTTGGTTCCAGACCCTATGTATGTCCTGCACGGTTGAGACTGCTAAACCAATTCTCCTTAGAATGTCTGGCTGACATTGTTTGATGACAATTTACTGCCTAGATAGATGAAATCATCCACTACTTCCATGATTTGTCTGGAGACACAGATGGCCGGTAGTATCTGATAAGGGCTCTTGCTCAAGGTTGAAAGTATAAGCCAACTGTGGTCTCAGTGGAAAAGGGAAAAATATTCCCCAAACAGCGGTGAAGCTGCATGAGCTATGACCTCAAAATGATCTGCTATATGTCGACGGGTTTCTTGGGAAAGGGTTTGATGTCCCCAAACAAAATCACTAATCTACATTTCCACAGTCCCCAGGACACAGAGCAAATCAAGGGGCATTTGATAAAACATGCTCCACACCTTAGGACAAACTCTATAATGCTTAAGTCATCCATAGCTAACTTGACAAAATCCACTAGATTTGGCATGTGGAATTTATTTACCCTAAATGAAATTGGGTACCAGGTTTCACTAGACTGAGAGGTGGAAAGATACAATGTTGCAGTTGCTCGAATAACCCAGGCAAGACTCGTGAATAATAGTCAATATTTTGCAGAGGATGCAAGTCTACTGTACTCTGGAGGAACCAGGCATATAAACAGGGTAGCACTCATCCTCTGACCACCTTTTTAAAATAAATTATTCACAACACGGCACCCTATTTCTGATTGACTGCTATACACAAGGTTGAGACGTTGTCATGGGCAGCTGTCCATCATTGTAGCCTATGCTCCCACTGAGGAAATTACAGATGCTAAAAAAGGTGAATTCTATTCTCTCCCTGTGGCCCATAATAGAAGATAACTACACAACATGTGAAATATAATAGTTTAGTCTTCTGTGTGCTGTATTTCTTTGATCTAATTTCAGTTGCTGGCTTTAGTATGCTGGTGGTAGCTGGTGTTGGTGGCTTGTGATATACAGGAGGTCAGACTAGATGATCTGGTGATCCCTTCTGGCCTTAAACTCTATGAGTAACTCTATGATCTAAAAAGCAACAAAGAGTCCTGAGTTGCTTTTTACAGATCCAGACTAACACGGTTACCCCTCTGATCTATGATCTAAATATTCCATATTTAAAACACAAAAGTATTTTCAACCACAAAAAGAATATTGGAGTCTTTGTGTTTCTAGCAAAATGTAAAATTGGAGTTAGGAGGGTGTATGTCTTTTGGTTACACTGTTATTCAGCAGAGTGTTTATGCATAATGGCAAATAATGGCATTTTTTTGCATAAGCAGTTTTAGAAATATCTACTTTAAATGTAAACTTGCTTCTTATTTTGGCACTCCAATTTTAATAAAACATCATTAGACAAATCAGTGTGCCAGATTATGTGTCTTTTAAGCCATCGCTTGCCTAAGGGCAGGTCCATATTCACCGCGCGGGTCGACGCGGTGAGTTCGACTTCTCGGAGTTCAAACTATCGCGTCTAATCAAGACGCGATAGTTCGAACTCCCCGCGCGCTCCAGTCGACTCCGGAACTCCACCACCGCGAACGGCGGTGGCGGAGTCGACCTTGGAGCCGCGGAGTTCGACCCCGTCGCGTCTGGACGGGTAAGTCAGTCGAACTAGGGTACTTTGAGTTCAGCTACGCTATTCGCGTAGCTGAACTTGCGTACCCTAGTTTGACCCCCGCCCTTAGTGTAGACCAGGCCTTAGAGTGCGGTGTGGAGAGGTAGCAGAAGTCTCTAGGAAGAATTCCAGTTGACTCTACCTCCCCCTGGGGGATTATTATATCACAGTGGCTGTTTTGCCACTGTGTCAAACAATGCAGCAAACTGTCCCCTCTGTACCCTGCTGGCTGGTGTGAGTAGGGATAATGCCATGCCCTCTCCTTACCTTTCCAACACCCAGGGAAGTACCAACAGGGAGTAGAGCCTGTGCTCCCCAGCAGGACTGTGTGTAGGGGAGAACAAGGGTAGTACTAGTCGAGAGGTGTGTTCAGGTCAGCCAGGAGACAAACTAATTTAGTGGATCCCCTGAGCAATATACAGTGCACTGAAGGGGTTCTTATGGAGCACTCTGTGGAAATGTATGAAGACAGCCCTTGACGGCTCCACTACCTATGCTGAATCCCTCTCATACCCTTCTCCCACTGGGATGTATTAAGCCAGGCTGGCAAAGAGATAAGTGGGAATCTGGTCCACTAAAGTGGATTGATATGAAGTGTTTACATGCAAAGGGAATTTCATACCAGAATGTGGATTGTTATCCTCTTAAAGAGTTTAGGTATATCCAGTGTATTTTGCAGAATTTAAGCTCTTATTTATGAAATTAAGTTGCTAACCCTTCTGGAAAATATGTCCTTGTAAATGAAAGCTGATGGAGTGCTAGGCTTCCTGGCACTGAGAAGAGGGACTGAAACAATAACAATAATAAAAGTGTAGACTGCTCCATTGGTCCAAATTCAAGGGCCATATTTCTAAAATGGGACATGCAACAGCCGTATGCTAGAATTCACACACACTTACTTCCTTAATTGTGGGTGCAATTACTGCCACTGAATAAGCAAATGAGGGGATTACACATGGACATTTATGTTTAGCTGCATAATTACCCATTTTCTCAGGACGGATATTATCTTTGGACCTCTGATTTTTAAAAATATGGCCCTAAAATGGCAACAGTGGTAACTATTTCTCTGCTGACTGCTTTAGTAAAAGCATCTAGCTAAAACACTTATCTAGAATGAATGGATTACAGTTGAAAGGCTGATCCATAGGAATAAAATTTTAAGACACAAATTATAGGATATTCTATCAAATATTTGGTTTTTTTTCTTCACTATAGGAATCTGGGAGAGAGAAGAGAATGTTTAGGTTGACTGGTAGATCTCTGGCCACAAGGGATCTCCGGGGAAGATTTCAAGGGAGGGAAGGAGGAATTTTATATCAATATAGGTACTGTAGAAAATAATTTACCATAAAGCTTCTTAGTATTTTCTGCAGTACGAAAGCTGATAAGTTAAACAGAGTTGTTGGGGTAACAGTATTCTTTAGTATTGTCTAAAAATAGTTAGTAAAGTTTCTGAAATTATTCGGTTTTTACATAATTTGACTAAATTACCTTTTTCTTCTTTTTGTGCAGCCATTTTCTCATATTTCATAATTAACCGAGCCATATTCAGCCAGGCTTTAAATGAAACTTGGAAAAAAAAAATTCCATTTGCCAATGTTTGTTCATCATGATGTTTGAAATTCATCCAAAGGTAGAGAAGGCTGTGCACAAGACCCTCCACATTACTTAAGCCCCAGGCTCGGTGAGCAAAGCAAATGAACAGTGGGCCTTTGTATGCTGCTCCAAATAAGCTGAGGTCAGAGTCCCTTGTGGGCGGGCTGGGAGACAGGGTGATGGGATTCAATCTTAATCAGATGCAGTGATCCTGAAACTCTCTCTAGGTCAGTAAAGTAGCCATGGAGGGACTTCACTGCAGCACTGTGGACTACCTGAAGGTTCAAGTGGGAGTGAGTTCAAGCCATCTTCTCAACCCTTGTGCGTTGCCCCTTGCCCTATTATTTGTTATGTGTGCAGGAAGGGTGAATTTGTTTTAGGAGATTATGTCCTGAATGAGGAAAGTATTTCTGTTCAGGAAAGAAAGTTCAGCTCATAGATAAAATAAATGGGACTTAAGTGTGTGCTTAAAGTTCAGCATCAGCTTAAGTTCTTTCCTGAGCAAGGGCCCTAATAGGGACTTATACCATAGGAATGAAAAGCAACTGATTGGCTGAATACTGCAAAACAGTGTATTCAAATATAGGGCTGTGGAAAGACGAGATCATATTTTTGGTAAATGGAGTGTTTTGTTCAAAGGGAAAGTGAAAATTATGTTTATTTATTATTTGTAAGAAATAATGCTGCATAATCAGACACTACACCCATTTGGAATCCTGTGACCAAACCACCTTGACCTATGCTTACCCAACTGTACTGAAGAAATTTGCATATGGAAGAGGTGGCTTGATTGGTGTCTGAGCTTGACTGGTGTCTAGGTTATCCAAACAATACTCTGTGCAGCTTGTGGAAATACACTTACTCAGAATATGTGGAGAATGTAAGCTTTTTGGGGCTGGGACTATTTTTCTTTCTTGTATGGCACATAGCTCAATTGCGCTTAGGTACTACCACAATACAATACAATACAATTCAATACTACTACTAACAATAATAATAATAGTGAATAAGTTGCTTACTTAAGTATTGTAATATCTGTGTCTTGGTTGTGGAAGGCTAATGTTTACTTATTATGTATGGATGCCCTCAACACACATTTCCTCCCTTTTGGAGTGACTTCAAGATCAGACCACTGGGGAGCAAATAAAAGTTACCACATGATGCTCACAAGCATCCAAGGGACAGGTCTGTCAGCATGCCTCTCATGGGTCCTGCCTTTTGAAGGCTATTACTCATTTAGTCCCTACATTATTCTACACAAATTCAGCATCTCTTCACTTTTATTGTTGAGCATTATTTATATCAGAAATAACGAATCATGGCCCATGTTATTGTCGCAATCCGATACGAAGTTATGGCTTTGAATGGCCAATTGTCGGTCCATGGCCATCTTGTCCTGTTAAAAGGACAAGGCAGCCTCCATCTTGGACCAGGTTCTTGTATATAGGAGAGGGCAGAGACTCAATCCTGCCCAGCAACACTGGCTGTGTATGCTCTCCTGGGTTTTTGTTTTTTTTCTCTCTCCTGCTGGGCCATCTAAAGGTCAGGCTAGTTCTGTGTGTGAAGGCCTGATTCTGCCCGACAACCTGTTTTTTTTGGGTCGGTCGTCTGGAGGTCAGGTTAATTCTGCCCAGCGACTCACTTTCCCGCTCTTTTTGGACCCAGTCATCTAAGGGTCAAGCTTGTTTACTTGTCAACTCCAGTGTGCCATGTGCAAATCCTGCTGACGTGGGGTGGCAACGGCTCGGAGCCTGGAGGGAGGAGGGACCAGGGAGCCAATCAGATACTGACACGAGGGAGTGAGACCTCTCAATAAAACTAGGTTTCCCCCCAAAATTTGTGTGGAGCATCCGTGTGTTAGCTGAAGGACCTGATCAACCTTTCGGCCAGGGTGTCCTCCCGGTATAGCTAGCTCGTGTCGTATTGTTTGGATTCGTTGTCGTTTGGAACCGATCCCTGTCAGCTCGTCATGCTTCTGGTGTCTGTTCTGCTGGTCAGCTGCGCCTGGAGTGCGGTATTTGCTTTTTAATATCTGACAGTTAGCTTATCTAGCCTCTTATTTTCCCCTCCCTAACTCGGTACCAAGTATCTACTCAGGATATCAGGATTGTATTAATGAGCTCAGAATTACACAATTGCTTAGCTAGTTTGTATAACTGTTCTATTTGTTAGTGAATTGTTAATTGAATTGTTAATTGCAAACTGTTTTATGTGTGTGAATCACTGCTCTGTCTTTGTCCGGAGTGAATGAATCTGGTAGCTGTCTCCACCTGGAGATTAGCTGACCAAGGGGTTCCCGTCCCCGTGGTCTGAGTGAGTGGAATCTGCCCAGCTGCAGCCGCACCACACTCTGGGTTACCCTTAGTGTGAAAGCAAGGGTGGCTGAAGCAGTGGCCCGTGGGTCTCTGTTCTGTGTTGCACCGGGTACCGCCCTGACGAACCCGATTCCTATCTTGTGTGATTGGTGTGTCTGCCTATTTGGTGTGGTGTGGTGTGGTGAGCAGTATAAAGTGTATTATTACTGTGTTTTGGGGTGTGTTTGTACTTTTGATACCATCCCAGCCAAAGTTGCCTGCTCCCCCGGCCCAAGTTGTAATTATCCCCCAAATAAACGCAGCCACTTCGCTTTTCACTGTTACTCTGGTCCCGCCTGTTTTTCCTCACTCAATACCAAGCTTTAATGGACCGCAATCTATTTCGGACAGTTATTTGTACTAAAAGAATGAATCTCACAGTATTTTTGGTTTCCTGTTTGAGTAATTATTTTGTGTCGCACATTTTGGATTTTTATTTGGGCCTTGGCAAGTGGAGAGATATGTTTGTCAAGAACCTTAATTCTGTGAACACTAGGCACTTCATTGTGCAGTAAACAAAGTGGGGAAAAAACCCACAGAAGCATTGCAAAAAAAACCCTTTGTTGGTTTGGGTTACAGATCTTAAAAACTTTTCAGCAGCTTTGAGCCATTGGAAAATTGCAATTTATCTGACAGTTTCTATAAGTGTGTCAGCTTGGTGTGATTTGAAAAAGCTGAAAAATTAACTTCCGAATGAGAGGATTATAATAATAAAAGCAACATAAGCATATCTTGTACTAGCAGCTCCTCTCTAGTTAACATCCTTATCTTTGTTTAGCTAGCTGATGGAAAAGATAACATTTTATTTGAAAATAATTCTCTCTATCTCTCTTCTCTTTATTCTCAGTGTTTGTGGTTTGCTCTTCATTTTCCTGCATTGCTAAAACTAAAAATGTCTGTTATGATCAGTGGCAAGCTTTACAATAATCTCGCTCCACTGGTCTAGATGAAAATTCAAAATGCTCCACAAGGCAGGAACCCATAGAGTTTGTAATATTTAAGGTAACGTTCAGAATAGGATCACTGCTTCACATATGTATGTATAGCATTGTTCTTCATACTGAGAATGCTTGTATGAAAAACATGTCTCTTAAGAGTTCATCTGGTCATCAACATGACTCTTTATTCCTCACCTGAATTGATCAACTGACTTTAGGACATCATCATCACTTCCACTGCAATCCAGTCGCCACAGCAAAATAAACAAAGGTTCTGTTTTCTGGCAAATATTTTTAAGTATTAAGAAAACTAGAAGAGAAATAAATAAGAGATGGAACAGAAGCAGCATTGTTTTTTCAGATAAAGTTTTGCAAAGTTTGCTCTGAGATGTCGGCAGCTCTTTAATTTTCAGAAGCCCTTCCTGACATTAGGAACTAAGTGCAATTTACACAGCAAACTTGTTCAAACTTTTCTTTAATATGATTTTATTATTCAATTATTTATTGAAAATAATGATATTTCCAAGGTCAGTAGATACAATAGAGCAAGTAGTCCCATAATAATAATAACAACAACAACACCACACATATTCATTTATTCAATTGTTATAAACACAAATTTGCATGCAGGTATGTTACTACATTTATTTAAAATAATTGCATAACTTTTTTTCATGTCTCTGTTTTTTAAAATGCCAAATAACTTACCTTTTAGCCTTTGCCTATGATTTATAGGTTCTACAGTACTTCTCATAAGCCCATTAGAGTGGAAGTATATGAATTGCTGTGAACATGTAAATGATACACTATTATGAACGTTAATAATGATATTCACTGGAAATAGGAGTCAGTGGTTGGAAGCAATATGAATAACAAGGTTCACAAAAGAGTTCAGTGAATTTTACAGCTAGAGTGTCAGACTTAAGTATTGTCCCTTTAGGTTTCCACAGATGGCAATGTGGATTAAGGAATAGCAGCCTATTTCTGGAAATCCTATTCCTTGCCATTTCTCTTTTCAAATATTCATGTAGCTGATGAATGTAGTATTACTCTCAGTCTTAGGGCTATTGTCAGATAAAAAGTAGAGGCAAAGAATATGCTAAAACAATGACTATGGGACTCAATGTAGTGGGATTTTCAGAGAGCTAAGCCTTCAACGAGGCTTATGAAAATAAAATGAAGTCTAAACTTTGATGATCCAGCACTTACATCTAATCACTGTAACATGAAGAAGTAGAAATAAAAGCTTATTTAGTCTCCTGCTCTGCTAATGTAGTTCTCAAACACAGTGCTAAAATGAAAGTTTATTGGAGAGTGTGAAACAGTCCCCTTCCCCCACCTCCTCCAAAGAGCAAACAAACTATTGGAGTGAGCAAACAACCTTAAATCTTGTCACTTTATTCTCAGCATTTGTGGTTTGCTCTTCATTGTCCTGCATTGCTAAAACTAAAAATGTCTGTTATGGTCAGTGGCAAGCTTCACAATAATATTTCTCCACTGGTCTAGCTGAAAATTCAAAATGCTCCACAAGGCAGGAACCCATAGAGTTTGTAATATTTACGGTAACATTCAGAATAGGATCACTGCTTCACATAATTGTTCTGAGAGTTCATCTGAGCCTGTGAATGGAGATTTTATTGGAAAGACAGCAAGAAAGAGGACAAGGCATAGGCTGAACACCAACTTGTTTATTTTGAATTATATTTTTGCCTACAGACATGGGTATGAGGACATGGAAAGCAAACTGAAAACATTACCTTAAACCATTTTAAATATTTTTTCTTTATTTCGAACACCTGAGATTGAGGGATGATTAGGGAGGATATGGACTGTGCGGAGTATTTTATATGACTATGTAGCACGTGTGAGTAATAGGTCACCCTCCACTTTGAAGGACAGATACAGCCACATTTTTCTGGTGCTTCAATTCTGAAAAGTGCTGAGCACTCTGGCTCAAATTCAGCAAAGTACAAAACCACATGCTTAACTTTAAGCATCTGAATAGTCCCATTGTGTTAAAATTGAGCATGCACTTAAGTGTTTTGCTAGAACAAACCACTTAGTGTCAGAGTGCTCAGCACCTCACAAGATTGAGTCAATGAGATGAAGGCGGCAGCTTAGTAGTAAACTTTGGTTTCCGATTATGTTTCCTGTTTGCATCTTAAAAATAAAAAAGCAGCTGTTAAATACAAAGACTCCTTGCTTCTTTGAGAAGATTAATACCTGGATGGAGGCACAAAACTGCACTTTAGTAAAGAACAAGATACCCACCTCATTTGGCTGTATGCAAATCCCCCCTTTCCCAACTAATCCCTTAATGACCTGTTAGCACACAGAACATTCAGGGTCTGTTTATTTGGCAATCAGAAGTCTTGTCTTTAAGAGTTGGCCTTTGCAGCTGGCTGAGTCAGTCATATTCTGCTCTGAGATGGAAAGTAATTAGATGAAGTTCCAGAGAAGGCTTGGGCTCATACCCAATGCTGGCACTATAGTACAAGTATTAAGAAGAATGTTTCCCTGTTAGAAATGCCTTCCTGTGACATATCTAAGGTTTCGTCTGCTCTTTTCTGGTAGTGGGACTGGGTAGAAGTTAAGGTCTACACTTTGAGAAGGCTGGCCTTCCTTTTGTGGATGCATTTTGTGTCAGATAAAAAAGATTTCTAGCCACAAATTGTGAGCAAATGTTAGCATTTGGATGGTTAGCTACTTGACATGCTTTATATCTAGGAAAAAAATGATGTTTAAAATGGAAACCGTGAGAGTGAAGAAGGGCTAGTTACAGTATTTTGACCACCCAGCTTGCCTAACTATGTCTGTGCAATTCTTGGTTCAGAAACATTAGAAACTACTATTTCTTAAACATGCACCGCACAATCTCCCTACTCTCACCATCCCCAAAAGATTCTAAAAGAAAAATTCTAAATCTAGCACCTAAACACAGTTAAGGAATGATAATAGGCTATTGTGTGACTAAATCAGAAACTAAAAGGCAGTTTAAGTGCTTTCTAATCTTGTTGTTTCCTACCTAGCTTTTAAGGGAGTTTGAAGGAGGTTGATGACAGTGGCAAAGCTGGTAAACTTTTTGAAAAGGAAATGGGGAAAAAAGGAAAAACAAACTGGACAAAACGGAAAGTCACCCCATGTAGTTTTTCCCTAAGCTTTAAGTGAGGTTGAAACAAACTACTTCTGGTGTTTAAGAAATCTCAGTATACTTTCAATTTAATTATTTTAATTATATATCTGTTCTTTTGGTGACATACTGAAGTACTATGAAATATGCAGTTCTAACTGGAAGTAGAAAGTGTTAGAAATCTTATGTGAAAACCTTTTCCTGCAAGATGTCTAATTATCCAGTCCCATCTTGCAGATGTAAGAGAGTCATATGAGTGCCTAAACCTTTAGTACGTATCCAAACATTCCAGAGGTTTGTTCATCAATAAAAAGAAGTTTGTTCACAAAAAACACATCCAGTTTTGCATGACTATAAGACTGCAGGAGCCCACCCCAAGTTAAAAATACATCCACTTCTATATCTAACCATCAAGTTGTGAAAAGAAATCTCAAATTATAAAAACAAAAGTTGCTGATTTTTTTTAGTCTATTTCTTTTTAAAAGCTGTGAAATGTCAAAGTCAACTGTAATAAAACCTAATGAACAGAATCAATTCTTTGTGTAACTTCATCATACACATACACTAGAGATAGGAAGTATGGTCTCATGGTTAAGGCACTAGACATATACTCAGGAAGCTTGGGTTCAGTCCCTAGCTGTGCCACAGACTGTAAGCAAGTCATTTAATCTTTCTGTGCCTCAGCTCTTCATCTGTAAAATGTGAATAATAATATTCCTTTTTTCCGTTGTCTGTCTTGTCTATTTAGATTGCAAAGGATTTTCTCTTCAAATGAACCTATACATTGCCTAGCACACATGGACCCTGATCTTGGTTAGGGCCTCTAGGTGCCACTATAACACAAATAAATAATAATGATAATTTGGGCCCCTTCAACCTAGAGAGTGGGTAAAGTTCTTAAAATATTAGTGCAACAGAAGGTTATTTCAGAGATAAGTCCTCAAAGAATTTATTAACAGAGTTTGGATGATCACTTGCGCATTTTATGCCTTCATATCTGGTTACTCAATGCTTAGTAATTGTGTGAACAATATAGTATGTCTGATATTTAAAACAATTCAGTGGCTGTCAAGCTCCTGAGATAAAGGTATAGTTGATCTGTATAAGATTTTTTTAAGTCAAATAAAGATGGAATTAGTAAACTGATTCTGATTAACTTGATCTGATTGCATGGGGGAAGTTATTTTAGAACATTTCCTTTATTTTTCTTACAAGGGGAGGCATAAAGGATCTTTTACAGGGATCTTTTTCTCTTTCTGTTTTTGCTTAGCTATCATCTGCTGCCAAAGGTGTTCACACAAGACTGAACTATGAGTTGTGGCACTATGGTAAACTACCTTATTTTGAAGATTTTTAGCAGCACTTCTTTGAAGATTTGGCCTTTAGCCTATGAGGGTCAAAATACATTTGGGAGCTTCTATTATTTGTCACCAGGGACAGTCTAGGGTAAACTTAGAAGCACATTTCACTTCAAAATCCACATGATTAAAATTAAAATAGCATGCCCATTATTTATACAGAAAAAAAATCATCTGGGTTTTCTTATGCATCTTGAAGCAGATATAGTAGGCAATAGTATGATTATCCATTTCTGAAACAATATACCATGTATGTATATCATATGTATATACAAGACTTCTGTGTCAGTATATAGCAGCCTAAATATGTCAGCATTATAGAACTCAGCAGTATACAGTTTGTTGACCTAGTTTAAATCACCTTCCAATTGTTCCTGGAACATGTGTAGTGAGGACAAATGCAGTAACATGAAATATTCTTATCACAGGATATTGTCATCAAACTGGAAATGAAATTCAGCACAGGTGGATATGAAAAAATGCACATGCATATTTGGATCTAAACTTTCCAAAGTTTCAGCAATTTGCTCTTCTGGTGGTTGGTTGAAGGAAATGCCTGATAACCAAGCAGAGGAAGATTGGGCTGGGAGATGATCTAGAGGATATTTTCCTTGTCTTCCTCCAAAGATGGAGAACCACTGCTCTATACCAATTCACAATTTTCAGCTTGCCTGCCAGTTAGTCTGTTTGGAAACTGCTCCCACAGCAATTACTTCTGTGGGATATTCAAATTCTTGAGAATGTTTAAATCCTCAAATACGAACATCCCTGTATCTCCTGGGAAATCACACAGTTCAAGATTATGCAGTATATTTAAACTTAGATTTCCATAGCATGAGGAAATCCCCAGGTGGCAAAGAATTGGTACTACCCCCAGGGTACAATGCATTCCTGGGTCACCACAGCACTTTTTGCACTCTGGCAATTCAGAGCATAGGGCCTGATTCTCCTCTACCTTGTACCGTGTGTACCATACACCAGTGAAAAAGTGAGTGCAAAGTGGGTGTAAAATTCTGCTAAATCAGATTAGTAGTGTTTTACATGCTCTTTGCTCAGGAATAAATGACTGTACAGAGCAGTTAATAAGTTGCTAGACTGGGACTCAGGAGGCCTTAGTTCTGTTCCTGGCTGTGCTACTAATCTGCCATGTACCTTTGAGGAAGTCACTTCAGGTTATGTACCTCTAATTCCCCCTCCTTTTGTCTGTCTTGTCTATTTAGAATATAAGCTCTTCAATTCTCTTACTATCTGTTTATTCAGTGCGTAGCATAAGGTCCTGATCTTGGTCGGGGCCTCAGAACACCCTTTAATATAAATAATAAAATAATAATAATAATAATAATAATAATAATTAATACACAGGTGGAAAAGCAGTGGAGAATCATTCCTGTTAACTTTCATGGAGTTACTCCTGATTTACACAGGTATGAGTCAGAGGAGAATAAAGTCTTTTATTTTCAAGTACTTTTGATAGTAGAGGTAAGAAACTGTATCTTAACAAGTAAACTTTTGTATAGCTGAATTAAACAAAAGTAGTCATGTTCTTTCATCTTTTTAAAAAAAAATCTGCTTTTTTTTTTAAAGTAGTACAAATAGTGATGTGGTTACACAGGGCAGAGACATAACTTACTCTGAGATTTGCAGAATGAATGACATTTTTGCCAGAGAAATTCCATAGTATCGACAAATTTGATGTAACATGGAGAATAAAAATGTAACATTTACTAACAATCAGCTTAATAAACTGATCACTGGAAATAGTTTTTCTTACAGAAAATAACAGAAACTGTAATATTGTCCACCACCACCCCTCTGTCTTTCTCCTCTCAGAGAAAGCAAGTCACAATTATACCTCTGGGAAAAAGGTCTAGTGTTCACACTTCATCAAAAGAGGATCAAACACTTTTAAGCTGTTCTTTTTTTAACTTAATAGTTTCCAGACCATCATTAGTCATTTCTTATTTTTAAGTGTGAAAAGTCAAGGTACTTAAAATTAAGGCCATATCCCAAGATCGTAACTACTAAAGAGAAACAACATAAACTTAAAGTTTGATCTGAAATATTTGATCTACATCCTACACTGGGGTTTAAAATTTCCTGATGAATGCAAACATTGGTATATTTGCTTCCTTTTGTATTCAAGACAAAGTTCTGTGATGCTTCTGTTGTTGTATTGCTATTACAGCCCATACTATGACGTAATATCTAGTGTGATATTTTTCTGTGCCTCAGTGTAGCTCAGTTGATTAGTGTCGCCCAGTCAGATTTTAAGAGACTATTGTACAGAGTTGTAAATGTGAGCAATTGAATGCTTAAGATTTATTGAGAAGTGGAGTCTTTTTATGGGTTTCTTCTATTCCATGATGTTGCCAAGGTGACCATACAGAGTTAAACCAGTTTAAAATATAAATAATGATACCCTGAACATTTCAAACTCAGAATCTCTACTAAGTAACATCTGAACTGTCAAGGTTTTACAAGTAATCCTACTTGAAAGATCCTACAGCTTTTAGTTACATATCTTTTTAAGGTTACAGCCTCACAGAAGACCATTCATTGAATTATATATTTCCTCCCATAAATTGTAATGCAGCAGTATGCTGCCATAAGAAGGGAACTGCTAAGGGAAAGCAAATTCCAGACAAGATGCAGCACTCCTGTAATATCACTTTCTGATCACAGATTCTGCCATGTTAGTGTCTAATCATTCTTAGAACATTTTGAAAACATTAAACATACAGTTTTCAGACAACTTCATCTGACCTTTGGAAACTAAACTAACTTGAAACATTGACTTTAGGACATTTTTAGCCAACTTTTCCATTTTGCAAATATAAAGCGTATCAAACCAAAATGCTTCTCAGACATATAGAAAAGATTTTAATCAGTCTATGGGAGTCAGACAGATTTCAGGGCTGGAAAGGGCATCCTAAATCATCTAATCCAGCCCTTCACATATTGTACTGTAAGTGCAGGAAGGAATACCTTGAATCTCGTATTTCAGTCAGTTGAAACAGAGAGTTTAGGCTTTCACAGAAAGGAGAGAATGTGCAGTTTTCAGAACGAAATTACTGTAGAACCTTTCTTAAAAGTTTTAGATATTTCATAATATTAGAACATAAATATTTTGGGTAAAATTTTCAGAAGTGCCTAAGGGCCAGATTGTTAATGGCATTTAGGTGTCTAATCAGACCGATAGATGCCTAATGGGATTTTCAAAAATGCCTAGTGGACTAACTCCAATTGGGAGTTAGGCACCTATCTGCATCTTTAGTACCTAAATACCTATAAAAATCAGAGCCTACATGACTTGGGAACCTAAGCCCTATTTTCAAAAGTGACTTAGATACTTAGAAGTCTAAGTCACATTGACTTTCAATAACTTAGGGTCCTAAATCCTTTCTGAAAATGGACCTTACATTCTAAATCATTTAGGCACTTTTGAAAATTTTACCCTAATTGTTCAGTTGTATTGTTTAGGTATAATCTAATCAGGAGGCAAGTACACAGCTACGTCACCCCAGGGAACCTTGAGATGAATTCCATTTAGTTTCCCAGCACACTGGCAGAATGCAGCATGCGCCATGATGAATTCCCAGCCAGCTCTGCTGGACAGTGTGTAGAAGACAGGGTCCTGGTCCTGCATCCATACCACTAAATATCCTTTGGGGATGTCTTGCAGACATCAGTCAACACAAGGAGTACAATAGTGTCCAATGCAGAGGCATAAGGAGGACTCCTTGCACCTTCCCACATTGTGCACCCACAGAGCAAAAGGGTACATTCTGTCCTTAAATCAGGGAATTCAAATAAAAATGCAATAAAAACCTATTTAAGTTTCCCTTCTGCACCATAAAAACAAGGAAAAGAAACTCCTCTTAGCTCTATAAACTGAGCAGATTTCCTAGTATTGGATTCCTTAGACATGTTCCTTGGGCTTTCCCTTTTCAGTGTCCTCTCTCCTACTGCTTCTTGGGTCACATCCTCCTTTCACACCCAATGCTTCCACAGTTCCACTTTTCTTCTTCTGTTTCCAGGATCGTTCTTCCTCAAGCCTGTGCACGCATGCACACAGAGTCCAGTCAGGCAACATACTTGTTAACCTCCATTTGAGCTATGCTGACACTGGCTTTTGGGCAGCCAGAAGTGTGAAGTGTAACTAGTGTGTACCATGCCCACACAAGAAGTGACAGTTGGTGATGAAAGCCATGGAAGCAAAGAAGTGGTATAGGAGTCTCTTATTAAACAACCCCATGCTGCGTTCACCTACTGTCTATATCACATAGCTGTCATCTGTTCTAACCACTGGAACCAATCCTTTCACAAGCCAGCCTTGGTGAGTAATATGATGGGGGCGGGTGAAGTCTATTCCCAGGGATAAATTAGGGGGAAGGAGAGGTGAGATGGGAATGAATGCCATGCCATTTCATAATATGGATATTTTAGAGCAGAAATTCACACCAAGAAGGTGCCTCAGCTGTACAGCAGTGGTCAAACTAACATTTTCATTCCACAGATTAGGTGTAAATAGCTGCAGATTCATTGAAGTCAATGTTGCTGCACCTACTGGGTCTGAATTTAGCTCACAGTAGGGCTTGTGTATTACGCTACTGATCGCTACGGCAACATACTGTTTTTCTGCATGACCTAGATGCATTCTCCACTCACACAAAGGAATGTTACAGCACTGAAACAATGTTGTTCTGATCTTGTTCACCAGGGAAACAGATGAACTTCAGAGGTGCCTAAGGCAGCTCTAGATTATACCTTTGGGGGGGTGGTTTTTTACTCGTGCATGGAAGGAGCACACAGTGCTCCCATTTTTGTTTGGCTTGCCTCCTTGCTGCTTATGCTCCTAAAGAGCACATTACTTGCAATGTGCTGCCCACCCTGTTCTAAGCAATGAGGCAGCATCATAATATGTGGGACATTTTTTAAAACTGTTGTTGCCCGTGGATACAGTTGCTGTTGTTTCATTATTTTTTTTCTACTGAAGTTTCAATTGAGATGAAAACTTTTTCATTGGTAAGATTTTGCAGAAAATGTTATGAAATGTAAAGCCCACTGAAATCAACCAGAGTTTTTCCATTTAAGTTCAATGGGTTTGGCGCATTGTGCACATAGGAACTGCAGAGCATAAAAGCAGTTCTCCTGCCCAAGAGTAACCAGCCAGCTAGCCCACCCCTTTTGCATATAGCTGGGATCTAGTCAGTCAATTCCTCTTGAATGGAAAGCCAAAGGGAAATCAAATGTCAGCCATGGGAGATAAGAATCCCCCTAGACAAACTTCTTTGGTCGAATAAAGATGGTTGAGGTAAAGCACACATAATAGGAAACCTACTTATGTGACTGTAGAGTTTTATCTGGATATAGAGGCCTTCGAATTATTTATTTATACAAAGCAATATCAAACACAATTTCCACTCTAGGGGGAACTCTTAAATAATCAAACAAAAGGTTGTAGCTTCCTTGCCAAGTTATTTGAGGCTTCAAAGTTTAAAAAAAGGAAAAAGAAGCTACAACATGAAGTAATTTGATACACTTTGGCTCTGTTCCTATGAATCTGTTTCTCTCCACCTTCCACACAACATATTGTTTAAGTCTTGGCTATTTTTTCTCGCCCTTCTGCCCTGATAAGAATAGAAAGAAAAACATAAAAGTGGACTTAAATTGTGCTTAACCTTTTTCAAAATGTATGTACAGTACAGGGGTAAGGGGGGGTGTATAACAGTCATCAGCACAGCCAACCCTTTCTTTAGTCCCATGCACACTGCAACACCTCAGAGGAACTTTGTCGAATCTCTCTTTAATACAGACCACCAGAAAAGGGTTCACATAGAATAAAAATAAAGCTAATCTAATAAATACAATCATACAATGGGAGAAAATAATCTCAACACAAAATTGAATAAAAGCTGCATCAAAAAGACAATGAAGTCATTTTTCTGTCTGATTAGTTAAGTAAACAGCTGACTAGAATTAATGTAGGTTACAGACAGATTACACAGTGGGTTAAATTCACCAGATTTTCAGCTCTGCTGATGTGAGTTCAAATTGTGGACAAAACCCTGGGGTTAATGATCTTCTCCTAGTCCCCATGTGTGCGTACCCTTAAACCACTTATAGTTTGGCAGCCTCTGCACAGGAAAGGGCCAGGACAGGGTAGCAAGACGTTTGCATGGGAGAAATAGGGCCACATATAAAAATAAAACCCTCACTACTAGCAAAACTAATGAAAAACCCATGGCCAGATGCAATACTGGGCCTCTTAGTTGGAAGATCACAAAATGCAGTTCAGGAAAGGAAGGCAGAAATGGCTTTATGCCATCTTTGTGTTCTGCTATTTCTGCTTGTCCAAGGGGCCAGAATGACCCTCAATATATGTTGATATATATTAGAATAGGCCCAGACGCTGCTCTGATTTATTGCAACCTTACACAGCTACTGAGGTTTGTTCTGTAGCCCAGAACAGCCAAAGCACAGGGTGCTTCAGTCACTCATCCTTTTTCCCACCCCAGCCCCACCTCAGCCTATTCCTATGCCGGGGACTACACAGGAGAGTAGTTCAGGGCTGCTTATGGCAGCCCTATACCACCACCATGCTTGGGGATGTAGGTGCTGGAACTAGGGGTGCTAGAGGTATGGCAGTGCCCCCAGCATGAAGTGATTTCCAACATACACAGGGTTTACAGTTTGGTTCAGAGTAGCAGCCATGTTAGTCTGTATTCGCAAAAAGAACAGGAGTACTTGTGGCACCTTAGAGACTAACAAATTTATTGTAGCATAAGCTTTCGTGGGCTACAGCGCCATACACATGCATCTGATGAAGTGGGCTGTAGCCCACGAAAGCTTATGCTACGATAAATTTGTTCTTTTTTTAGTTTGGTTCAATGACTCTTAGTGCTCCCACTATGCAAATTATTCCAGAGCCCCTGCGTGGGGATACAGATTTTCAGAAAAAGAAGTTTCTCTTCTGCATTCCAATATTGAGAAATTTGTTTTCATTCTGAATCAGAACAAGAAGTCTCAAAATTTCTCACAGAATGAAAATTCCAATAAATAAATAAATAAATAATTTGAGACCATTGAAATATTTTGTTTTGATAAGGTCTAATTGTTTCATTTTGATAAGTTAAAAAAGTTGCATTCTGACTTTATCATTCTGAGTTATTTGATTTTGTTTTCTATGTAATATTAAATGTATTAATACAATATAATACTAACATTAATATTTAATATGAAACAAGTCAAAACGAAACAGTCAAAATGATTTGTGTCAGCTTTTTCCCATAGAAAATTTTGTTGAAATCATAATATTCCTGCTAAATGTTTTGATTTAGAAGAAAGTACACTTTTTGACAGAAGAGTGTTGCATGGCAAAATTTTCCACCAGCACTACAACTTGGGGATTCCCTAGGGAACAATGTAAAGGGACCACAGCAGGTTTTTACCAATTTCACACAAAATTTTTACATTTTTAAAGTGAAAATGGGCCATGTTAAATTGAAGCAAGGCATGATTTTCAATATTGTATGTGTAAAATTTACATATGGCTCACATGTGAAAATGCCACCCATCACACATGCTGTCTCCACAAATTCAGATATATTTGAAGTTTTCTGCTTTGGATTTTAGAATTACTGGTAGTTTTGCATCTTCAAGGCAGAGTGGCATCAGCAGAGCTGTACTATTAGTTCCTCACTTGGTCCTCCTGCCTTAGTGCAGGAGGCTGGACTAGATGATTTTTTGAGGTCCCTTCCAGCTCTACATTTCTATGATTCTATGATGCTCTCATGTAATCAGGGATATGCTAAGATTTGGAGCACTGAAGACTCCACTGAGCAGGAATAACAAATGGGAAAGTAGGCTCCCAACATCCATCAGTGAGACAACTGGGTTCTGAATTCATCTTCATGGTAAAGAAGAGATACCTAAAGCTAGGTCTACATAGCCCATGGCTGGGAGGCCGAGTCGACAGAGAGCTGGGCTCATGCTAGAGCTCTAAAAATAACTGTAGGTAGAGCTTTAAAGTTGCGACTTGGGCTCTGAATACATTCTACCACCACCACCCCTCCTGGTCTCTGTAGGAGGGAAAGGGGTTGCAGCCAGGACTGGGAGACAGACCACTGGGTAAGTGAACTTTCACCTGCTGATCACATCCAGCAAAATTGAACTGGGGCAAAACACCAGTTTCTGTGTAAATTATTAGGACTTATTTTCACTATACCAGAAACAATAACACTGTGTGCTTCCTTTCTTACATAGCCAGACAGTTTCCTACTGCACTTGGTTTGCTTCATGGTATTGATGGTACTGAGAGAGCACAAAGCCCTCACACAGTGTAGACTCTCTCTCTCTCTCTCTCTCTCTCTCTCCTCAGGTTCATTGTATTTCTTTGTGTGATTTTTCCACTCTAAGTCAGGGGAAACTATTAGGAGAGAGACAGATTTCTCTAATGAGCCTAGAGGTAATGCAAAATTCATGTTCTTTCACCTCAGTTGGGTAAGGCATGATACAAAAATAGAAAAAGGGAGCCGCTGCTCTCTCTCTCTCTCTCTCTTTTTTTTTTTCAGAAGCAGGTACCCTAGTTGCTACTGGGCATCATGACCCACTTGTTCATTTTTAGGAAGAAGAGGATACTTTCAATGGGAGAAGCTCAAGCATTAGATTTGCTCCTTGGAGCATTAATAAAAGGGCTCAGTTAGCTTCATCTCATTATTTTACTATGAGTATTGACTTTGGCCTAGAGTCATGTATAGATAAAATGGTGCAAGGTCTTGTCCTAAGTGATTACTCAGAATTACAAATCATTTCACGTGTAACTGAATACTGCAGCCTAGCTGGCAACCTGCCCCTTGCTTTCCCCACCTCCAGCCCCCCTTCGCCTCTAATAAGAGTGTGAATCCAGCTTTGGCTGAAGAGGCAATTAATCTTATTCACTGAGATCTGAATTTTAATTCACCAGCATGAGAAGAACATACTTGCCTATCACATGGCATTATGCCAACAAAGATTTCAGAAAAATGGTTAATAAGTGCCTCAGTAGCAGGCAAGCAACAAGCAGCATATAGCTGTATATATGTCCTTTCTCTAACAGTGTAAATTCTATTAGACAGGACTGTTTTTTAGCGTTTGTAATTGGCTGATCACATCTGATCATGTATAAAGGTTACCCACTAAATGTATGTGTTTTAAAAGAAATGAGCAAGAAAGTGAGAAAAATAAATTTTAGTAGCACTGGGATTCTAAAAGCCCATTATTTTTAAGAGTACAGAGAGGATCAATAAAATAAAGGGACACATAAAAGCACTAGGTACTCTTGGTACATCCAAATAAAATAAAATTGAAAGCGTAAGGTTCAACTTGTAAAGCACTGGACAGGAGATGAACACATAGTCTGTTAGGGATATACCAGGTTTCCTGAGTGCATCTCCTGTGCTATATTTTAGCAATTTCCCCCTGAGCAAGACCCTAGCATTTTGTCCGAGGCTTCTTTCAAATCTAGACTTGGTGGGAAGGAAAAATAAAAATCTTGAAGCAGTTTCTTTGTGCAAGTACCTATGAGCAAGTATATGATTTAAGATATGTCCCTGCTTAGTCAGATATCAAATTCCTGTAAGGTCACAAAACAGATTTTCCCCTCTAGTTTAGTACTTCCCTAAACAGTATAAAATGCTTTCAGTCAGCCACTATACCAAGCCATCAAAGACATAAAAGTGCCTGCTCACAAATGAATCTTAGATTCAATAATAAAAAATATATAATATTTTATTTACTAAATATGATAAGATCTTTTATGGGAATATGGCATTGGCAACACTTTCGGATACAACCATTATTCCTACATTTTTAAAAAATGGATCAAAATATAGAAAGCAGTATGGTATTTACAGCAGTTATTTCATTTCTTTTGTAAAGATGATATTAGTATCTTAAAATAATACAATGTCATTTCATTGTTTAGAATATAACAGACTAAACAATATGGCCCCAATTCTGCAAGCAATTTAAGGACAGGGCTAGTCCACTGAAATCAGTGAGGCCTTGACCTTGCCAAATGGGGGCCTAAATTATTAACTATGAACTTTAGCGATATGTAATGGATCTAGCATTGCAATAATTGCTTTGTAGGAGCATATGTATTTTTGGAATTGACAGGGTAGCTGTTCATTTTTCTGTTCAAATGTATATGTGTTTTTAATGTTCTTTGAGAAACCTTTTCAGGTCTTTAAAATAGAAATAATTGTAATTTATACTCTAAGTTTTATCTAAAGGGTACCAGCTATTTAAAAATTTTCAACAATTGGGGAAATACTTCACAGACATAGTTTGAAATTTAGCCCCTTCTAGTTAAATTCTAAAGATTTATACAACATGCAGACCTGTGTTTAACCCCTTGGTGTGATTGGTTCCATTGCCTGTGCCACTGCTAAGTACTTAAGTATCAGGAAATAATGACTCTTGGAAAAAGGGGTTAATCTTGCAGTTTCTGGAGCTATTCTTAAGAGCTTTCTTGACAGAGTGTTGCATGGAATACATTTGGTTGTTATAATTATTATAACTAGCTGAGGGCCCATTATGTGATAGGGTGTACTCAATAAATCTTTTGCCAAGCTGTGGTCATTTTACATGTCAAGTCATATTTCTACTTTTTAGAGTTCAGATTGTCATAGAGAGTTTGCGTGTTTTTGTTCTACCTTTCCACTTCTTCAGTGACATCTCCTGGATTGTTATTCCTGGCTTATAATCATAGCATGAAAATTGCATTTTATCTGTTTCTACTTAAATAAAAAAACAGAAATAAAGAACCAATAGAAAGCTACACTTTCTAAACACCAGTTCACAACAGGGCTCTGCTATTCCACTTGTTCTTGGGCGCACTTCAGTGATGGGCAGCTGCACAAAACCTTAAAGCAGATAGGTGGATTGTGCAAAGTAAATCAACTGCCTTCTTAGAAAGGATTCCATATGACCTATAGATTGCACTAGTTCATCATCATTTGACTTATTTTAAGAATTAAAGCCAATTTGACATATACAGACCACGAGCTTTCTCATGATGTTTACCTGCACGCATGAGCTTGAAGACATGTACCGTTACCATAGTTGCATGTGCAAATTCAGTACCTGTTCCTGCACATGCCTCATTAGGCACCTAACTGGCAATGTATGCATATATTTACTAAAATTTGTATGCACAATGACTGTGGTTGAATTTGCTATCCAGAGCATGCTTTTGCAAGCTCATTTTTTGTACATATGGGCCACTAAAATCTCCATTTTTGAAAACATGATCCTAAATATCTAGTGATACATTATAAAGAACTGGTCAGTTTTAGGGCAGGAGAGGCTGATGTTAGTGATATATATAGTGATATATATATCCCAGAGATTTGACTCCTCCCTATGGGCCCACACAATCCACCATCAATGAGAAACTTGAACACCTGAATATTCAAATTACTCTAACAGCTGGGAGAGTTGCTACTTTTGACATACCATTTGACTGGCATTACAATGTTCTCTAAAGAAAAATAAAGTTATGAGGATCAAACTTGATTTCATGCAAAATAAGCTTAAAGTTTGCATCTGAGTTGGTGGTGCAGCCAAAAAGATAAGTGTCAATTGAGCAGAAATTCAGAGGAATGGGAACTCATTCCAAAGTATATTCACTGTTATTGATCAGATTCCCTAACACTCCTGACTATTAGAAAGGTGAAGGGACAATGACTTCTATTCACAATCCTAGAACTGGTCAAAATTTTGAAAATTAAAAAAAAAGTTGTTTTTTTTAAATTAATGAAATATGTGTGGGGTTTTTTTACTAGCTTATAGAATCACTGACATTTTTCAGAATTTAAAAATGATGATAAAATTTTTTGAAATTTTTTTTCTGGCATTTTTTACCAACTCTGCACCAACCATTCAGACCATCTCTGGGGAAGCAGAAGACACGTGAAATGAATTTATGAGTTAACATTTTTATTAAACACGGTGCTAAAAGACAGTTTCTGACACGTGATGTTTTAACATCCCTTAGTGAAGGAGATCTGGCACACTGACCATAGGATGGGCCAGCTTGGCAGGGGCTGCTCCATTGGGAGTAGAGAAAGGATGCTCTTGCCAGCTGTTAAGAAAATGAGGTGTTCACCTAGTAAAATGCCTAGTAATGATTCATATTAGTAAAATAGTTCCTTTGTGGCCATTAATTGAATTGTTTCTTGTGCAGTGCTCTTTCCTTTTTAACACAAATGACTGGATAGCATAGCTTTCACTGACCTCCAATGACATAGGGAGACGTGAAATCTGCTGAGCAACACTGGCAGGGGTGGCGCTGGGGTGTGAGGAGGTGCGGAGAGGGCAGATGTTTGATCAGAATCAAGCCCAGAGCCTTCTTCATTCCAACTCTGGATTTTATACTGACTTTTATATATTAATTTATTAACATTTATAAAACCTCGATTTCCAAGATACAGGCCTTGGTGGAACCATCTGGTGAGAAAGAATGCTTATCTGATGAAAGTCAAAATTTAGGGACAGATCTTCAACCTGTGTAAATCTGATTTATTCCAGATGAGTCTCTGGCCTTCTGAGTCCAACTATTTTCCTTCTTTTACAATGCCTTTTTGATTTAGGCTTGTGTACACATGTTCCATTACTGAATTATAGCATGTTATTCAGTATCTATTCATTAAACTTTAGGATCTCAATGCTAATGGAGATAGGAAAGGATTAAAAATGAATATGCACTGCAGAAAACAGTGGGCTTCTCTTATTTTTCTTCTATTTTGTAGGTGGGGAAAACAATTAAAGGACATTATGGGAGGAGGGGGGAAAACACAAGTGAAACCCTATCAGAGTTTTTTTATTGATCACAGAAAGCTGGCATTAAGCATTCTCCAGCCAAAACTCAAATGAATATCAGATTCATTTTAAAGAGTCTGCATCATGTTTCCCTGCATTGGGATTTTCTTACTTTATAGTGCATGGAACACAGAGGACAGATGATATAGCTTAGGTGTAGGTAATCCCCTACCCTGCGAGAGATTTGTAGACTCAGTGATCATGTAAATTATTAATTAAAAGTAGAGGAAAAAGAAAAGAGTAAACAGATTTGGTATGTGACCATGTTATTTGCTTTTAGCTTTGATAACCTCTCACATTTAATTACATGTAAAAGGCTTTCTTGTATCACTTGTCAAAATTACAAAAATAGATATTTTCGACTTCCTCTCTGGCACTTTTAGGTGTCCTATGAAAACCACAACAGGGTATTGAATGTATATGTTTGTCTGGGTGACTACTCTGCAAATCAAGATGGATGGGATTTTTTCCCTTTAATTAGTAAGCCCAGCTGGTCCCTGAGAAGGAGAGTGGGTTTGATTTTGTGGGACTTCTAGGCTATTGTACCACCAAAGTTTCAGTGATTCATTAGAGAACTGGCTTTCACTGGTTTAAGTCTCTCCAGCAGGGGATCACGACAATTTAGGCTGAGATCATGGATGGGGAGTGTTCTAACACAAATGCTAACATATTGTGTAGGGATTTATCATATAATGGGAGACGCATTTATTTTAGCTAGTTCTGACTCCTACAATCATCATAAAACGGTCAAAAGGATTTTCATACACTTCTAGCAGAATTCCCAAATCTTATCTCTTTTATTACCAGTTTTTTTCAGTGTTGACTCACTCCATCGTCCCCACCCGCAAAGAGACACTTCTTTTGAGATCAAGGCTTAAGGGCTATCCAGGCTGCACAAGTTTGGTTCTGGACTTTCATTTGCTATTTCAGTCTGAAGTCATCTCTTTCTAGAGGAGCTCAGATCTTTCCTTTTCATTCAGCAACTGTTTGTCAATCTGCCTTGCCTTGTGTGGGAGAGCTACAGCTCCATTCAACAGCCAAGAGAGGTTGCTACAAGCACAAAGCAGCTGGACCCTTATCTTAATGGAACCCCTCTGTATGTTAAAAGGCTTCCACTAGTCCAGGCACTACTGGTGACAAGCTGATTTCTAATTAAACCTGAAATTTCTATGTGGCAGCATATAATACTGCTACCAAGCCACCATCTTTTAAAATGTGATTTTCTACTAGGGTTTTGTATTTAGCAAGACTTTAGGGAGCTATATTTGCTGCTGGGGTTTTCTGCTGGTTTGCTAAATATACTGTAAGTAGCTCTGCACTCTGTTTTAAAACTTAATAAGTTTTTACAACTTATATCAATACCCCATAACTGAAAGTGTGTAATGATTCTTAGAGATGGGTGGTCCAATCCTGTTACAGATGGCCCATGTGCTGGTGTCATAAATGACCATTTTATAGATGGATAATGTACTAGAGTCATAATTCTTTATTGCTGATGGTTATTGCACTAGATCATGACCCTTGGATATTGAAAGTCAGTTTTTAATATCACAACCATTTAGGGAGGTTAATGGACTAGGTTTTGCAGTTTTTGACCTTTTGCTGCTGAGGGTTAGAAGGTTGCATTTGTGCACTAAACTACCAGAACATATCTGTTTATTTATCTTAGCTGTAATAGACATAGTTACTATTTTTCTCATGAAGCTAAGAGCAGTGTGACTTGCAAGAAGCTAAGTTGTCAGAGCTGCAGCTTGTGAGAAATGTGCAATATGAGATTATGCAATTCTTATTAATGAAATAGTGTTTGTTAACTTTTAATCCTTATGATGTTTTATGCACAAAAATATAGTTGATGTTAGACTTTATCTGGTAGAAAAAAAAATGAAATCAGTAGTCCTGATTAAAGAAATGTTTAAGGGGTCACGGAAGGTTATGTGGTTGGCTAAGCTACCTATTTGTGGCTGGTTCAGGTGATTTGTGTACCCATCTGAAATGGTCACAGGGGATTCATCACAAGGCTTACGCCTTGCTGTTTAAGTGCATGACTTCCCTTGCTTCAGAAACCATTTCTCCTGTGCTATAAAATGTCTGCAACATAAAGGCAGCCATTTTAGTGCTTCTCTGACAGTAAGCCTGGCATTAGGTCTGTGGCATCAATAATGATAGTGAGTACAGCACATAAACATAACAAAAAATTAAAAACCAGGTTTTCTTCCTTTTACTAGCCCAAACTAATTTGTTTTTATTTAGGAAGTAAAAGCTGTGGGGAGAGAAGGGAGGGCAAAGGAAAGATGCCTCTGAGCTTTACAGTAGTCAAACACATTGAGGGAGGAAACAGTCATTAAATCCTGGGTGTAAAGAAAAACAATATATTTTTAAAAAAGAAGTTTGTTTTTAAATATAAATGTGTGTTTTGATTTTTTTATCTTGTTTCCTAAAAGGGATCTAATGAAGAGAGACCTTGACAACAGAGCCAGAGAGATGGTGAAATCATGGGAGCAAGAAGTGGGGACGCTAAAGAAAAAAAGTCAAAACATAACAGCATCTCTAAAGATTGCCACCCAACCAAAGCTACTATGGCAAAAGCTGTAAGCCTAAAATTTCTGTATAGTTCTGGTTACATGTGCATGCTACATAAACCGGCATATTAAATCAATTCTCTTCAAAAAGTATATTTGCAGCCTTCTCAATCATTTCCAGTGTAAAAGCTGGATTTTTACTTAGTTATTTTAAAGGCTTTCCAAACAGCATTTGTTATTACTATTATTTCTTAATAAAGTTACTTATGTATTAATTCTACAGTACTATGCCTCTGTGGGGAGGTTTAGAGGCAAACAAAGCATGTTCCGACCTCAAAGAGTTTATAAAAGATTTCATTCAGACCTAACAGATCTGAATTTTTCATCCCTATTTATCCTTCTTCTGCTCATCCCCACCACCTTTTCTTTAACTGCTTCTTCTTGTCTATTTCAGAAGGGCAGGTGGGAGTGTGGCACTTTCACTTGTGAAGTCTGCAATGCTGAATGATTCCAATATAATCAAACTACACTTTTATAGTGTTCCTTTCTGCCATGCAGCCCAGAGTGCTAACAGACTAATAAAATTAGCAGCTCAGATAATGATGAGCAGGGCAGGTCAAACAAAACAATCTTTGAGCCTTGGAACTGAACCTGAAATGGTATTGGTCACAAACAGGCCAGAGACAGTGATGAGGGGTGGTGAGATAGGACTTAGCCAAATCCTGAAAATAGATATTTGGGGAGTATTTTTGATGCACTGGAAGATGGATCCTGTATGCTGCTGAGTACCTCCTGCAAGTTAACAGGAAGTCAAAGTAGACTAAATTAGTTTCAGTCAATAGGAACTGAGAGAACTCAGCACCTTGCAGAATCAGGCCCTAACACCCAACCTGTTTGTTTTTGTTTTGTTTTGGGTTTTGGGGTGGGTTTATTTTGTAATCACTTTCCAATCAGAATTGTGTTTTCTGAGTTATCTAGATGCAAGGGATATTTCTAACTCTAGCTCATCTGTAGTTGATTATCTCATTTTACCTTCAGCTTGACTCCATTTGCAATGAAAAAAAGATATCAGTTAACCAAATGTTGATGTGATGAAGTACTTCTGATGTGGATTTTTTCCCCCAGGAATGTTTGGGGAGATAAAAGTCAACAGTACATTTGCAGCTTGAGTTTATGGAAATTTCCTGAACTCAACCAAAAAGCTTACGGATTTCACTGCACGATAGGCAACGTTTCTTTATTATGGGGATCTAATCCAAAGCTGACAAAGCTGCCATATAAATTGGGGGGAGGGGGCGGGGAGAAGATATCTTTTGAGATTTACACTGGTGCAAGTTAGGTGCAAGTGCTTTTTTGCCTATCAAATGGGTGACCGTCCGATCAATTAACTACAGAATATAGTACTTAAAGTGATGAAGAAAGACATTGGATGGTCAAGTGATTAATGCCAAGCTCCCTTTCCCAGGTTAGAAATCCTAATTGTGTTTAGCACTGACCTCCATCCTCATTGCTATCAATATATGTACAAGATTTTAACTGAGACTGGAAAAAATAAATAATTCTCTCCAGCTTTTTCTAAAAAAAAATAAAAAATCTCTTTTTACAGAAACAAAACAAAAAGACATAGCATAGTTAAATGTATCATTCTTTTCCCTATCTGAAACGTGGCTCCTGAGGGATAATAGTGTTGAATTGCTCAGTTACATATTTTGTATTTCCTTCCTATTTTACTCTTTCTCTCCCCCTTCTCCTTTACTCATTGCTTACTCCTTTTTTGTTTGTACAATGTTCTTTTATTCTGAGCAATATAACATTTTAGTTCTTGTAATAAATGCCTTCATGTGAAGCAGTTCAGCTTAGAGAATGTTATTAGACTGTGCTCTCAGGCAGTGCACCTTCACACGATCAATACAAATCTGGGGTTCTGTTCATTCCTTCTTTGCTTAAATTCTCTGCAAATGTGCAAGAGAAGCAGCAGAGGGTGTCATCAATCATGGGCTACTGTGACATATGCTGAAACCTGACCAATGTTGAGATGTTTTAATAAGGCATCCATTAAAACCCTCAAATAAATTGCAATTTGAAAACAGAACATAATACCGGCCAAGTTTTCCTCATCCATCTTGTGGCATGTCATGTAATGTAATTGCACTGTTAATTTATCCAAGAACTTTCTCAGTACACTGTTTCATTGGCATTGCTTAATTTCCCTGAAGACTATTTGTGTATATGTGTGTGTGCACGTGTGTGTCTGCTTCTGCTTCAGGGGTAGAGTAATGTTTCTGCTTAGCATGGCATTAGCCAGAGAGCTAATCAAAGATTTGAAATGTTTGACATTTTGTCAATGGCTCCTCAGCTTTCTGATGTAGCCTCACCAGCTCTGGCCTAGAGCATGACCCCCTTCCTCCTCCTTGCCCAACTTGCCATTGGTTTATGCCCCTCAAGAGTGGGATCACTCACAGTGCCTGTGGATCCCATCAATAAATATTGACAAAAGGGTTTAGGGACCATTTAAGATCGCAAAGCAATGGCACTCAAAATAAGACAATACTGATTTCTGTTCCCTTGCTCAGGATGTGTGCATGGAGTTTTGACAAGGATGAGGAAAACGTGAAGCTGTAAATCAATAGGTAGGAATGAAAAAGTGTTTTTGTAGAATAATGTCAAAGTGATTACATTTAATATATTTTTTTAAAAAGGGGCTGGGAGGAAATATACAGGCAAGATCTCATATAGATTTCTTTGTCTTCCACGCATAAATCTAAAAATAAGCAATGCAATTCCTCATATAGAGCTGCATCAGCAGATTTTTTCACTTTTATTTATTCTTCTGGGTTTTTTTACTCAATTGTTTATCTCTTTTTGCTGTGAAAGAAACCATTGATAGGCATAACACAGGGCTGCCATGTACATTCAGTTAAAATCTAGTCTGCCACTCTAACTATAATACCAATCAGATATTGGTTTAAATCTATTAAATGTCTTCTCAAGGTCCTCCATTTTGAAGAATTAATGGGAGTAGACAAACAAAGGGTGCTGACTATTTTTTTTAACAAAATGAAATCACTGCTATATATCAAACGATAATAATAAATAGTTATCAAAATAAATAAACAAGGGCAATTACATGTATCTTCTACAACTGATATCTGTTAGGACAACATTCACTTTTTTAGTAGGGTTGGTCCAAATGTCAAATTTGGCTTCACTGATTTTAGATGTGCTGTAGGCATGTATCTAATCAAAAATTTTGGCCTTTAAGAGTCTGGTTTTCAGAAGTGCTCAGGATGACAGATATTGCAATCCCAATCATATATTTGGGGATCATTGTATTCAGTTTACGGTTTACATACCGAGGTTCAAACTGGATTTTCCAGAAACTAGGAGAAAAAAGAAAAAACTTGGGATATATAAATGCTGAGTTTAAACAGACTCAAGGCCTTCATTTTGAGTGAGCAATCGGACAGGACATTTTGCCTAACAGGAGGCCCTAATTCTACTGAAGAGTTGGAATGGCTGTGGCCTACGAGGGCCTAAAAGACTGAGGGGTGATTTCTGGTATGTTTATTAGTAAGCATGTAGGAACTTTTATTGTCTTTATGTGTTTTTTCTGTGGTATTTTGTCAAAAAAAAAATTCTTCTCAGAAAGCTGTGTGGGAACTTGTAAATCTTGTAACTGCAGGCACACACAGATCATTGTCCTTGGAGAAAAAGCAAAGCACAGGGGGTGGTGTTTAGACATACTGGCTTACTGGAGGTATCACAGTGTATGGCAGGAATATACAGCCTTTAATTACTGTCAGAAGGGAGTGGGCATGGGTCCCTGCCCAGAGACAGGTGATTGATAGAGTCCTGAAACCTGACTGGGCACTCCTGGAGTGGACACAAAGTCCAGGCACAGTTATCATAAAATGATGACACTCAACACCCCGAATTCCACTGGAAGTCATTGGGAATGGCAAGTACTCAGCACCTCTGAAAATCAGGCTCTGAATGTCCAGGGGTGAGTAGCGAGGGTATTAAGTGCATAACGGATTTTCAAGCCATTGTACTTCTAGAATCCAGCTCATCACTTTAAGTACTGTGAGATCATTTAAGAAAAAAAAAAAGCTCTATTTTCTACAAGCACCTGACGTTTCATTTTTTGTCATCAAATTTAGGCATCAAAATATAATGCATTTTAGCAAAGGCATATATACGAGGAAATCTTACTGCTGTCACTAACAAGGGTTTCCTTCCATGTATGGAGGGCAGTTGACAAAAGCAACAGAACAATAGATATTATCCATCAAAAAGCCTGAATTGTTAGGGCTCAAAGCATCATTTATATGGACTTCAGCTACAATTCTGCTAATAATCAACATTTTCAGAAAAGTAAGTGTGCATTTGTCTGCAGAAAAAAATGTGCATTTGCTCACTTAATTTTTCCATGCAATTACCATAATTTCACATCCAAATTAAGCAACTCTATGCACATACACTTCCTTGAAATTCAGGTCTTATCTGTAGCATACATGCCGTCCCTTTTTTATCCTTAAACATTTAAAATAATAAATTTAAAAGTGCTTTAAAAATTATTTCTGTTCAATCAGTCTTAAAAATCCTCATTGTGATTATCTAAGGGTGATTTTTTTAATCCATTATGCAGTGAACATCGGTGAAACCACCCAGTTTTGCCACTGATTACAATGACATATCATTAGTGCAATAATCATATTACTTACATTTTTTTATTTTCAATTTATGGAAAATTCAAATACCAGGGTAACATTATTTAGCTAAAACAGGACAAAGAAATATTTTTAAGGGTGACCATTGTCCTGTGTGTATGAACTACTGCTTTGGATTAAACTGACATTTCATTCCCACTCTTGAAATTCATGAGAGTAATGAAATGTCAATACATAGGGAACAGGAACTTCAACTCCTTCAATATAATTCAAGGAAAAGAAGTGAATATGAATATGAAGATATTGATTAATGTGAAAATGTGTGTTTGGTGAATAATTTAAATAAAGTTCCTGTGTTTGTTTTATACAATTTGAGCACGATTCTCACGTATACTAAAATTGCTTTACGCTGCTCGTTCTCATTGTGGTTGCTTTTACGTGGCCAGAGCAATGTAGAGCAGTCTTAGGGGCTAGTCTACACTGGAAACGTTAAAGTGCTGCCATGGCAATGCTTTAACGTGGCTTGTGTGGTAACGGCAGAGCGCTGGGAGAGAGCTTTCCCAGCACTCTAAAAAACCACCTCCACGAGGGGCGAAGCTCCCAGCGCTGGTGCACTGTCTACACTGGCACTTTACAGCGCTGAAACTTGCTGCACTCCGGGGTGTGTTTTTTCATACCGCCTGAGCAAGAAAGTTGCAGCGCATAAAGGGTACATCTACATGGCAAACAAAGGTGTGATTGCAGTATGGGTAGGCATATGTAGATGGCTCAGATAACAATGGTAGTGAGAAAGTGCCAATGTGGGCTTCGGTGCAGGCTAGCTATACCAGTACTAGCCTACCAGCATGGGCGGCAGGTTATATATTTGTGTGGGGCCCGGGCCCCAGCAATATTCAGGGCTGGGCGCCCTGCTCCAGCAATAGTTGGAGCTGGGTCTCTTCCCGCCGCCCCCCCCCCCCCCCGTCCTGCCTGGATCGGCCCCGGCCACCGCAGGTCTCCCCCCGCCGCCGCGACCCTGCCTGGAGCAGGTCCCAGCCCCCGCCTGCCACCCCCCCTCCGCGTGTTCCCCCCCCTCCGCCGCGTTGTGTTGCGTCCCTGCCTGACAGAACGCAGCGCGCCTCTCCCCTGCCTGCTGCCCGGAGGGCTCCCAGCAGATTTGCTGTCTGCTGCCGCAGGGTCCTAGTGCCTGCCCACCGCCAGTACTGGCAAGGCAGGCTGCCCTTACCCTGAGCCTCTCCAACCCCAAACCCTCAGCCCCAGCCAGAGCCCTCATTCCCCCCGCACCCTAATCCTCAGCCCCAGCCCTGAGCACCCCCACATCATGAACCCCTCATCCCCCTGCACCCTAATCCTCAGCCCCAGCCAGAGCCCTCATCCCCCCGCACCCTAATCCTCTGCCCCAGCCCTGAGCGCCCCCACATCATGAACCCCTCATCCACAGCCCTCACCCCACACTCCAAACCTCTGCCCTAGCCCTGAGCCCCCTCGCATCATGAACCCCTCATCCACAGCCCTCACCCCACAGCCCAACCCTCTTCCCTAGCCCTGAGCCCCCTCCTGCATCATGTACCCCTCATCCTCAGCCCCACAGTCCTCACCCTGCACTCCCTCCTATCCCCAAACTCCCTCCCCCTTCCCACACACCCCTTCCCAACCCCAAACTCCATCCCAAAGCCTGCACCCTTCACCTCCTCCTGCACACCCACCCCCTGCCCCAGCCCAGAGCCTGCACCCAGCACCCTTCCTGCACCCTAATCCCCAGCCCAGGATCTGCACCCCAGACCTCCCCCGCCGAGCCCCCTCCCAGAGCCTTAGGCAGGTGGGGGCGGAGTTGGGGGGGGCGGAGTTGGGGGCGGGTTCTGGGCCCCACCAAAATTTTTACAAACTTGCCACCCATGCCTACCAGGGATTCGGGATATGTACTTGGGTTACTGGCCCATGTTGGGGTCCATGCTACTGCATCTTCACTGCTATTATTATCCACACTATCTCAATTAAAGCTAGCATGGACATGTCTACCTGTGATGAAATCATACCTTCATTTGTGATGTAGACATACACTTAGTGTAAATGAGAATCAGGCTCGGAGTTTAAAATAAAAAGAAACAACAAAATAGAGTAAGCAGAGGCAAAGCACAAAGAACATACTCATGCATTTAAGATACAGACGTGCACCCTTTATAGAAATCAACGGAATGACTATTTAGTTTCTCAAAGAAGAAACACAGGGACATTTAAAGGATAAGGGTTTGACTATACCTGCCCCAGTTAACCCTGAGAGTTTTTTTTTAAATGAGTTGATTTGTTTTACTTTTTGATTTCCTTTCTATGAGCTCTTTCTTGAACTAATTTACAATTTTTGCATCTATTGCTCGCTTCAGCAATGTGTTCTATATTCACTCACCCTTTGTGTAATTAAATTCTGCTTGAATTGCTTATAGGCTTAAGCTCCCTCCTTAACTTCAATCTGTGACCTCTTGTTTCTGAGTTACTAAAATTATACTGAGCTTACCATATATAACCTTGTTTGACTACTAAAATACCTGTGTCTGAATTCAATTTGAAGTTCAGATCTATGGGCAAAAAACTATGTAAACTTACATTTTAATAGAAACCTTAATCCTTAAAAACCCCTAACATTGTTGTTGACATTTTAGAACCCTAGTGAGATAAAATTCTATTTTACATTATAAAAAAAAACCCAGCCACACACAAAAACCCCAACAATCAACAAGCAAGCAAACAAGAACATGCCCTTCACCCAGCTCTAACATTGCCTGCCCCCACAAAAAATATTAGTTTAAATATTTTTTACTCCAAACATGGATATGATTGAATGTTTTAAGCTCCCATTTGCTCTATTTATAATATGCATTTTTATGTACTTTCCTAATGCCCTTGTAGTTATGAGTTTCTTAAAGCAACAGCCTCCTTTTTAACTCCATTGATTTGAAAACAATCCTGGGAAAATGTGCCAGTAAACCAACATGACCACATGCAATGATATTTTCAAGACAACCTCAAGAGAAAACCATTTAAATTTCATAGCATAAATCTGCGTTCCTGCCCAACCTTCTGTTAGCAAGTTGCTTGCAGAACTCTCATGCTAATTCTCCACCAAACCTCCAGTTTTATGAAAGCTATATTTTACCTGTTTGGTTATTTGCAGCCACAGGAGAGTTGAAAAAGGAATATTAGCACCACTCACATTTTATACTGGGAGTCACAGTACTTGGTTGACCCCTTTTTCAGGTCCTATTGAATTTCCTATACAAAGGAAATGAAAATGTTTTATATTTAATACAGCAACACATAACAAGAGGTTTAGTTATTATGTGTAGTGCTGCAATTTTCAGCTTTGGTTTCAATGCTTTGAATAGAAGTGAAAGTGAATTTTTCTGCTTTTGTTATTTATCCCTAATCAGCTTTGATATAGCATATATATGATAACGAGAGATATATATATTTTAGTGGTTTTTACTTCCATTTTACAGCTATGAGCGAATTAGTGAAATGACTTGACCCAAGTCAAAAGCAACTCACACTGGATTAGACCTCATCCACCTACTAATTCCATCCTCCAAAGCCGTTGTTCTAACTACTAGACCATGAAGTCAATATTATGATTTTATTTAGATTGTTCAAATCCTTTCATTACTAAATAGAATACAGAAAATACATGGTGCCCCTACTGAAGTCAGTGGGGGCAAGTACAAGCTGGGTAATAAGAAATGGCTAATTGCAACTGAAATAATGTCCTGAAATCTAAAAAATCATAGGATGGCAAAATTTACTCACTACTGAAATTATAACATTTTTTAAAAATGAAGTATTTGAGGTTCATTCATGAACAATCATACTTTTTATTTTTCTTCTATCCCCAAATAAAATAGGTGTTCAAGTAGCCCACAAAATTTAGAAGGTAAGACTGTCAAATGTAGTTTGTACAAACCAATTACAGGGAACCCTGGGGGTTTTACAACCACTCAACACATACTTTGCACATTTTAAAAAAAAATCATACAAGAAGCTTCTTATTAAGAACGGTCATACTGCATCAGACCAATGGTCCATCTAGCCCAGTATCCTGTCTTCTGACGGTGGCCAATGCCAGGTACTTCGGAAGGAATGAACAGGGTGATTATTGAGTGATCTAGCCCCTGTCACCCAGTCCCAGTTTCTGGTAGTTAGAGGCTTAGGACGCCCTAACTATCACCCTAATAGCCAGTGATGGACCTGTCCTCCATGAACTTATCTAATTCTTTTTTTGGACCCAGTTACAGTTTTGGCCTTCACAACATCCCATGGCAACAAGTTCCACAGATTGGCTGTGCATTGTGTGAAGTTGTATATCCTTTTGTTTGTTTTCAGCTTACTGCCTATTAATTTCATTGGGTGATTCCTGGTTCTTGTGTTATGAGAAGGGGTAGATAACACTTCCTTATTTACTTTCTCCACACCAGTCATGATCTTATAGAAATCTATCAGATCCCCTTCCCTCTGCCATCTCTTTTCCAAGGTGAACAGTCCCAGTCTTTTTAATCTCTCCTCATTTGGAGGCTGTTCCTCCCCCCTAATCATTTTTGTTGTCCTTCTCTGTATCTTTTCCAATTCTAATCTATCTTTTTTTAAGTGGAGAAACCAGAACTGAACACAATATTCAAGGTATGAGCATACTGTGGATTTATATATAGTGGAATTATTATATTTTCTGTCTCATTATCTATCCCTCTCCTAATGGTTCCTAATATTCTGTTTGCTTTTTTGACTACTGCTGCACATTGAGCAGATGTTTTCAGAAAACTATCCACAATGAGTCCAAAATCTTTTTCTTGAGTGGTAACAGCTAATTTATTCATAGATTCTAGGACTGGAAGAGACGTCGAGAGGTCATTGAGTCCAGTCCCCTGCCCTCATAGCAGGACCAAATACTGTCTAGCGAAGACCATCCCTGATAGATATTTATCTAACCTACTCTTAAATATCTCCAGAGATGGAGATTCCACAACCTCCCTAGGCAATTTATTCCAGTGTTTAACCACCCTGATAGTTAGGAACTTTTTCCTAATTTAGACCCCATCCTTTTGTATGTATAGTTAGGATTATGTTTTTCAATGTGCATTAATCAGCACTGAATTTCAATCTGCCATTTTTTGCCCCTTCACTCAGTTTTGTGAGATCCCTGTGTAGCTCTTTGCAGTCTGCGTTAGACTTAACTATCTTGAGTAATTTTCTATCATCCACAAATTTTGCCACCTCACTGTTTACCCCTTTTTTCAGATCGCTTATGAATATATTGAACAGCACAGATCCATGGGGGACACTGCTATTCACTGGAACGATTTTCTCAAAGTAAATGGTGAAACTCAACTACATGAAGAAAGTAAGATATAGAGCAAAAGGGATAAACATAGTGATGTGATTTTTACATAAGAATGGCGAGAGAAACAGAATTACTTAAAGAATATTTTTTAAAAAAACCCTAAAGCTGATTTGACTAATTCGTCTTGGCATTTTCTTCCAAGTTCTAATACTTCTTGGCATTTTCTTCCAAGTTCTAAACTAATTTAGTGCAGGAAAATACAGTACAGTTAGCATTCAACTTTAATTGCAATGAGGTGACAACATACTGAGTAACTCATTATGAGTTGTAGATGTGTTTACAATGAGTTGACAATGTGTTGGATAAAGTGTTCTTCTAAAGTTGTAGATCTATTTACAGTGAGCAGTGGGGGAATGTTCATTAGTTGTCGATTTGTTTGTTTACATTGTTTTCGATTTGCAATTGCGATAAAACAAATTGCAGACTGATGAAGGATGATTGTTTGTGTGCTTTAATGATTTACTGTAGTAGCTTGTCTGAAAACGTACTTAACTCTCCTTCATCTGTCAGTTTCCATTGCAAAAGCTTCCAGTCATAATAGTTTTATTAGCACAGCATGGGCCATTTCTAAGAACATTATGCATCTAAAAAATCTTGGTGCTTTCCTGTTCAGTCTGTTGTATTTTGGCGGGGTGTGCTGAACAGAATTCTTTCTGCTTCGTACAAGCTTATACCTTTTAAGGTTGCAACTTGAGCAGAAATTAATGAGCTCCAAGATGTACACATCTAAAGCTGGACACAGTCTTTTTCTGAAAATTCTTTTCTAATTGCTGCCAGTCAATGATGTCAGGTGTTTAAAATCCTACTGCTGTCTGCTACTACTACCTAATCCAAAAGGACTATTTAAAAATTACCATCAGGTTATGCTGGGTTATATGACACAATGAAATCCAATATACACTGGAGAGCACTGAAAAGCTCCTTGTTACAGTGCCTCTTTCAATAGTTTGCAGTAATTTGGTATAATCTACATATAATATACTGTGTTGTCACAGTAACTGTATTCTCTTTCATAACTTCTGTCCAAAATAAAGTACAGACAAAAAATAATTTTGTTGATTGTATTGTTTCCACATCTCATTACACATATTTTCCATCACCATTCCCTGTTGCCCAGGAACAGGTGGGTTTCACAAGTTCTCTGTCTTTCTGAATTATTTTCAAAGAGCATCATATTACATATTCAACTCTCCTTTCTCTCACCACCCTCCACTGTACCCACTGGTAAATGATGCAAAGACTCATCATCTTGCAATGATTAGAATGGGATATTCATGCAGCCTGATTTGAGTTTCCCACCTAAACTGATGGAACATGGAAGCATGCAAATCCCCATTATAAATAAGGAAAGCCACAGTTTGCACAGATGGAGTTTCAGTTAGGGGTAAATAGCAGTATTGCCAACCTCAAATGTTCAAAAATCATGAGTCAGGCTCACCCAAAATCATGAGATTGGTTTTAAAATCATGAGATTATGTAAAAATAATAGATTTGGTGGTATTTTTATTTGCCTTACTTTTTGAGCCTTAAGGGTATGTTGGGGTCACATTTTGAAGCTTTCTCCACAGCCACGTGGGCTAGAAACTTACTTTTTCTTTAAGAATGAAGACTGAAATCATCACATCTCCACTTGACTCCAGGAGCTGGGGCTTTAAGGAAAACAATAATTATCATGAGGCTCGTGACAAAATCATGAGAGTTGGCAACCCTGACTAGAGCTGCATCCATTTATAGCTGCACAGAATTTGTTCCAGTAAATGCAAAGTATAGATACAATTGTGCCCTAAAGAAGTCAGTAGAAGTTTGTCATTGATTTCAGTGTGGCACGAATGAGTCCCAAATCAGAAGTATGTGCTGCCATATCCAACTCCACCCTCCAAAATCCTGCTTTCTAATACTAACTGCTAAAGAGAAAGGTAAGATGAGCTCAACACTGGATCACTATGAGAAAATTCTCATGACTGGTGAAAAATCACATATTTCAAAATGAATGGGTGAAAAGGTATTCCTTCTTTCCTCACTTTTTTCCCCTCAAAAATGAAAAGTAGTCTGTGCAGGCAAAAAAACTACCATTTCTGCCTCTGAAAGCAAACACTGGTACTTGTTTTGTATGAGTGTATTCCACATCATATCTGTGTTTTTATATGGGTGCTGCCAATTTTTCAGCCACATTCTATTCTCAGATGCTTGCATAGACTTCCTTGTAATGGTTAGTAAGGGTTTCCAATAGATATCCGAGGGAAGAATTTGTTCCTAAAAGCTGATATACTACATATAGCACCAGCTCTAGCTGGTCTAAATTAACAGAGCCCCACTGAAGTGAAGGGAGTTGTCAATTCAGGGAAGTTGAGGATCTGGACCACAATGTCCTGAAAATACGCAAGTTGTCCTCATCAATTTCTCTTAGCTTTTAGAGACATCAGCAATACCTGTAAGCCAGAAGTGTTAACACAGATTTACTAATGTTAAAACAAAACAAAAACAAAAACCCTAACGATAGTTGCTTGCTCTAAGTTTCATGATTTTCCATCTTTGTTCTTTGCACCTTTTCCTTACTATGCCATTATACAATTCATGTAATGAACACAAGTTTAAGTTTTCAGTCTATTGATCCTTATTATGCACATAAATTATGGACACTTTGCACCCACATCAGTTATACACAAAGGAAGGGGCTTGCACCTGTAGAAAGGAGTTCAGCCTCTATGGCCTATCCCTCCCTTCGAGGGCATGGGACCTAGGCAGGCTGGGGGCAAGAAGGGGCTACTGAAGGAGCTGGGTAGGCTCCCCCCGTAATTGTATCGCACAAAATTGTGGGAAGAAGCAAAAAAGTATCTTAATACATCCACTGGCTTGTCACTACATACTGTTTAGGGGCTCCAGGGATATCAAGGGGGGAAGTTTATCCACTGTGGTACTGTAGAGCTAAAAGTGCTGCAAGGCCGTAATGCAGTCACAGGTCTCCACATGGATGCCTCTTTTTCACTGCAGAACCCAGAGATCAGCAGGTTTTCTGATCTGAATCCCTTGCTTCTTCTGTGGGAAAGGAACAGGAAGAGAGAGGAAACCACACCCCCAATGGAAGAATTCCTAGGACACTTCTATAAATGAAACTCTCTCCTCTCTATGCATTATTCCTACATAGGAGAGAATGATGCTCTATGGTAATGCAATGGAAAGGCTGTGATTTTTATTGCCTTAATGAGTAATGCTTTGATAGCACTTTGAAGATAAAAAGCACTCTAAGAGCACTAAGTATTATTTGATGTTGACATAGCAGCACAATGAGGACAAATGCATGCATGAAATTAAGCAGAAAGCCATAACTTTTATTAAACTTTTACACAGGGAGGGGTGCTACCAGCCCATTGCCCATACTCTCCTATATCAGGCATTTCATTGGTTCCAGTGCATGGGTTGCAGGGCTACTTACCATATAATCCACAACTGGTGCTAGGGTTACAGAGCTTCCATACCATATATGCAAGGTAGGCTCTTCTCAGCCTATCCCCCAAGAATAAGCTCTCTCTGAGTGCTACTACCTTCCCCCCGGCTGAGGGGAACAGAGGGTGCAAAAGGGTGGGAATATCATCCCACGAGAAACACAAGGTCTGACTTCAGCCCACAAAGGCCACAAGCTCTGACCCTATCACATGAACTCAAGACGCCGTACCAAAGTCCCAAGTCTTTTGCCTCTAGGAACTGTTCATTTTATTCTCCTAACCACACAGGAAACCAGCCACAAGTTGCACCACAGAAACAACTCCACTCTATTATCTCAGTTAGGCAGTAAGTGCATACCTACTCAACCCACTGCGGCTTGAAGGTGCTGTGAGGAAGGCACAAAAATTCTCTGGTCCTCTGCCAAGTGGCCCATGGAAAAAAAATTCCTCCCTGATCCCCTAAATAGGAATTGGCTAGACCTGCAACATCTGTCAGCCCTAGATCCCATTCCTACTTTGGGTGGGTAGGGTGGGGCTGCTGGAACAGAGCTAAAAGAGGCTCCACATGGCTGCTGAACTGGACTAAATTCTGGGAGCTGGGGAACTCTGGTCAATCAGCACCCTTCTCTCCCCCAGCTGGTCAATGAATGCCAGAGACTCGCTGGGGGTGGAGCTTCCTATTGTCCCTTGATTAGTGTCTCCCTTTCACCGCTGGTCCCATCAAGATCTCCCAAGATCTCTGATGTGGGTGGATGGCATTTATATTATTATCATCATGATGTTATTCATCACCAACAAAATTCAGAGTATATATTCCCTCTGACTTTATATATTCCCACTGACACACACTTAGCAAAACTTTATGATAACATGCTCATATTCTATAATAAATAATAATAGTTAATATCTGATTAGTGCATTTTTCTAGCAAATCAGAGGAAACGAATTGTAGCATGTGAAAAAGACACACACACACGAGTCTTCATACATGATATAGCAAGCTATTACAAACCACTTTGAACTGGAGTACAAAAAGGTGGAGGTTTTTTTAGATAGCTCAGGTATAGTACAACACATTTTATGTAGCAGCCTGTATGTTACCTTAATTTCAAATATTACCCACTCCCTTGTTATGTAATGCTGTTTCTGGCATTGTAAAACTCCTTGCTCTTTCTATTTTCTTCACATATTAGGAGGTGGTAATTCTAATTATACCAGATGGAAAACACTGCTGCAGAACCAGCTGCAAAGGCTGTGAAGCCAATCTCAGGTTCATGCCCCACCATCAGGAATGTTCTTTATATGCAACAGTTACTGTTCATTTTAGTAAAAAATAAATAAAACAGATTTTTATGATAAGACAGTAGAGGGTTAATGTTCTAAAGGATAAGTGGGAGACACTCATAGAAAGCCCATTAACAAATAATTGGAGTTATGGGCATGCATCCACCCACACTGCATGGAAAACTGACTAATTTTCATACACACTGAAACTTTGCGGCTGATTCTGTACCATCCACTGAGTCATTGGCCTCAGCTGGGAATACAGCTATGCACATGTTCTTCCACTAGGAATTAAGATAGAGATTTTATTCACTAATTATTAAACACTGGAAAACTTTTATAAGAATTGAATATTATGTACAAACTCGCTGATTCTAAAGCTCAATTGGTAGCAGAGAACTATAGAAAAGATCAAGGGGAAACTGCTGCTCATGTCATTTTCACAATATCTTACCTACATATTAATGTTCCAAGAGGACAGCTGCTGCTGAAGCTCATGCTCATCTCTGCAAGTGAAAATTGATGAAATTTAAACCAGCTTTTTACCTGGACATTTTTTAATGGCAGAATGTTTCAGCAATCTAGGAATGGTAGACACCTATAAATGTATAATGTGATGGATTAGATTGTAATGTAGTCTTGATGCATATGAAGGTGGTGTTTGCCCTTCAGTGCAAATCCATTTTTATGTCAAAAGGAATCCACTGGAATTAATAGTGTTTTGTCCAGTCAATAAGAAACACAGTACAGTATAGTAGTACTTTCCTTAAAAGAGAGTCTTATTCCGAATAATGTAAAGAATTAATAAAGAAATCAAAGTTTCATAGGTCTGATGTGATGTGGATTTGTGATTTGTGAACTACAAACGTGAACTTACAAAAAGTTGGTAAGGAAACCTTCATCTCCATGTCCATCTCAGTAAGTGGCATCAACTGTGAACCTGCAATAGTTCATGTATCCATTCTGTGAAGGATGTACTCTTTTATGTGAACTCAGGGCATGTCTACATGAGGACACTCTGGAAAGTTAACTAAGGGTGCGAATTTTAAGGGCATTAGTTAAAATGCATTAACACCTGTGTGAATGTTTTCATTTAGAAGTAAAGTGGCCTTAGTTTGCTTTAGCACCAAAGCCATTTCTGAATGAGGACATCCACTCAGGGTTTCTTGTGCTTTAATCAATACCCTTAAAATGCACACCTTTAACTCGGCTTAACTTTTCTGAGGGCAGGCCAACACTACAGAGAAAATTTTCATACCCTGTGTGATGTAATTAAGCCAGCCTAAGCCCCGGTGTAGACACTGCTAGGTTGACAGAAGAATTCTTCCATTGACCTAGCTACTGCCCCTCAACAAGGTGGATTTACTACAGCAATGAAAGAACCCCTTCTGTTGCTGAAGTAAGTGTCTACACTATAACTCTGCAGCTATAGTGTTTCTAGTGCAGACATTTCGACTGTCCCCAAGTAGTCATACCCTCAGTTTCAACAGTACATTCACATTGGCATTTACAGTGTATCCAAAGTAGAGCCACTCAGCATAGCTTTGTGGTCATGTAGCTCAGATAAGGCCCAGTACAGCAAAAGACTTAAACATGTGCCTTTAATGGAACTATTCACATGCTTAAAGTTAGGAATATGCTTAAATGCTTTGCTGAATCAGGGCCTAAGAGCTGTTCATAAGAGACCCTATAATATACATGGATAAGGAGCTAGGTATTAGAGAATACTCTGGGGGCATTATTTGAAAATTGCTATAATGGGCCCAGAGTGTAGTGTCTTCAGTTGGATTTGTATGGATGCAGCTGCTGCATAAATGGGCCCATTGTGGATATTAATCCCAAAAATTAGTACCTGTTAAATCAAGGACAGAAAAGGAATTCGGCAACATTCTGCTTTGCAGAAGCAACCCTATTTCCTTTCCATTATCCTAGCATTATGTAAAATATCATTTTTTAGGAATAGTATCTGCTGGAATGGTGTGAAATTGCCAGAAACTCGTATTTCCAATATCTTAATTTTTGTGTCCCAGATTAATTCAAATACCACTGTCACCTTCATTTTTTTAACATTGATTTTTTTTTAAAATTTAGTTTTCTGATATAGCACTTTTTGTAGTATGGCCTACCTTTTTAATTCATGTAAATTATGTATTTCTCCCTTGTTGATGTTTAGAAGGATCTTTTCAGCAGGCCTCAGAGCTACACACCCAAACACGCTCAAACCAAGTCCTCCTCCACCACTTCCTGCTTGTGCACCTGCCTCCCAGCATATGTTCAGTTTCAGGTCCACAGATGCTGTTAGTGGTCAGCATCCTCCTGGGATGCCTTGAGGGAGAGTGTGGATGCGGATTCTTTTCCCCAGTGCAATTTAGGAGAGTGATGTCATCATGCTAATGCAAGGGAAAGGAAGCATCAATGGCCATTAACAAAAAAGTGTAACTAAGGCCATGTCTACACTACCACTTATGTCGGCAAAACTTATGTTGCTAAGGGGTGTGAAAAAGCACACCCCTGAGTGACATAAATTTTGCCAGCATAAGTGGCAGTGTGCACAGCGCTATGCTAGCAGGAGAGCTTGTCCCGCCAATATAGCTACTGCTACTCATTGGGGTGGTTTTATTATGTTGACGGGAGACTCTCTCCCGTTGGCATAGAGCAGCTACACAACTGATCTTACAGCAGTGTAGCTGCATTGGTACAGATGTGCTGCTGTAAGCTCACTAGTGTAGACATCAGCATTGTGAACCCTAAATGTTTGATTCGAAGCCCTAGAAAAATCACAAGAATGGTTTAAAATCATGAGATTTTAAAAAAATAATAAATTCCACGTCATATTATTTGCCTTCTGTTTTTTCAGCCTTTAAGATTCATGTTTTCAAGCTTTTCCCCACAACCAAAGTGGCCAGAAACCTTTTTTTTTTTTAATGGAAGCTAAGATTGTCATGTGACTACATGTCTCAAAGAGCTGGGCTTTTAGAAATACACCAAGTCTTGTGAGGTTTGTAAACACAGCAAGTCACAATTGCACAAAGAAAACAAACAAACATTAGAGAAAAACATGTCTTTTTTTTCTCATTATCCCTGTAATACCAGGTACAATTTTTTCATCTGGAAATGAGTTGTGTCACTTAATGGTATTGCTTTAACACACTGGAGTTCAGTATTAGCATTGAGCATTGATATTCAGCAGATTTATTGAACAGACCAGGCATGGCTCAGCCCCTACTTGCAACTAATTATACCTCCCAAAGATTCTTGTACCAGCATACTTTGGTGTTCATGTAATACCTGAGATGGATTCTCTGGGGAGTCCCTTTCTGTCACTTGTCCTCAATTTCTGGTCAGTGATATGGAAAGCCCCCTTGATATTACTGTAATGTCATTTCTGAACTGCCATTCTTTGTTCCATCCATGGGTAGTATTTCTAAGAGTACCATTGAGAGACTGGCTGCTAAGAAGGCATTTTCAGATGGAGCAAGAACCAGGTAATATCTGATAATGCATGTTTTAAATCCTTCTGTCTCAAATTCTCAAATGTAAAAGGCTGCATTCTCACTGATACTCCATTTAGTTGCTGTGGATTTTTTGAAAACGTGAAAGCCTTCAAAATGCAACTTAATTCAAGCTGCCCATCAAATATCACTTACTGTGGAAGCCAACAAGATATTTTTTCATCTCTAATTGGGCAACACCACTAATTACTGTTGTCTGTGGAACCATGTTTGATTAGTAGCTTGAATGTAAATAGGAACCATAATTTTAGATGATATTATATCAGTATTTGAAATAGAGGTGTGCAAAAAATGAAACATCAACCAAAGGGAACTTATTCATGGGTAATGAAAGTTACCTGCATTTTAAGGCTATCCGATCTATGGTAACAATTATGTTAAAAAATATGGATTACTGTCAAATGCCCACAGTACTTTACTCTCCCAAAATGTTTCTGGCACAGATTTAATCGGAAAAACAGGAAATGCATTAGAAATTATTCATAAAACATGAATGCCACATGTCAAAGTAAGTGGTCTTTGGGTGAAATTTAAAGGGTTTCTATTATTATTTCTTTAAATGTTGAAGAAACAGAAAAATACCCAATAATATAACACAAAGGAACCAGGAATTGGACTTAAAATATTGGGTGACATACAAACCAATTTTAAAAATACTACAGGTGGTTTATTGAACAGATCTGGCTTCGTAAGTACTATCAAGATGTCAAATTTCCCATGGTTGCCCTCCAGAACTGTCATTGCTGGTTTTCCTCAGTTTTTCCTGACCTGGCCATGGTCCATCTTGAAAAAAAAGAGGATGATAAATCAGTGTGTTCCACAGCTACTGTCAAAGGGGCAGGTATCTGGAACTGAAAGGGAAGGAGACTGATTCTTTTGATATTTTTCATACACTATCCAGTGCATGCAAGAAAGAAGGGTGAAGCTAGATGTCAGACTGGTGCAGAGGGTGTGGAGTAAAGTTGAGGTTCTGGCCAAAAGGTACAGTTAGTGGAAGGGTGCTACACAGTTCCCTTCATCTTTCTTTTATCTATCCTTACACCAAGAGTTCACAGCTCTTACTATTGCTAGACATATTCATTTGGTTTACCTGCTAATTTCCTGTCTGCGAGATAAGTCTCACAATTCATAGATTCATAGATTCCAAGGCCAGAATGGAGCACTATGATCATAGTCTGAACTCCTGTATCACATAGGGCAAAGAACTCCCCAAAATAATTCCTACAGCATGACTTTCAGAAAAACATCCAATCTTGATTTAAAAATGGTCAGTGATGGAGAATCTACCATGACCCTTGGTAAATTGTTCCAATGGTTAATTATTTTCACAGTTAAACATTTACAGTTACCATCTGTCATTTTAGGACATGAAAGAAAGTATTTCTAACTGGTCAGATGGGCCTCTCCATTCCTGGATCCTCTGGTTTTACACTGGATTTTCTGTGTAAGCTATGGAAGTCATCATCTGGGAGTTGTTTTCTATTTCCATATCTTGCTAGAGGAATCAGGGATGTCAGAGATTTCCTGATGTTTTCACCTAGCAAAGGCTTTGAGGGGAGATCCTTGGCTCATGTAGTGCTTTGTTGGAGGTTCTATGAAACTGCATATGTGGGAGGACTCATGTAGCACTCACACACATAGAAACTAGAGCTGGTCAAAACTCAGCATTTCCATTTTGTGGGAAATTCTAAGATTTAGAAAATTGGCTTTGTTCCAGATTGGGACAATTTTTTTTTATAATTTCCTAACAAATAAAATTTTTGAAAAAAACATTATTTTGGGCCAGTTGAAATGTTCTGTTTCAATACAATGTTAATATTTCATTCCAATATTATCTTTTTAAAAAATGTTATATTATAATATAAAATAAATTTTAAACCAAAAACTAATTTCTGAAATGAAAACTCGAAAGTTTCCATTCCAATAAGTACAAAACAGAGTGTTTTAAACTTATAGAAAAGCTTTTTTTCAATTTTTTTAAATTAAAGTTTGTCAAAACTGACATTCCCATGGAAAGTTTAAATTTAAATGAAACAGCATTTTCTGATGGACAAATATTCCATCAGAAAATTTTCAGCCCACTCTAATTGACAGTAAAGTTGCAGTATTGGATTGTGATTGCTAAACAAATGGAAGGAGGGTGGAGAAGAAACCTGCCTGTCTAATTACACCCATCAGAAAACTCCAGGTGGTATCTGACTCTGTTGTTAGAGCCATGAAGTAGCCAGTTCTGAAAGCCCCATGTATTTGCTAGGAGGGCTTATCTTGCAGAGCCAAGAAACGCCATGCTTTCTTTCAACTTCCTGCCGCAGTCAGTGAGCTCCTGAGCTCAAGGCTGCTAGGCACTACCTGCTGAGACGCAACATTCTAGGAATAAAAGCTATCCCCACTGTGCTCCACAATGCAGAACAGGAGGGAGTGCCACAGCATGCAGTTGTAATCCTTTAGGGGGCAAGCTTGGCGTGTAGGGGCTCCTGGTTGTGACATATTTGAGAGATGAAAAGACTCAGACAACCTCACACTGACTTACATCCTGTGCTGTCCCATTAAATCAATGTTTGACTAGTTATGTTTAGGCAGAATAGCTTTTCTGTTTGATCTCAAGTTCTCGATTTATTCACAAAGTATTGAATCCCTCACTGAATAATTTTTCCTGGCCTGTTGTGCATGTTTCTGATTTGTCACACAGTTAGGCCTAAACTGGAATAAAAATGTAAGCACAACTGCAGCAATTTTATGTGCAGCTGACCAATTATACATCTAATAGGTCATCTATATGTACAAGAGATGCAACTGCACATGCAATCATGGTAACTGCATATGAAAATTAAACACGTATTGACATACACACTTGTACACATGCAATTGTATAATTGTGCACAATGCAGGCCATAACTTTATTATTTTTGACACAGTTTCAATATATTTAACTATTTTATGTAAGGTTTGTGAGATTTTGTTCCTGAACAATTAAAATGCAAGGGGATACATTTAGCTGCTGATTTTTTCCTTTGGGATAGCAGAGTGTTTGAACTATTTTTTTTTTGACTGCATATTTTTGATCTGGGGTAATAATACAGATACACAGAAAAACCAAACTGATTTTTTTAAAGAACAAACATTACATTATGTGATGAATCAGCTGAGCAATCATAGTTAAGCAGAGGGTAGGCAGGCTGATTAATCTGTCTGAGTGAATCTGTTGCTCTTCTCTTTCCTGAATGGAAGCTGATATGTCATCAGGAGGGAGAATGTCCTGGCAGATGGAAATGATTTGGAACAGCCTGCTCGCCAGAGTCATGTGGGGTGTATTGGGCATAAGGACAATGCAAAAAGGCCACCAAGAAGACATTCTGCAGGACTGAAAAGCTGATGAGCAGACCCATAGGATAAGTAATATGTATAGCAGGGATTCTCAAACTGGGGGTTGGGTCCCCTCAGGGGGTCGTGAGGTTATTACATGGGGGTCGCGAGCTGTCAGGCTCCACCCCAAACCCTGCTTTGCCGCCAGCATTTGTGATGGTGTTAAATATATAAAAAAGTGTTTTTAATGTATAAGGGGGGTCGCACTCAGAGGCTTGGTATGTGAAAGGGGTCCCCATTACATAAGTCTGAGAACCCGTGATGTATAGTCTAAAAGGGGGCATTCTGGTACTAGGCCTGTGGAACCCTAATCTTCATTGTTGATGTTCAGTATGAAATCCATCATTCTCTGCAATCTTCCAGGAGTACTACAGAGTCCACAAGATGCAACAATAAACTCAAAGAGGCCCATTTATAAGAGTGAATACTGTCTCCTGCCGGTCACTAGAATGGACCTCTACTTGCTAGCAGCCCCAGGCCCTGTCTGGGGATAAGTTTAGAGACTATTGTGTGTAAACAAGTCCTTTGAAAAATGCATATCCCGAAAGAAAATCAAAATCTGATTTTTCAGAAAGTATGATTAATCGTTATATTACAATAGACAATCACAGTCCTTTAGGTTAACAGCTGAAGGGCCAAATTTCTGTAGTCCTGCCACAAAGAGACTCTCATTGTTTTCATTAGCATTAGATAGCAAAAAGGATACAGGATCAAGCATGTAGTTTACTAATACTTCAAATTATACTTGCTGTCACCAACATGACCTCAGTTAACTCACAGATTAATTTTTATTTTAGATATGTTTCGTATTCAGATATTTTGCTTTCTTATTGGCTCAGACTGTGGAATAGATAACGTTCATATTTACTACAAAATAATCTTCAAGGTAAACACTTGAGAATTGTATTGCATTTCCTAGTGGGAACTCTCTCTCTCTCTTTGTCTTGAGGCACCTGAGAACTTTTTTTCCCCATTGATAATAATACAGATGAGATTGGCGCTGACTTTCTTTGTGAAATAGCAAAGGCCATATGGAGAGGCAACGTGACATCATATTACTCAGCGTAATAAATATCAACTACAAGGTGAACTGACTAGGACTGACACTATAATAAATAAAAGATGGAAAATTTAGTGAACCTCACACTGTATGAAAGGGGAAATCTTGAGAACGCAAAGCTAGACCTTGTTACCAGACAAGCAGACTCAAGGGCTGATGAATGCATACAAATGTAAGCTATACTACTATGGGAATAGGCCAAGTTGCATGCTTGTGAATTTATTAGCTGATAAACATCAATCTTCAACAATGCTGTCTATTAACAATAGCTGAAGAGAAATTAAACCTCATACCACCATGACTGCAGAGATCTTTGTGCACTTTTTAAAATCTTCAATTCATTGGAAATAAAAGATTTAGTCAGACTCAAGCATTCTTTATTTTACATTTTCTGCATGCTCTTCCACTTCCATTTTATCAAAGGAACAGGATTTTTTTGAGGAGGGATAATCCCATAATATAAAAAGAACACATTTGGAAACCTTTTTTGATTTACCATCCGGGAGGACTCCTGGAACAGTCAATTTCTCAATAGCCGCACAATTATTTCTTCCCCCATTTACAAAAAACAAACACAACATACAATAACATTTAAAGAAGATAACCTAATGGAAACTATTTGACTATATTTTAAAAAGACATTGTGAAGATAGGTAATGCTAGACAGTTTTCCTATTTGTTAAACTCATAATTCTTTACTATTTTTAAAGCAAAACAAAAATGAAAATTTCAGTGCTCTTTTTTCTTAATATAATAATAATAAATGCCGGCAGCTGTGCACACCAGTAACCCTAAAACAACCACTTAATATTTAGACAGAATGGAAGGGAAAACAACATTATTTAAGGAGACAGACTTTATTTCCATCTTCCAGATCATATTGTATGATTTTGTTTCCTGATTGGTTGAACGTATTTCTTTGAATCAGGTTTCTGGTGTGACTATTTGCCACAGTAAATCTGAAATTCACTTCATTTTTCAATATTTGCTTACAACTTGCTGTTTCAGGTAACATTCCTGTCAGGAAACTCGTTCACTGGAATATTCACAGAAGTTAACAGAAAGGAGGAAAGAATACTTGATTATGGTCTATAATTACCAACACAGGGAGAACACATCCGATACTATAAGGCTCTTTAATCTAGCAGACAAAGGCATAACAAGATCCAGTAGCTGGAAGCTGAAGTCAGCAAACTTCAAACTGGAAATAAGATGTAAATTTTTAACAGTGAAGGCAATTAACCATTGGAACAGATTATCAAGGAATGTGGTAAATTCTCCATCACGGGAATCTTTAATTCAAAAACGGACATGTTTCTGAAAGATTTTTTCTACTTCAACCATAAATTGTTGGGCTTGTTCCTAGAATCTCTGGCCTTTGCTGAACAGAGGGGTGAGACTAGATAATCTTAATGGTCGCTTTGTGCCTTAAAATCTATGCATCTATTAATATATTCAAGAGAATTCACTTAAAAAGCTGAACTGATATTGGTGGATATTTTTTGCAGTATTCAGTGCCACAGCATGCAAACCCATCAATTTCTTTGCTGTAATCACTCCGACATAGAGTGAGTTTTCCGCCTCCCCTCTTGTCACTTCATCAGCCACAGGTAATTTGTAAATAACAGTGACCTGCAAAGCTGATGCTTGTCCTTGTAACAAAGATAAGCCAGCTGAGAAAAGAAAGGGAAAAAATACCTCGGCATCACCCTATGACAGTTTGGGGATATATCTACGTCAAATTTGAATTCCATTTTGTATTGTAAATGTCATTTGTGATTGTAACCTTCATTGAGAATTATAGCATCCATCTTGTAGCGGAGGCTTCACACTTAATGGAAAGACCATGTCTGAAAAACTGTGAGAGAGCAATCGAGGGACAACAGTTTCCTACAGGAACAATGGGTTTTCTATCAGTGGACCATTGACTTTGAACATCTTTCTACACAGAAGCAGACAGGGCTGGAGTATGGCTGGAGCTTGCACCTCCTCTCAGCTTGCAGCACCTGGGGACACTGGGGACAGAGTCACTTTTTAAAAGGGGTGCTTCTCTAAGAAAGAGAGGCTGACCAATGCCAGAAACAAGGAGACCAGACTAAGCAGGCTGGAATAGCTGTGTGGCCTAAGGACTCATATCAAATGTAGGATTACAGGACTGGTGAGATCAGACCGTGAGGATTGTGTTCAGCAGTTTGTTGTTTACCATAGATCTGTAACACTCTTGTGTTTTTAAAAGAGTAAAGTGTGTGTGTATAAGAAATTCCTTTGCTAAGCTTGTGTTCCTTGCTTGGCCTGGCACATGGTCCACAAAAGGTGTAACTAGGAAACCAGAGCTCCCACAGCCAGGTGGACTCTTGGGAGAATGTGTCTAAGCAACTTGGGCGATAGCCACATCATGGAGCAGTATCAGAGCACTTAGTTATAAAAATACTGGACAGGTTGTCTGCTTGCAAAGAAAATAAAGGCTGGTCATATATCTCAAGCTGGAGAGTCCCCTGCTGGCTCTGAAGGTTTCTTCCCTGCAATCCCAGTTGCAGGGGGTATGTTGAAGGTGGAGGGGAAGAGAGGATTGCATAAAGGTGCATTTTGGAGCAATCCTTAGCATGTTCTTCTAGCCTGTGCCTGAGACTAGGCTGAGAAGCAGGGAGCTCTAACAAGCTCCCTGATATGCACCCCCGCTCCCCTCCAGTGTGTCCAGCAGAATCTGGATGCAGCAGAGAATCTAACTCACTGTATTCTGTGATTGAGTATTGCCCAGTTTCATCCAGTGAAGCTCAAGGATTTTTATGGCTTCTCTTTGTGAAAACAAGATGCCAATTGCTGTTAACCAGGAGGTGGTAAAGCCTCTCCTCAAAGAAGCCACTTTTTATGTTAACCATCTTGCCAGTTATTGGCCTTCTGTGACTCATCATCTTGTGTAGGGACTGTTATGTGAGACAATGACACAGGAACAATCTAATTGCATCGTGGCATACTCAGCCCTACCAGTCTGGATTTAAACATCGTTTTAGTGAAGTGAAGGTATGATTTATGATTGCTGATCTCATCCTGCTAATGCACTGAGCTACAGTATCTGTGCTGGTTTTGATTAGTCTTTTGTCACTGTTTGGTATCAATCACCATGAGATATCATGGAAGCTGGGGAGCTAACATGGTTGACTTAATTTCTTCTCTGGGTGGTCTCACAGGATGGGGGCCTCACATGCAGGGTTTCTTAGTGTTCCATCCTCGTATCTCTCCTGTTTAACATTTATGTATGGGCACTTGGAGATAGTGAGATATTATGCCTGACAGTATCATCTGCACCAGTATGCAAATGGCAATCAGAACTATATCTCATTTTGTATTAACCCAGATACCATGATGTCTGTGCACTACCAGGAAAGGAAATGAATGTGAATAAACTGTCTTACGATGAAAAAAGCAGTGAGGTTGGAAATGAAGCTCCGAGGGAGATGTGTCTGGAGGAAAAGGGTGTGGGGATGGCTGTGGGTGCACTTTCTATTGTATACCAATATGTTTTGCAAGCTGGAGTTCATGTAGTTCCATTACTAATCCTGGACTCTCAGAAATCATCTGTAGCAAATGGTACCTTTTTCCATCTGAGACAGCCCTTCTCTAATACAGATCGCACCACAGTGAACCAGGACTGTACTATGTGAAGACAAAGTTTGGCTACTTTTATTAATAAAAATTGATGACACAGTTTTATATTTTTTTCTGAAAAATCATGTGACAGTTACTAGTTACAGTTACTACTACTAACCAAAATAAAACACTTTATAATGGTAGGATTGTGTCAGAATCCCTTCCCTAATGTCATGAAATTACCTTCTTTCAACTTCTTTCCTCCACTGCACTACACTGCCCCAAATTCATCCCTGATATATTACCACTTAAATCAACAGAGTTACACCAGGGATGTATTGAGCTCATTGGCTTTACAAACAACACCGCGTTTTGACATTTTAAAAGCTCATTTACAAACTGTTTCTCCTCTCTCTAGTTTCTCAGCAATGTTCCCTCTGAGATCTGAGCATACTCGGGGGGGGGGGGGGGGCAGGGGGTGTTTGCAGGCTAAAGAATCAGAAGAAAATAAACTCTCTTCTTTGGATCAACAGTCCCAGCTGATGAATCCTTCCACTCAGAAACCAACCGGCTAGAATAATTAATACTTCACTGGCTTAGCCACTTCCCTTTAACAAGATGACAACTTCTTTTATTCTGCAAATGAATTAGACACATTTAGACCTATATTGAAAAAGATATAGAAAAAGTTAAAAATCCATTGAAAAATCAGCTTCCTCCAGCCCCATGACTGCATTTTTTCTACTTGTGTTTTCCCTTCAGTTGTTTATTCTGAAAACCACTGTGAACATAGAGTCACTCAGTGCTGGATAATAATAGGGGATATGGTTTGCATTTCTGGGTATTTTTTTCCAGGCTTACATTTTACTTACATCCTGAAGTAATGCAAATGTACAAATGGTTTATTTCTGCCATCCTACCTTCTGTTTAAAATCTAGTTATGGAACCATGCTAGTTGCAACAAGCTATTGACCTGGATGTGGCCTTCCATCTTTTCTGTGGGTAAAGTAGCAAGTTGGATTATTATTATTATTTGATTGTTTTTATTACTCTAATGACTACAAGCCCCAACTGAGATTGGGGCCCCACTGAGCTTTTCTCACTTAGTAAGAGGTAGTCCCTGTCCTGATGAGCTTATAATTTAAATAGACAAGACCAAAAATTGGAAAGACAAAAGAAGTGCTGTTAAGATTGGAAACTGCTTTCCTAAATGACTGAGGTTTTTTGGTTGTATTCTGGAGAGTTCAAATAATTCCTTCTGAAGTATATACTGGTTTGAAGTTAAACCTTCTCTCTCGTGCCTCACTTTTTTTTTGTACGTCTTTTACAGCAAAACTAGCAGTCATACACCCACACAGCTCCAGATACCCAGCTTTTAAAATCCAAACTCCTTTTTTTCCTGGAAAGTTTGATGTTTCCTAAAATAATAAAAAAATAATCTAGAACTGGTATTTAACTGAAAAGAAAAATGCCCCTCAAAGCCCAGCATTTTTCTTGAATGGCAACCCACTACTTGGATCACAGGAAGCTGACATAGGAGCAGAGCCTCCCTGTTGAAACACTTCAACCTCTCTGGCCATTCAGTAACAGATTTAAAGGTGACAATTTTGCAACAGAAAAGCTCAGAAACAGACTCCAATGAGAAACTGCTGAACTTGAACTGATAGGCAAACTAGATACTATCAATTTAGGGTTAAATAGAGACTGGGAATGACTGAGCCATTACACACATTGAATCTATTTCCCCCATGTTAAGTATCCTCACAGCTTCTTGTCAAACTGTCTTAAATGGGCTATCTTGATTATCACTACAAAAGTTTTTTTTCACCTGCTGACAACAGTTCATCTTAATTAATTAGCCTCTCAGAGTTGGTTGGGCAACTATTCATGTTCTCTGTATGTATAAATATCTCCTCACTATATGTTCCATTTTATGCATCCGATGAAGTGGGCTGTAGCCCACGAAAGCTTATGCTCAAATAAATTTGTTAGTCTCTAAGGTGCTACAAGTACTCCTGTTCTTTTTGCGGATACAGACTAACACGGCTGCTACTCTGAAACCTATTGAAACGGCTTCAGCTCACAGGCTCCTTTCCCTGTGCCCCATCTTCCACTGGGAAGGGCAGAGAGATGGAGGAGACTTCTCTCAGGGGTTGTCTCAGGACTCCAGAAGTCAGCAACAGATTCCACAGCCAGTGGTCTACACCACACATTACATTTATTTAGCTTGCCCTATAACCTTAACTGAGACTCCATAGTTCTCCCATAACTATATAATAAAACATTGCACATGCAGCCAGTGTACATATGGCAATACTAAATATAAGTTACAATTTTGTGTTACAGTGTGAGCTGGATTCATGTTTTGTAAACAGCAAGTTTCTTTATTTGCTTATGATAGAAGACAGTACCTTGTGGAGATATGGAGTCTGTCAATGAGAGTGGCTAAGGTACTGTTAAGAGGTGTCTTTTCACTTGGCATATCCTTGCTTGAATGGTTTGCACTGGCTGGCTATGGAATTTAAATAGTAATTTTACTACTCTTTTGTTTGCGATGGGGTTTATGATTACATGGATGGTCAGATATACCTAAAATACATAGTATAGGTCTCACTTCAATTAATGCTATTACTTATTATTTATTTGTACTGAAGTAGCGCCTAGGAGCCCCAGTCATAGAGTGTGACCTCATTGTGCTAGACACTGTAAAATACAGAATATTGAAAACCATCAGACGAAAGGAAACCAGCTGTATAAATAAGAAACATAAAAAAGATGCCTTTTTTAATTCCCCACCAATGTGTTGTTCCTTCTTCTAGTAATTAGCTTTCCCACAAATTTCATTTCCTTACTAGCTTTTAAGAGTTTCTCCAAAAGCCTTCATTCTTCTGAGAAATCTTTCCTTTGACTGCTATCCTATAACAATTAGCAAAGTTTAGTTTTATGAGCAAGACTTGTAATGCACAAGCTTTCCTCTCTCATAGCATCTATTCAAGTCTCACTTACCATTCTCGTTATCTGTCTAGATCTAGATTGTCTACTTCGCTTCAAAGTTAGTTACCCAAGAGCTAAAACAAGACTAATAAAATAACTTGATTATAATGTACCACACCTTGTGTGAAGGTATAGAAAATGTTGATTCAAGCTTCATAATTAGCTGTGACCTTGACTAATTGGCCAAATTATACATTACTATCCAAACATCCCTAAACTTTGAGAAAGTTTTGATTCAAATAAGCTTAGGACTATTTCTTCTGCAAATGTTTTCTTCTTTAGTAAAATCTATCTGCAACCTAGCTTTCCATGGCCTAGATTATTGATGTACAATAATCACATATTGGGTTGACAAAAATGTGTGTCTTTATGTAAATGTTTTTCAACCACTGCTTGACTGAAATGACATGTGAATAGACTTAGAATTCACTTCATATGTTCTGAAGCTATAATATTCTAACATATTAGTTCAGTTAAATTCTAAATGGTTCACCAGACTTCATTTTCCAGTGACTCAATGTTTATGGCTTGTGCTCAATTGTTTGAAAGCATGACTAAACAGTGTAAAACTGGTCTATGAAATCATGAGTCCAGAAGAATTCTTTCCTCTGTTGAATTGAATAAGCTGCATGTATATTTATTTTCTAGGTCTATTATTCTTTTAACCTTTTGAATGTTTTAGAATTGTAGGGCTGGAAGAAGTAGTTATTCAGAAATGCCAGTTTTCAGTCTGGAAACTTTATAGAACAGAAACATCTTTTTTTCATGAGAATGTGGAATTCTACAGTAATTACAGCTTTATAAAGCAGTTGACAGCAAAATTATACCAACTTCTCCAAAACCAAAAAGAGACAGAGGGAGGATATATATGTGTGTATTCTATGTAGTGCAGTGGGGGAGAACAAATAGAGAACAGAAGGGAAAATTGCAGCAGCAGCTTGGCTCCTAAAGCTAACAATGACACTGGGGGCCTATCTCAGAGCCATAGCAAGCATAACCCCCCACCCCCATTGTCTTCACTGGGCAGGAAACTCAAAAGGGCCCTTAGCTTGCTAAATCATGGGAGCACAAGTCTTCATCCCTTGATGTAAATGTTTCCTCAAAGAAACAAATAATTTGTTTTGCTTGATGATAGGAGAGGTGATACAGGAGATAAAACCTTTAAGAAGTGCATACAGATGCTTATTGCTGTTTGCAATGAATTGTATTTACCATTTCTTTTGATTTCTCTTGTCCAATCTCCAGCCCTCCAAGTTCTTTCTGTTGTGACAGTGAGTCCTGCTGGTCACTGGGGTAACACACAGAGTGAGAGCAAGTGGGATGTGGCAAGTTCTCTTTTAGCTTTGATATTCAGCTCCCCCCCCTCCACTGTGAGACACACATTATAATTTCAAGAAAAGAAAAGCATTTTCGTTTTCTGCAAAAACTGTCTTTCACTTGTATTAAAACTGTCAAAGCTGCCCAAAGGGAAAAGAGTACATCTCCCAACCACCACCATTATAGAAAAATGTGAAGCAGCATATCTTGTCAGTTTCAGTGTAGGTGCGGAATATTCAGGATAGTTTCACACAGCTCTGCTAAACATCACCCTTCTGTGGCATCTAAGATTCCACAGATGGCAGCTTTGAAAGAAATGGCTAAGGATTTAATTAAAAGTGCAAGAGTTAGCAAACTAAAATGCTACAGAATCACATGAAAAATCCTTGAAAATAGTTATTTAGAATATTTAGGAAGCTGAAATTGTCCCTTTAAATTTTCCTTTCATTTCAGCACAACAGGTTTATTGTAGAATAAAGATATGGTATCCTACATTAAAAAATATACATTTTAGTGAGCTGAACCTACAGCATAACAAAGCAAAATATATTTGACTGCACAATATTGATTTTACATGAGAGCACATCAGTTAGTGAAATGCAAAAACCAATAAAGCATCACCCATGGCTAGGCTGGATATCTCCAGACACAATTTATTTTTACATTTAAACCAATTACTGGGCTTGTTGCATTTAAAAATGCATACCATATATCCTTACAAGGACTTTTGTATTCAATCAAATCAATTGCATTGATCTCCATATTCTATATTAAACACCAACCTTAAATTAAAGCTGACACATTTTGAAGGCCACTATTCAAGTATCTAAGCAGAAATAAATTCTATGAGGCTTTCTACATGGGTTTTGCTGCCCAGACATGAATACAAGTATTGATTATATTTTAACACGCAATTTACAGGCTATTTCAATGCTGACTTTTTCCCCCAAGATTTGTTCAATAATAATAGAAAGTTATTGAAATAAAATGCTGCTCAAATAGCTTCCTATTGAGTCAGAGTGACAATGCCTTTCATTAATAATGGAATAATCCCACAAAAAAGAGATCTTTCTTTAAACATAATAATGTTGATGTACACTCTTGCTTAAAGAAAGCATTTTCAAAACGTATTTATGTATAAGGCTTGTTTTCATTGTATTCATTATTCAAAAAAGTTGCAACCACTATGAGCCTGAACAAGTTGTTTAAATTCCCACTGGAATCACAAGGCAGCTACAAAGGAAGGCTCAGACCCCACAAACTCAGAGGAACTCCTCCTGTGGGCAAAGCTTAGCATGCAAGCATTTGCAGCATCAAGGCTAATGCTCTCTAGTTGAAATCCTGGCCCAATTGAAGACAATGGCAGAGCTCCTATTGAGTTCAGTGGGGCCAGGATTTTACCTCTCTATCTTTATTCATCCTGACCCACCCTGGTCTTTACCGTATCACTTGGCCATTCTTGGTACAAAAACCTTCTCCCCTGCAGGCTCCACTGTTGCCTGGAACTGCCTTCTTCTCTCTCTCTCTCTCTCTTTCTACCTCATTCATTTCTCAGCTTTTTTTAAAACTCAGATAAGATTGTTTGTACTCCTTAATTTCTCTCTTCTGCTAAATTTGATTTAGCTCTGGATTGTATTATTCAACTCTGTGGAGCTTTCTGGGATAGAGTTTTTATAAAAGATGCTATTCAAAGTAAAATGGAAGAGTCAAGATTTTGGCAACATTTTCAAACGTTTAAAAAAGCCAGGTCCTCTTAAGCCATCTCCATCTCAGTTCATCTCTGTGTGCATATCTTGCAGCCATCAGATGAACAGCATAAGAACTGAGGAGGGAATTTCTCAAATACGCCAAATAGCTGCACATCACTACAGATTATGACTGCCTGGATTTAAGGAACATTTTTTGGCTGAAGAAACATTCCAATGGGATAGATTAATCTATGTAAACCACACAGCTCAGCTGAAACTGCTGTTCAGCATTCTAAATTGCCAGCTTCCTCTTCTTTCAGCACAAAAATGCACATTTCTTCCTATAATAAAGATATTTTATAATAGCAATAAGGCAGCTCCAGGGTGTGTGGTTATCTCAAGATAATCATACCCTAGAGGGATTACAGATACTTGGCTGTGGCTCATAACACCCCATGTGTGTGTTTATCTCATGATAACCCTACTCTCTTTTGTATCTTATTGCCTAATTATCCTCTGCTAATGCAAAATACTAATTTTTTGTCTGAAACAATATGTGCAAGAATGCATTGCTAACAGTCACTGGAGGACATTGATAAACAATGCTGCCATTACTTTATACTCACTCAGTAAAGAAATTTACATACACAAGGAGCAAAAACTCAGATTTTTTTAAAATTAATTCAAATCCTTCTTTGCTTATGTTTCAGTATCATAACTAACATATTTCAAGTAGAGCTGAGTAAATAGCTTAAAAAAATAAAATGTCCACAACTATTCTCAGAGTCTTTCACATTCTTATTTTACTTGTTTATTCCCATTCATGTTTGCATTCTACCAAAATCCTAATGAACAAGGCCCTGTGCAGGGGCAGACAGTGGCACAGACTCAGGGGTCCAGCCATACAGCACTCGTTGCAGGATCTAGGCCATTATATATTGCCAGGAATGTTAGCAGTAACAGTTACCTTTTAACTAACATCAGGGATTTTTCACAGGGGGTAAAATTATGATCCTCCTTGAATCAATGGGAGATTTGTTTTTCCAATAAGTGAACAGAAACATACTATGTTATTCATGTATCCAACTGAAATTTATCAGTATAGCCCAAATTTTAATATTTGGGTAATGAATATTTGAAACAAACTTCTCATGATCAATCTACAGATGAAGACTAATGCCAGTGAATAATTTCCCATAATGAATAAACTTGAGAAAATCACGAACTATTCACTGACAAATCACAAAAAAGGCTAACCGTAAAGTTAACCCAAATGAATTATTCACTCATCCACAATTTAAAGTGTTAATATGATAAAACACTGTAACAACTTTACACTAATATATCAAAATCATCTGCGTAATACTTGCCTTTCCTTGTTTTAGGAAGTTATTTTATACAATTGGGAAAGGGATCTTGGTCAGATGATATTCTGATATATTAAGAAAATAACATATATTCCCAAAATGTAACCTCACATTAAAGTTCCAAATAAATATTAATAATAATAATAATAATACTTCATGATTCAATCATAGTAATATCACTTTGCACTTGTGCTGCATTTTTCATTTGAGCATCTCAAAACATTTTACAAACATTAATTAGCTGAAAATGTTTTAGCATGTATATTAAAAAATATAATATGCACAAAAAGTAATCATTGGAATATCCACCAAAAATGACAATACAAATCTAAATATAACAGAAGAAAATAAGGGAGTGGGGAAATACAATTAAACTACAGATTAATAAATTACATGGGAAAACTACATTTAATGCAATGGTAAAGTTGGAAGCTTAAATAAAAGTCAGGAATTTGATATATAAAATTTTCATTACAGCATTATCTCATCCACATTGCACATGCTAGACACAATTCTACCCTTAGTTGCACCTGTGCAACCCATCAGAATTTGGCCCATTAACTATGTTGTCATCCCCGCTTAATGAGAGCAAGCTCTTGCCTTTTTTTAGAATATCCACTTATATACACCCTTTCTGTGTAAAATGCGTTCATGTTTCCCATCCTCCCACTCAGCCCAGCTTTTCTGAAGACCGTGCATGTTTATCTCTCTTAACATCTAATTTTTGAGTCCCTTGATTATTTTAGTTGCCCTTTTCTGAATTACCTTAATACAGTTCTCCTTAGAAGTTCCTAATTCTGCTGCCAGCAAAGCTGCTTGCTCCCCCCGGCATTCTTGGCTGTGCTTGCTACTGTAGGTTCTTGAGAAGTCGATCAAGAGGCATATTCTCAGTAATCCTATCCCAAAAATATATTTTAAAAAATATAGTCAATAAATTATGGTGCTGATACAAAAGGCCACTAAACACACCAACTACTCTTCTGTACTTGAGGTATGAATTGGCACTTTGTTTTTTAAAACAAAAAGACCAAATAATCTATAGATACTGTGGCATTCAGGCAGAGGTTCAGAGGGCAATCTACATGTACTCTAAATACCAAGATATTTCCCTGCATTAGCCACAAAACACCCATGTCTTGAAGGAAAAATAAAAAAAAAACAAATCCTGGAATATGCTGTGAATGAGATGCTACTCCATTAATGGTTATCTAGAAACATCTTTGCTGGCAAAGAACAGTTGATTAGCCAATCATTCATTTCATTCCTTAGATTTCACTGGCATTCTGTCCCTTGCTCGCTGCCTCAAATTCAACCTAACCTTCAAACCTTACACAAACTTTCCACAACCAGTGGGCATCACTCGCCAATGAGGTAGTATAGGTAGGAGGACTAGTGAATGCATGCTTGAGCACATGCTTTGAAGCTCCCCTGTGTAAACAAACTATTGCTCTCCCCCAGTACAGGAGCAGTAGCAGAAATACAGCCTCCTCTGTCCTGCCAGGAGAGTGAGATTTTTGCACCCTCCTGTGCTAAGGGGGAATCTTGGATGAAATTTCCAGACAAAATTTGCTGTTTTAATAGTAAATGCAATTCTTCGCTGACTTGTTTTTAATAGTTTCTATAATGTTGCAGTGAGGAAGCATGTGAATGATGCATCCTGACAGAGCTAATCATCATATTGAGTGAAAAATAGTTTTCTCAAAATCAGTGTCTAATAGGTCAGGTTATTCGATTCCACATGAATGAATTATAAGTACTAGACATGGTTTCAAAGGAGGCTGGTAAGTCGAACCTATTAATTGTGACAAAACAAAAAATAATGAAAAGTGATGGATTTTTTCATAAGAAATCTTGGCCACTTTACTTCACAGGTCCCTGCCCTGATAGCAGTTCCAGTGGCTGTGGTAGATGCAAATATAAGGCCATGTCTACACTTACCGGGGATCGACACTGCTACAATTGATGCAGCGGGGGTCGATTGAGCGGGTCTAGTGAAGACCCGCTCAATTGACCGCATAGCGCTCTACAGTTAACTCCGGTACTTCACCAGAATGAGAAGGTTAAGGTAAGTTGACGTGAGAGAGTAGACACCGCAGTAAGTCAATCTAAGCTACGTTGATTCCAGCTATGTTATTCATGTAGCTAGAGCAGTGTAACTTAGGTCAACTTACCTCGGTAGCGTAGACAAGACCTAAGTGAAAAAGAAGCATAGAGAGAATTTTTGTAGGTTTAACAGCAACCTCATTCATTAAGGAGAGGCAAACTCTTCCCAGGGGTGCTGGTGTAAGTCTTCTCTTTTGTCTGACTCCAAACACTGGTAGGCTTCAATTATCAGCAGTCAGATTTTCACATGTGCTACTTGCAACTCTCTGAAACTCCTGGCTTGTCTAGTAACTATTGGGTACTGATTGTGCCCCATCTCCTACTGACAGAATGGGGAAGCAGTTCTTCCTCTAACCCTTTACCTGCCAATATTTACCTTTGGGTCTCAGTTGGCATTAGACTGCCACTTAAAAAAATATAAACAATTTTTTTTTAGCTCTACTGAGTTCCACACTGAATGTTTATTTTCTTGTCTATGACAGTGGGCTCCTAATAAGGGTTATAGTTATAACTTAGATGATATAGGAAACCATTTTGATGCTTATGAATCAGTGTCCTAACGCATAAAGCACGTGATGGGGTATTAGCTGGGATCTGCTACAGACTACCAAATCAAATTACCGTATTTATCGGCGTATAACACGCACTTTTTTCCCCTGAAAATAGGGGGCAAATGATGTGTGCGTGTTATACGCCGATATAACCTTGGGAGCTATGACAGTAACCTCCAATAGGGTCCCCGGGTCCCCGCCCGACCCTCAGCGGCCTCCCTGGCCGCGTCCTTCCCCCCCCCCCCCCCGCGGTCCCGGCCCCGCGTTCGCGGCCCTGCCCGGCCCCCCCCCCCGGCCCCGGGTCCCCGCCCGACCCTCAGCGGCCTCCCTGGCCGCGTTCCCCCCCCCCCTCCCCGCGTTCCCGGCCCCGCGTTCGTGGCCCTGCCCGGCCCCCCCCCCGGCCCCGGGTCCCCGCCCGACCCTCAGCGGCCTCCCTGGCCGCGTCCCCCCCCCCCCCCCGGCCCCGGCCGCGGCCCTGCCCGGCCCGTCCCCGGGTCCCGACTCCCCGCCCGACCCTCCCTGGCCGCGTCCCCCCCCCCCCCCGCGTTCCCGGCCCCCCGTTCGCGGCCCTGCCCGGCCCGGCCCCGGGGCCCGACCCTCAGCGGCCTCCCTGGCCGCGTCCCCCCCCCCCCCGCGCCCGGCCGCGGCCCGGCCCGGCCCGTCCCCGGGGCCGGACTCCCCGCCCGACCCTCCCGGGCGGCGTCCCCCCCCCCCCGCGTTCCCGGCCCCGCGTTCGCGGCCCTGCCCGGCCCGGCCCCGGGTCCCCGCCCGACCCTCAGCGGCCTCCCTGGCCGCGTCCCCCCCCCCCCCCGCGTTCCCGGCCGCGGCCCTGCCCGGCCCGTCCCCGGGTCCCGACTCCCCGCCCGACCCTCCCTGGCCGCGTCCCCCCCCCCGCGTTCCCGGCCCCGGGGTCGCGGCCCTGCCCCCCCCCCCGTCCCGGTCCCCGCCCGACCCTCACCGGCTGCGGCACGGCCCCGCGTCCCCGACCCCCCCCCCCCAACCCCTCCCCGGCCGCCCGGCTCCGGCCGCACCCCCCCCCCCGGCCCTGCCGTGCCCCCACCTACCGGGATGCTCGGCTCCAGCTCTGGCCGCAGCCCTCCCTGGCTCCACCCGGCCAGCCACCTGGCTCCGGCCGCTGGGCTCCCGCTGCATCCTCCGGCCGCGTGACTCCTGTCCTGGCCCGGCCACGTCCAGGCAGCGCGGTAAGGGGGCAGGGAGGGGGTGTTGGAGAGAGGGTAGGGGAGTTCAAAGTCCTTTATTTGAAATTTAAGTTTTTGTCCTGAAATTTCCCCCTTAAAATGAAGGTGCGTGTTATACGCCTGTGCGTGTTATACGCCGATAAATACGGGTAGGTAACAGAATGATCAGCTCTTTATGCACATGTCTATAATATGTGAGGGGAAAAAGCTTCATGATCACAGGGGACTTCAAATTGGGTGACATATACTGGAGGTCTCATGTTGCTAGTACTAAAACATCCTTGGAATTTCTAAACATTATATGTGACAATTTCTAAACTCAGAAAGTGTTGCAGTCAACACAGGGAGATTCCATATTAGCCCTCAGTTTGAAATATAAGGAAGAATCAAAGAACTACCATTTAATGGTAACTTAGGTACAAGTGATCAGCTGAACATGAGCTCCTAGTGAGATGCTGTGGCCAAATGCACTAATGTAATCCTTGGATGCATAAACAGGGAAATCTAGGTAGGAGCAGAGAGGTTATTTTGTCTAAATATGGATGAACTTGTAGGGGCCTGTCACCTAAAAGACATGCCCATAGAGACACTGAAAGCATGAGTGGCTACAGGTGCAGTTCACCCCTGAACTGTAACTTCTTTATCCAAAAACTACAGTGCAGAATTGAAGAGATAGAGACTGCTTCAACACCATTGGGATAGTGATTGTCTAATGCCCACATACAAGAGACAAGGTAGGTGAGTTAATATCTTTTCTTGGACCAACTTCTGTTGGTGGAAGGTACAAGCTTTTGAGCCTCACAAAGCTCTTCATCAGCTCTGGTGAAGGAAACTGGAGAGTTTGAGCTAAATACGAGTTGGGAGAGATGATTAAGCATAAAGGGTTAACACACATAGTAGGAGACCACTTAAAATTAAGTTGGTAACTGAGGGTTAGCAGGCAGTGCAATATGTTACATATTGTAGTAATGAGTCATAAAACCAGTTTGGCCCTATTGAGTCCATGGTTTTTAGTGTCTAGCAGAGTTATGGATTTAATTTCCCAGACTTGCTGTGGCACTAGCAGACCAGGTGCCCACTCATGATGAAGCCCCAGGCCAATTCACTTGTGTATTGGTATAGATCAGTGGTTCTCAACCTATTTACCATTGTGGGCTGCATATGCAGCTCTCTATATGTTATATGGGTCACATCCACACAATATATATATATATATACTATGGCTCTGAGGATGTCACATGGGCCACAGTTGTGTGCTGATTGGGCCACGAGTGGCCTGCGGACTGCAGGTTGAGAACCACAGGTATAGATCAAAGTTATTATTAAATGTATAAGAGTGTATTTGGTATTTAAACCTCAGGAAAACTAATGGGATATTACGTACATTGTGTTACTTATCTGTATCCTGTTTTAATGGAATGGCAAAATTTACATTGTGTGTACCCCTGTAACTAAATAACCCATCAAATGAGGGAGAAGCCTTTTAAGTGCCAATTTCAAAGCAAGTGCTCATTGTGTGTAATGATCAGAGGTCAAAGACTCTAAATGAATTTCTCACTCTCTGCCATCAAAGGAAAAGTCCATGTGGGTAATGACACAGTCAGCTTGTTTTCTGTGAGAAGAAGCTATAAGAACAGATTCAAGGAAAGATCCTTCATCTCTGGACTGTTTGATCTCTTAAAGGGAAGTGTGCCAGATGCAAAGCGGAGATCCTCAGACACAATCTGGGTATACCCTGAAAAGACTTTGGGGAAACTGACAGTTTATTACCTCACTGCCACTATTTGGAATTACAAACTGTGACTCACCTGTGCACATATTTTGCCTGCTTTAACCTCTCAATAACTCTCATTTCCTTTTCTTAGCTAATAAACCTTTAGTTAGTTTACTATAGGACTGGCTACCAGCATTGTTTCTGGTGTAAGATCTGGCGTACCAATTAATCTGGGGTAAGTGAATGGTCTCTTGGGACTGGGAGCAACCTGCTGTGCTGTGAGTTTTGGCTTAAGTGACCTTCTATCACAAAGACCAGCTTGTCAGAGTGGTAAGGCCATGGTAAGACTGATGTAGTGACCCAGGAGTTCACATTTGTTACTGGGTTGGTGAAATCTAATTATAGACCATCACCAATTTGGGGTGTCTGCCCTGTTTTCTGACAGTCTGCCCTGAGACAGTTGTTAGCCACTCCAGACAGCGTGACACTTGCATTTGAAAGATGTTGTGCAGGTTTCCTTTGAGAACGATTACTGACGGGTCAGATATGGAGTGATCACTTAGTTAAAAGTATTCACCTACAAGTGATATGATGTTTTTGTTTTTTATCATTTTTCAGTGAGTTAATCAGAGAGTGTAATGACGGTGTGGTTTCACCCACATAGTTGTTGTTGGGGCATATGATGCACTGGATTAAGTATAACCACATGTTGTGATAGGCATATATAGGACTGATGAATCTTGAGATATGTCTGCAGGTTTTGCATGCGTTCTTTGGGGAAGGATTTGATGGTATTTTTAAATACTTGTGAATAGTGGTGTAGGGTCTTCTTTGAGTTTTTTTAAGTAGGTGGTGTCAGAGTGTTGTCTGTTGGCCTAGTTCATGCAGTCATCATGATTGAAGACTATGATGGTGCCCCCTTTGTCTCCTGGTTTGATATTTAGTAGTTTCATATCACAGACTGTATAGCTATCCTCTAGGTGGCAGAGAGATTGTGGTATATGTAGTGTATGTTGAGGATTTCACAGTCTATTTTTTTCCTGAAGCAATCAAGGTAATGACCAAGTGTATGATTTTGTCTCCTGCAGGGTGTTCATTCAGATTATTCTTTTTTCTCAAGACTGTTGGTAGGGATGTGGTAGTTCTGGGTGGAGTCGTCTTTGTAGCGAAATAATTTCTTGAGGTGGAGTTGGCAGATGGATTCATCTCGTTCCCCTCATGTTAGTATGGTATCAGGTTCTGTGGTGATGCAGACGTATGCCCACATCTCATTCCAAACACTGACTTTCAATTCGGGATCATGGCATAAGTCCAACACTGGATAGAGGCAGAGAACATCACATATCTATCGACACCATAAACAACCACCTTTCTGCCTGGCAATAAAAGACTTAGCACTGGGACTTCATAGATATACTTCAGAATGAGCACTGGTCTCACTCCAATCTGGAGGGATACACCACTGTGCAACCAGCCAAATAATGCTGATTGAACTCTCAGATGTGAAAGCAAAATTGTCAGCAGAATAATGACTAGCAGGGATACCTGCATGCTGTTTTGCTCAACCTAGTGTTGGAACTTCATAAGTAAAAACATGGGCATGGTGGCCACTCCAAGCCTGAATTGTGTTAATACAGTCAACTTGGAGAAGGCATTTCTTCTATTCTTAACATGCAGGAAGGTAATTATAATAGAAAGGAGATAGAATCTAGATTTTAAAAGCAAGGCTGCATTTTACTTGTCATCTAGTGGAAGGTGGCAGACTCAGTGGGGACCATTTTAAATATATGGATCATTTGTCAATCACCCAGTCTCAAAAGACAGATAAATGAGGGACTAATTGCATGATATAAGCATTGACAGATTCATTGTGAGAACCCCCTGGTGGGGTAGACCAGCTGCTGCAATTTACTGGGGTTTACAAAGTGGTCATAAATGCCTAGACTTCTCAAACTTGGGTAGCCCTGTTTTTTAGGTTAATGTTACATCAGAGAGGTGATATCTCACAGTCGATAGCAGCAATGGTCATCTTTAAACCGAGCAAGAAGGGGTACAAAAGGCCTGACCAGGTTCCTGTTTCAAAAAAATGCTCTTCAGCTTTATCTCCACTTCTCCATCATGAGGCATGTGACCACTTGACTACACTGAGCATTTTAGATAGGAGGGGAGTAGAAAAGTAATTAAATAAACAAAACAAATTAGTGTTTGGAATGTTGGTATTGATAGCTTCTTTGTCAAAAGTTCTAGGTATTATTTTTATTATTGGAGGGAAATAATGTCATTTTTCTCACTAGACTTCTAGGGAGATTTTTATACTCTATGGACTAGATTGCAACTTGGACTACATGAAACCTTTATCCCAATGCATGGCCACCTGAACCTTGGGTCCGGACAGGAAGGGGTAAGCAGATGTGCAGCAGAAAATGGATGAGGAAGGATTGGGTAGTTTTAGTTCCATCCCCCACATACAATGGCCAGCAAAACTGAGGCAGCCAGGGGGGATGCCATAATTTGCTGTTGGCCTATATTGGCAGCAAATTATTTCCCTTCTCTCACTCCTCCCTCCAGAGGAAGGGGGAAGCTGGGAGGAAATTGAGCCTCAGAAGGGTGTGTCTGAGGCACACCTGCTAGTGCTCCTTCAGAATAGGTACAGCTTATGCTCCAATGCTTGCTCCTGGGAGATGTGCCATAAAGGCACAGCTTAGTCCCAAATGTTACCAAATCACACATATCTAATTTTCTTGCTTTGTTTATGTGAAGGTAATCGCTCACTCTTTCTTTTCTTGCTTTGCAGAAATAAGATAGGACTTTGGAATTTGGTTCTTTGAATCTAAGGAAACCAGAACTCTTGAATATTTCTGTAATAGGAAGCCTGCTGCTGTAGGCTTGATTTGGGACTTTAATATCTGGTCTTAAAGTTTTTCATACATATTTTCTTATGATGCTTTATAGTATTGAATTATTTATTTGACAAAATGTAACATCTTGTTTTCAAATCGCCCACTAGCAAATTCTGATTTTTTTCAATTGTATTCATTATTTAGAAATATTCATCAAATAATGAGTATAGTTAATTCTTGGTCTGGAAATTACTCATGGGAAATTTATTGCAAGTGACTTTCCAAGTTTTTGGAACTCAAACATTTTATGCCTCTCGGCCTCTTTAAAATAAGACGTAGCTCTGCTGGAGGCAATGGAAATACACTAATATAAAGGTGGTGTAAGTTAAAGGAGACTCAAATCCCTATGGCTACATTGTTCTGTATGAAAGATAAGTATCTTCTATTGCCTCTGTTTGTTTTCCAGAAGCAATATACACACACACACACACACACATACACACACACAACACTAAGAATGTTTTCCTTTGTTGGATACACTCACTTTATTTTATTTAACAAGCAACCTAGCTTTATTTCCATAGACTTGTGTAGGCTTAATAATGATCTACCTCCCTTTCACTGTGTGGCTTGAAAGCTTGTCTCTCTCATCAACAAAAGTTGGTCCAATAAAAGATATTACCTCACCCATCTTGTCTTTCACTAAGAGAGCTATTGAAAATGCCTATCAGTAATAACAGCATTGCGATCCCATTTGTTTTAAGCAGCCAAAGTGAACTAGACCAGGGTCAAAGCCACAAGAGGCAAGATTTCATGCAACACAGGAGTCATTATCATAAAGGCTAGAGAAACCAGATCAGAGCAGATTATTCACAAGTAAATTAGTTATAGTGTCCAACTGAAAAAACTCCTGTCATGGTGAGAGATTATTCAGACTGTGCATTACTGAAAAGACTTCAGCTAAATAGTTTATTCTTGTGTCTACGCCTGAAGAGTAATATTTTTAGGCCTCATTCAACTCTCCAGTCTGCCCACATAAATTCCCTCTTCAAAGAAGATGGGACTGCTCCTCAGCCATCTTCTCTCCAATCTACGGTTCAGCTGTTTCAATTCTTGGAGTTCACTTTAAAAAAATGATGGGCGCTGGGCTTCCAAGGCAAGCAGGATATAACCATGCCCTCTACGTGCTGATTAGAAGCATTTAATAAGATGACTGATATCTCAGTTGTAATTGGAGACTACCTAGGCCGGTCAAACACTACCAGTCTCAAATCCAGCTTTATGGGGTTGTCGAACAAGAGCCTTATCTACTTCATCATCAGGCCACACAAGGAAACTATAGCTGATGCTCTGCAAACAGGGGCTATATCCATTGACTCAGCAGGATCAGTTGACTAGCAGCAGACTGCTGATTGGACAACTCTTAGCATAAAGCTTCCTGTTCTGGCACACACATTGTCTGAGCAACTAGTCGCTAGACCTGCTGCTGACCAAACTTCTGAAACCAAGTTCCTGCTTCCTTGTCTGGTTCCTGCCCCTTGTTCCTGCTCTCTCACCCAACTCTATTTTCTGACTTTGGTTTGATCCTTGTTGTAGCTTCTAACTGACTCGGACTTTGACCCTTAGTCTGACTTCTGGCTCCGGCTGTGACTCTTGGCAGGACCCTGACCGTGACCCTTTCTCCACTCTGAGCTCTGACCATGAGATCAGACCATCAACACTACAGGTCCTGACAATGCCTGACTGCCAATAGGGAGACTACAGAAATTCACAGAACTCATAGCTTCTGATACCATGAGGCTAGCTCTGATATGTGGAATAGTCTCAGTATTAAAACAGAGATGTTGAGGGTTGTGTCACTCTACAGGATAGATCTGAATATCCAAATCAACTCCAGAGATTAAACTGAATACATATTAAACTCTGTGAGAGTGCCCCTTAACTTTCTGGTAGAATGTAGAGTGACTACCATTTCTAGGAAGATAAATGCTGGCCATCTAAACTAATATTGGCATGCATGTCGAAATACCTGAGGACAATAATCTATGAGGACTCCAATAGTTGTTTCTCCATCTTAGAGATCTCAGTTATGAAATCCACTTTAACTCTTATGACTTATGCACTAGAAGAACCATAAACCGAAATCCAGTCCCTGGGCATAAAAAGTGACTAAATGCATTATTAAACCCTTCTTTTTGGTGGGCCTCCTCATGCAACTCAAGAAGGTTGCAACAATCACAGCCTCTCATCATGTCATTCTTCATGAGACTAACTGAATGCTAAGTACCCAACCAGAACCAGCTGGGTAAAAACTGGGCTTGCACCATCATTCCATCAGGTCTTAGTGATTCGTGCCATAGTGTGGTGATGTTCCATAATGGAATCTAAATGGTGGTGGCTTTATTTTCAATAAACCTGACATTACCCAATGAGTATCTCATCCAAGAATTCAAGCTATCTGTTCCATCTCACATTTATAAATTAAAGCTTTTGTTTCCATGCAGTCTTGGCTTTCTTCAAAGATCTGTCTGTGCTTTGCTCCCAGAACATATTTCACATTCAGATATTCTGTTGCCTTGTTTCCAGATTTTAATGCCTCTGGCTTTGTTGTTTTGTTAATGGTCACATAAAAGAATTCACTGTGTAAATTCTGATGATTCAGTGGATGATTTAGAGGCACTGAAGAATGTAGTTGATTTGTGTCACCTTAACCTGTCACTAGTTATCAGTAATTATTTAATGTAGTTATTAGGCAAAAAACTTTTATGGACTTGTAGGGATTTAAAAAGCCAAATAAAAAAAGATTTTTATAAAATTCAGATTTGCAATCAAAACAGTTATTCTGCTTCAAGAAGGGGATAATGTGCAAGTTAAAAGAAAAGTATTGTAGTCAGAAGTCATTTCTGGGCATATAAAAATTTCACACTTCCTTGCTTTATTGTGATACAGGAATTAACCCCTGTTACCCAAGTTCCTTCATAGTGATCTGTCTAAGCATCAGTTTATTCTCTTTGATGCCATTACAGAATCATAGGAACTAGCAAATGTGTGGTGCTCACTGGTAAAATTATGATATTATCCATAATTTCTTATTATTCTGTAAAAATACTAATTCCGGGTCAAACCTCTCTGGAACAAATTATTGCTAGTTTTTCGGCCCAAGAGGAAAACAGGTTAAGAGAAGCTCAGCAGCCCTGGGAATCCTTTCCAGGTTGCGTCTTACATTCCTAAAATATCATGCTTCAGAGCTTCAGCCAGTCATCTGTAGGAGTCAAGAAGAGATTTTTTTCCCCCCGATGTATTGTGTTGTCCCTTTCCACTGAACTTTCAGAGATAGCCACAGCTGGAGATGGGACCAGCACTGAGATGGTAATCAGAATTTTCTCTTGCAGGTTCTTGGCTGGCTGGTTCTTGTTCTCATGCTTAGGTCTAACTGAGCACCATATTCATAATTGGGAAGGAATTTCCCTCCAGGTCAGGTTGGAAGTGAATTTGGAGGGATTTTGCCTTCCTCTGCAGTTTGGGATGCAGGTCACTTGCTTGGAAAATATATATATAGCGTTCAATTTTCTGCAGTTGCAGAGGCTTCAGGCATTGGTGCACCTCGGCTCCTCCTGTTCTTTACCTGTGGTCCATAGTTTAGTCTCCTGAGGACTGTAATACACTAGTTGTTGGGCTTAGTGTAAAGATGTCAGGATGGCGTTGGTGGCCTGTATTATACAGAAGATCAGACTGGTTGATCTGGTTGTCCTTCTGATCTTAAACCCTGTGACCAAGAGATGGAAAGGAACAAAAATCTCAAATGACTGTAAATAAAGAATATTAACTGATTTCTGCACAAAACAATCTAGGCACATTGACGTAATCAATAACACTGATAGCAAACCATATCAAACAACAATCCTGCTATTGAAAAACTTGGTTTAACTATGGAGAATTACACCAGGAATTTTAATATTATTGGTTAATTATTATTTTTTATCTTTAATCTTAATGGATGCAATGCTATGTGTATGTGTGTCACTAATGACATCTCTACTTACTTGTTTTTCCTCTCTTCTTATGTAATGAATATCAGACTGCTGTATTGGTTTGAATTATAATTTTAATAATATGTAACATAGTTTGAGATCAGTCCATGGAGTGCTAATCTGATAGTATCCTTTCACCACTAGGATACTAGTCCAAATCTGGATCAGGTTTATATTGACCAGAATTATTACCATCTGCAGGGTGTTTCATGAGCTATTTTAAAATGGTTTTGTGGTTACAATACAGTTACCACTGGACAAGTGTCCAAATAAAAAACTAAAATAAACCGCATTGGTTCCACAAAGAACAATAGTTGGCTCTTCTGTTGGCAGTCTCAGCAAAGAAGCCTAATGTCTCGAGATAAAAAATGGGCCCAGATAATGAACAACCCTTTCATCCGTAGTGATGGCTCTTTCAGTACAAAGTTGAGGAACATCATTGGGCAGGTGCAGAAAGCTGTTACTGCTGCTTGTTGTGCTGCACATGTTCTGTGGAGAAATGATTTCAGTCTGCAGAGATGTCAGTTCAGCAACTTTCAAGAGCTTCACACAAAATGCATTTTAATAAAAGCAATAGCAATGGATTAAAATAACAATTTAATACTCTTCAGTGTGCTATTGAATGTTTCATGTTGAAACTTTCTAGCTTTTCATCTGTAAAATGCAGCACTTGTTATTGCTACAGAGATTATTTTTAAATGTTTTATTGGGGTTGGTAGAAAAAGTCTTACAACAGTAAACACATTTGTTTAAAAAAAGGATAGTTCTATAGACTTGCTTAGTTACCTGCCCACGTCTCGAAACGATCTTTCAGTTCATTAGAGGCCTGGGATGAAATCCTGGCCCCACTGAAGTCCCTGGGCGTTTTGCCATTAACTTCAGGGATTAAATTGATTGGGCCACCCTCATGATCAATAGGAACGTATGATGGCCCTGATTCAGCAAAGCACCCAAGCACACACTTATTTTTAAGCATGTGCTTAAGTCCATCCCTCTCCAGCAAAGCACTTAACCACATGATTAACTTTAAACACATATTTAAGTTCCATTGACTTCAGTGGAGTTTATGTGTTTGCTTTGCTGAACTGGGGCCAGGTTAAGATACTACTAAATATGGGTTAGAATCAGGCCCTTAATGAGAATATATGCACATAGCTGAAGGGATAGTTTGATAGAGTCCTGAGGCCAAATTATGTCCTTAGAAAGAATAATGTTAATACTTTGCACTCCTATATTTCTTCCATCTGGGGAAGATTCAGTGCAATACAAACATCACCAAATTAAGCCTCACAATAGTACTGTGGGCTGGCATGGCCATTCATTTCAATAGGAGTTATACATGTATATTTCTGGGCAGAATTTGGTCTTCGGTTCCCAATTCTGCCAGTTCTCTGAATCATGCAGGGACTTAGTTTATTATTATTTTTTAATATCTGCAAGGAATGTTGGCACCTGTATTTTCATGCTATGTTGTTATTAGAATCATCCAGAGACTGAATGAATTTTTCAGTAGAGTTTCTATGCTTGGTATATAAATACCTACATTTTTCAACACAATTCACATTCAAACTTCAAACACCCAATTTTGCTTACTCTAGAGATTGCCTAAGAGCAAGAATCCTTCCAAAGGCATGGTTTTCATAGGTGATACCATCCTGAAAACATCAGAGTTCATAGAAACCATAAGACTGCTATAATTCCTCCAAGAGATGCAACAGAACCACATTTTTGTCAGGAAAATTATTCCCTGTGAGACTAATGAAATCTCAAAATAACCACAGCAATATTGCAGTAAAAATACACATCAGAGGATTCTAAAAGGTCATAAAAAATCTGATTTAAACAATGTTTGGGAGGAAAGATTGACCTATTTTCCATTGTGAAACTCCCTCAGTAACAATGCCACCACTCCTCTAATGCCACCTGACAATGCCCTTTTGCATTATCCCAGTTTGGGAAAGAAAGGAAGATGCAGACAGAATGAGATCCTCTAACTTTCCCACTAGGAAATCCTGTTATATTTATGTTATGTAATCTGGATATGAAGCAGGGCGCTCAGATCATAAAAGTGGAATGGAGAGGTCTACGGGGGCCAAAAAAGAGTCATAGAAATGTAGAATTGGAAGTGAACTTGAGAGGTCATCAAATCCAGCACCCTCTACTGAAGCGGGCCCAAATAAGCTTCATCCCTGATAGGGGCTTATCCAATCTGTTCTTAAAATCTCCAGTGATGGGCATTCCACAACCTCCCTTGAAATCCTATTCCAGAACTGAACTACCCTTACAGTTAGTAAGATTTTTCCAACTAACTAATCTAAATTTCCCTTGCTGCATATTAAGCCCATTACTTCTTGCCCTACCTTCAGTGAATATGGAGAACAATTGATCACCCTCCTCTATTTAATAGCCCTTAACATATTTGAAGACTGTTATTAGACCTCCCCCTCTCCCCCAGTCTTCTTTTCTCAAGACTAAATATTCCCAGATTTTTTTAACCTTTCTTCATAGGTCAGGTTTTCTAAAACATTTATCACTTTTGTTGCTCTCCTCTGGAGTCTCTCAAATTTGTCCACATCTTTCCTAAAGTGTGGCACCCAGAACTGAACACACTGCACAGCTGGGTCCCCACCAGTGTTGAGCAGAGCAGGACAATTGCCTCCTATGTCCCTTATGTTAATACACCCCAAAATATTAGCCTTTTTTTGCAAATGCACCACATAGTTTACTTGTATTCAATTTGTGATCTATCATCTCCAGATCCTTTTCAACGGTACTACTGCCTACCCAGTTATTCCCCATTTTGCAATTGTGAATTTGAATTTTCCTTCCTAAATGTAGTACTTTGCACTTATCTTTATGAATTTCATCTTGCTGATCTCAGACCAATTCTCCAATTTGTCAAGGTCATTTCAAATTCTAATCTTGTCCTCCCAGCTCAGTGTCATCTGCTAGTTTTATAATCAGAATCTCTGTTCCATTATCCAAGTTATTCTTGAAAATACTGAATAGTACCAGACCCAGGACTGACCCCGAGGGGAAAAATGTGGGAAAAGAAAAGTCTGTTCCAATCAATTAAACCATGCTTAAAGGCAAAAATTAGGATGCGATTAAAAAAAGTGAAAGCTCCCCTTATGCCCATATTTGTGTGGGGGCTGACAATGCTAGGAGAAATAGCTTTGAACCAGAATGACAATCTATATGAAAGACTTAGTATTCTGGAATGGCTTCCTGAATGTATAAGGTGCAACAGGCTTGTCTTCAACACCTATGAACAAGTTCTCTTCATTCCCCGATTCAGGTTTGTATATATTTCTGTATCCTCAAAACTTAAGCTACTCAGCAGCAACCTCTAACTCTTCCAAATGGCAGATCCATTTTTGCTCCTCCGTAAATATACTGCCAAAACATTCACTCATCCCTTTTGCTGCCCTGCATAAAAATCAAATTAGCCACTACCACAAAGTAAGGGTTTGATAGGGACAAAATAACTAGAGCTGAGCCGATTGGGAATTTACGCTCAAGCTAACTCCAAGATAAGTTACAATCACACATTTGCCCACAGTTCCTTCTGAGTTTAGTATGTGAAATTCTGAATATGTATTTTTCAGGCAAAGACAACCCCCCTTTTTTACATGGGCATTCCTAGGGGTGCCAGAGAAACATTTCCAGAACCACATTTTTGAATATGGCCTAACCAATGACTGCATAGTTAGTATTCATTTATTTCCATTTCTAGCAATGCAGAAGTGGGGGTGGAATCTAGCTCTTAAACACTAATGGCTATATTGCTACCAAATCATGAAAGATTAAAGATGTGTATAATTTACTGAAAATATCAATCTCTGCTAATTGTTGACTATTTTCAAAGTTGACTATTTTCAAAATAAAAAACTGGGATACTTGTTATACAGTTGCAAAATAGTTATACAAATGACAAAAGGACACTTTTAAAATGTGTGTAGGTTTTGCTACTGCCAGCTTCTGACTAAACAGTGACACATGCATAATTCTCAGAGTGGAGTAGCATAGTGTTCTGAATGAGGTTGTCATGAAACACTAAATAACTTGGCACTCGGGAAGCGAAAGCTAGCATAAATTGTGTCTCCAGTCATTTGACTTTTATCATCATAGTGAATACTCTTTCCATTGGACTGTTTGTTCTTGTAAACAGCCAATTCTATTTGGTTTAGCAATAGGTCTGGAACAAGCATTTTGTAGTTGTTAAAAATATTTTGATTGACGAAATGAAAAACATGAACATTGCACATGTATGGAAAGAAGTTCATAGGCATAATGTGAAAAACCAGGACTATCCTGGTAAAACTGGGAGAAATTATCACTTTATTGATATCTGTTCATTTTCAATACTTGCTTATATTTTTGGAGGTTCTCTGTATTAACATCATCCATGCAAACTATAATCGCTTCTGTTTTGGAGAACAAGAGCCAAGTTCAAAGATTTTCATCATCTACTTAGCACAAAATGAATCACAGATAATTGACTTGAGATCTTGTGGAGCAGAGATTAGAATTAAGAGTTGGATCTAGGTGATGGTCATGCTTTCCTTGCTGGACAATTCGTTAAATAAAAACAATTTACGGCATAGGACTCTTCAAAATGGAACACGTTCATCTGGATAAATCGAGACTGAAGATATGCCACACTATGAAAACAAAAACAATTGACAGTTTTTACTGAAAAGTGAACCAGACCATCCCTTGAGCACTACCATACCACTTGCACCCTTAATTCCTTTGGCTTTCTCTCTTCATGACAAGCTTTCCAAAGGAGATTGTCGGGTTTTTTTAATCAAACAACCTAAACAGTTGTCTCTGAGATCACAAGGCATTGGCAAAGAATGTAAAAAGTGCTCTAATCCCCAAGGAAAACCTTGTTTGAGTGGTGAAATGCTTGCAGTAGAAATCTTGGAAATCTTGGGGAGTGGAATCTCTTCCTGTCAGAACTTTCAATAAAAGAGCAGCCAGAGATACTGAAAGCATTAAATAAAAATTACCAACAAGCTGTCTTACCTGTGTGCACTCAACTGAAAGGAAGGGCAAACATGAGCAGGTAGTGCTTGTACATCAATCAAAACGCTGACAGGTATGGTGTAATGTCTGACAAGGCTGACATGTGCTATACTCCCTAAGATATTCCTAACTGAACCATAAAAAGACAAATAAATTAGTAATAGTATCTCTCCTGTCAATGTCCTTTCTTGTGAACCTCTCATACTGTTCATTAGCATTGTCTGAAGTGATTCATCAATACAACTTTTCCATGTTTGGGGTGGGGGTGGGGGATACTTTGTTACCATTTATTTTGCTATTCTTAAAAAAGTATCTGATTCCTTATAATCACTTAGTTTGTTTGTTTTTAGGGAAACATAACAAACAAAAATCAGCATAATGTTTTCCCGAATGTACTAGGCGCTCTTTAAAAGAAAAAGAAAATGGTTTGATATAGTCATAAAAAGCAATGGATAACTTACCGTTTGTCAAAATGACCAAGCTCATTTTGAAATTCAGTTCTTGTCTTTCAAAGTAGTCAAACGTTCCAGATCAATTTTTTCTAGTGTACCATGTAATCCAATAAATCAAGGTTTTGTTACTAGAAGCAGCATCACAGCACAAGACAAGAAAATCCGATGATAAGTAACTGCCTATATGTTGCATAGTAACCCACAATTAAGGTTTTCCCTAAAATGTTATATTTTACAAGCTAAGTACACTCTCGTGTGAAAATTTTCTTACTCTTAATCTTTCTTGTGGCTCAAGGTCCATATAATGTGACCAATTATGACAATTATCTACATAAAAATCTATATGAGTAATGTAAAACATTTACAGAAGTGTTTAAATAATAATTTTAATGACACATTTGATGTGAAAAAAATAAGTTAATAATCAGTTTGATATCACAACCAAGTCAAAGTTTTCTGTGAAAAATGTAATTGAAATGAATGGATCATTGAGGAGACATTTTCTATGGATCATTGAGGAGACGTAACTGTGCAGGTGCTTGTCAGTGTGGAACGCAGGCTTTCATAAAGACACTAGTATTAAAAAAAACAGTTTATGGGTAAAAAGTTAAACGTGGACATTACAGGAGCATATTGCAACAGACTTGTCTTGCAGTAGAAAACATTAGAATCAGCATTAGAAATATATACATCCAGCAGGTTTACAGGTATCTTGGGTGTGCCCAGCTCTCACCAAGGTTTGCTATCCACATTATGCCGTGTAGTCAACAGGAGGATTGCAGGTCAAATCCAGACTGGCAGACACTTTTGAATGGACTCCAAAATCTTTTTATTTACTTATTATCATATTTGTTGTAATTTTTAAATTATTTTCTCTGGAGTCTGGACCTTGACTATTCCTTGACCAAGAAATTTGGACCTTGACAACAAATAATTGACTACCCCTGCTCTAGGCTAATGGAAAGAACTTCAAAACCCACTGAGATACTGAACCACCAGCAAAGCTAGGAATGTTCCCACACTCACCATTCCATTCAGACAGAGAACTCTATCACCAACCAGCGCAATTTTTTCTTACCCTCTATACAGAAGTGTCTTTTTACACAGGTCCAAGTCCTCAAGGAATACTAGTTTGTGCTATCCCTTAATTTTCTTAGTTGTTTGAAACTATACCACTTGATACATTTACATCTCACTTAAATATTGATTCAGCACCTACAAGCAGCTTCCTGCTCTCTCCTGATATGCTAAACACAGGACTATATTACCATAATTAAGCACTCTAAGATGGCACAGTAAAGTCATGGTTTAAACTGCATAATTGTATCCAATAATAATATCAAAGAAAAATTATGCTGAATCTCAGTATGTCGACAAACCATTGGCAAATGTATTTTAGAAAATAATCCTGAATGGGCAGAGGCTAGACTAGATCAGGGGTCGGCAACCGGTGGCTCGCGGCTCGCCAGGGTAAGCACCCTGGCTGGCCGGCCCGGTTTGTTTATCTGCCGCGTCGGCGAGTTCGGCCGATCGCGGCTCCCACTGGCCGCGGTTCGCGGTCCCAGGCCAATGCGGGAGGCAGGAAGCCGTGGCCAGAACATCCCTCGGCTCGCGCCGCTTCCTGCCTCCCGCATTGGCCTGGGACCGCGAATCGTGGCCAGTGGGAGCCGCGATCGGCCGAACTCGCCGACGCGGCAGATAAACAAACCAGGCCGGCCCGCCAGGGTGCTTACCCTGGCGAGCCGGGAGCCACCAGTTGCCGACCCCTGGACTAGATGATCCAACACAGTGGACTGGCTCTCACAAAAAATTGTCCCATTTTCACGACTTTTCCTGTTCCATTTTTTACTCTGTAAAAATGTTTCTTGTGTGATCTACAGTATAGCCAAAAGAAATGGAAAATCCACTCCTATCAGCCAAATCCCTGCTATGCCCCTGGAATACAAAAGTGACCACACTATCACTTAATACATATGCTCCATTGAACAGCACCTTTAGATTAGCTCATCCTGGGAACTTTAGCATTCTCATCATTCTACATTACATTGTTTTCCACACCACATGAATGTATTACTCTGCTTTTTCCTTCTGTGAAGTCTTGTTGATGCTTGTATTTTAAGATTTGTGCCTGGAAAAGGTTGGTTATGGTGCTATTTAAACAGAGCTCATCAATCATTGCCTGACTTTCTGAGGCTTTTGCAATTGCTAGCTGTGGGCTAAATTGTATTACCCTTACTCAAGTTGAATAATGCCCTACATAAAAAAAACAAAACAAAAAACCAACCCATTGAAGTCAATGGAACTACTCATGGAGTATGGTATTACACACTGTGTGTAGGAATATCACTATCTGGACCTATACTGCTTATTAATAATATTAATTATATGTGCAGGATATTGTACTACCAAATATCCCTTTTATATCTCTAGTCATGTATATTCAACTCTGTCCTCCTCACAGCAAAATACTCACTGAAAAACCTATGCCCTCTTTCAGTTTTTCAGGTACACCTGAACCATGCTGGCATGTTCTGTCTTTCTTCCTGATCATCAGGCTGACCTGAGAGACAGTGCAGTTTGAGATATGCCATATCAGGTGCTCTGGCTGCCTGAGTATGCAAAAGAGAACACATATGGCTGTTCTCTTCCGTACACAATAGGTTACCTTAGTGACCAGGTCATAGATTATGTGAAGTGCACCTGTGTGAAACAGCTGATGTTTAAGGGGACGACAGTATCTAATAATGGAAGCATGGTTGTCACCTACAGTTGACAGAAAAAGGGATTGTATCAATTAGGCTCAGGGAGGAATGGATAACCCGGACAGTGCAATAAGTACAATTTCCTTACGTATCAGCTTGTAAATGAATGAGCATAATATTTTAGAGTGACAACATCATTAGTCTTTCCCATCTCCAACTTCTGTGATATATGGTTTAAGGATTCAATGAAATGTAGTGAATTCATGTAGAGAATACAAAGGCATTGTTGGATCTCAAAGGTTTTACCTCTGTTGCCAGATTACTTGTATCAGTGAACACCAGCTTTTAGATTATTTGCATAATCTATATGATTTCTGAACATATTATACATTGTTCCCAATATATGAACCAACCTAGACACTATCAAAGTTTTCTGCCATGTTGCGCACCTTACTCTCCTGAATTTATGAAGAGCCTTTTCTTGAGTAGACATCTTCCACCCACTAGCCAGGAAGTCAGCATCTCATCCTTCTGAGCTCTTTTCTTATTCCTTAGGGAACTTCCCTTCTCCCAAAATATGGAAGTCTCTTTCTAGACTCTTCAGTCCTTGTTGTAAAAACCTTGCTTTCCTTGAGTAGGTGAATTTTATACTCTGGATGCACTGAAAGCCTTAATGTCTCACTCTCCTCCTTCTCTATTCATTTCAATCATGGTTTTGTACATATTAAGATTGAAAAGTAATTAAAAACACATAATTTGTCACCAGAGCCTAGTAAATATTCATAATAGTTCATGTTCGTAAGTACACATATCACTTCGGCCTATCAAGATGTTTAGATAATTTGCATAAGAGAAGGAGAACATTTGTATATCACTTAGTTACTAAAAACAAAATCAATATCAGTATTTCAAGATAAAATTTGAAGGTTGCTGCAACTTCAAAGAAGCAATTTTAGGGAGAATTTTGTTAACAAGTATTCCAAGCAGGGCCGGCTCCAGACCCCAGTGCGACAAGCACGCGCGTGGGGCGGCAGTTGTCGTCAGGGGCGGCAGATTGGGCCGGCGGACCTGCCGCAGTCATGCCTGTGGGAGGTCCACCGGAGCCCCGGGACGACCGGACCTGCCACAGGCATGACTGCGGACGGTTCGCTGGTCGCGCGGCTTGGCTGGACCTCCCACAGGCATGACTGCGGCAGCTCAACCGGAGCCGCCGGACCAGCCAACCGTCCGCAGCTGCGGGAGGTCCAGCCGAGCCGCGCGACTAGCGGACCCTCACCAGTCAAGCCAGCGGGAGGTCCGCTGCTCCCGGGGCTCCGGGGCGTCTCCCGCGCATGACTGCTTGGGGCGGCCGAATATGTAGAGCCGGCCCTGATTCCAAGACCAGTAGATTTAATTTTCTTGATGTCTTTATACTTTATATGCACAGATGCAAATGGAACCTAACACACACACACACTCCAGTAACTTGAAGGCTCTCTCTCTCTCTCTCTCTCTCTCACACACACACACACACACACACACACACACACATCAGTAGCTTGAAGTCAGTAGTTGCTAACCATTTCCATAGATTTCATACTTAACTTATAGAGGGAAACTATGATAATCACAGATACCACTGACTGGTAATTCACAACAACTGCTGACCTTTTAGTGGCAACCACAAACACCTAGATAGTGGCTTTGAACTACAGCCCTGTGTAGGGGGTGAGGAAAGCACAATCTCATCTAGTCTTACTCCTTGTACATAAGATGTGTACAAGAAGCAGCACCATTATGATGGAACACATAGCTCCCTGACGCATTGGCCCCACTCTCCAGGAAGGTGCTAGGTAAGGGGTTGGTGGGATTGCATCCTCCTCACTAACTTTTCACTGGTAAGCTACTTGGGACAGATTGAAACACAAGAGAGAGCAGTCATGTTCCCCAAAATACAGGGAGTGCTATCATAAGATATCCTTGGCTTTTTCCAGACCACTCTAGTCTTGCATATCTGTCCAAGGGCATCATATAGTCTACCATCATGTGGGCATATTCAAATGTATACATCCACAGTGTAAAGAAACTGTCTCATTTTGCCTTTGCAGACATAAAATTACTGTGGCATTACTTCAATGTCCTTATACTTTTTCTCTGATGCAGTTTCGAAGATGTGTTTTAGTGGGTCCTTTGCCTTCCTCTGAGGTACTGAAGATAGTGGTGTAGTGGTAACAAAAAAAGTGGATAAACTAACCTCACTAAACTCTATATTCCCCAAATGAGAAGTGGGTAAACTCCATTTACCTGCATTTACCTTTGTCTACACTACTGGGACAACAGATGGGGAGGAACAGTGCACAGAGAATCCTCTCTCTCAGGTTCCTGGCTAGTGTGTCTTGCACACACGCTCAGGGTCTAATTGAACACCAGACTCACAGACAGGGAGGAATTTCCTCCCCCCAAGTCACTTAAACAGGAACATGGGAAGTTTTTTGCCTTCCTCTGCACTACATATTACACGCCGCTGATGGTGGTGTATGTGTAACTAGACAGCACAATGAAGAGTGGACTGCATCCATACTGCAGTGTGGAGCTACATACATCAGTGAAAGACTCCAGTAACAGGGAGGCAGCAGGGAAAGGCTTCAGCAGCTCCCACTGCTGGAGCCTTTCACTGTGGGGAGGAAAGGCTCTGGCAAGGGGGAGGCAGCAGGGAACCCCCCTCCTGAGAGACTTTCCCTGCAGCAGGGAGGCAGAGGAACACTATACTCCTAAAAATAGCAATGTAGCCAGGGAGGCCTACATGAGTAGAGAGTGTGTAGGGCATGTGTGTTATTACATATCCACATCCTTCAGACCTGTTTTTACTCTACTCACCTAAACCATCCCTCACCAGCTATCCTGCTATTTATATCCTGCTGGGAGGCTATGCATATTTGCACCCTACATGCTGCCAAAAGAAGCATGCTGTGTAGATGTACTTTGAGGCTGCATTATCTGCTGGGATCATCCGGGCATCTCACCTAGTCAATACCCTGCCATTGTGGTAACCTTAGGCATTGGTGGCACCTCAGTATCTCCTGTTCTCTGCCTGTGGCACAACACAGGTTAATCTCCTGAGAACTCAAATGCTTTAGTGTCACTGGGCTCAGTACAGGGGCATCTGGGTCAAATGTAATGGCCTGTGATATAGAGGAGCTCAGATTAGAGGATCTATTTGGCCTTAAGCTCTATGTAAATATGAAAGGATAGGAATAATACAAATGTTGATGTGACATTACTTAGCTAGAAAGGCAACTGTGAGGTTTTTAAGAACAGCCGCGATATATGCATGTGTCTGAGCCAGAGATTGAGTGAGTGAAAGTATGAGAGAGAAAAGAAGGGTTATTTGTTTGTTACTTGAGTTAGACTTCTAGCTGGGTTTTCCAAAGCTTATGCTCATGCACTAACAAACACTGTCTGGTCAGCCAGTCACCTCTGGAATTAATCAGGAAGTATGGAGGGGGCAGGACTCAAAAAGGAAAATGAATAACTCATTCAAGGTGAAATATAATTGCTTCTTCTTTGCCAGACAGATAATGTGACAGTAAAAATTTTTGGTCAGTTAGCAACTGTAGTGAATATAATGCATAATAATGTCAGTAATATTTACTTTTGATAGTGAGTTTAGGTTTGGGTATTTAAGAACTCGGGGTGTTCTCCTCAGCTCTGAATATGATAACAGTTCCAGAAAAGTATTAGATCCAAGGGATAATAAATTAAACATAGCACTCATAATAAAGATTGTTTAAAAACAACAACACATTTTGTCTAGGGGCAAAATTGAAAAAGAAGAACAGGAAGACTGAAGACAGCAAGTGGTTTTTTTACGTAATGCAAGATTTCCTTTTTGTTTCTTTCCTTTTTGTAAAGTTCACACTTAGTTGCTCTCTTCAAAACCAATTCTAACTAATGGTTCTGTTCATCTTTAATATGGCTCTTCACTGAAGCTGTGATTTCTACTCAGAAAGTGTTATTACATATCTAACACTACATTGAGCACTAGAGATTAATTACATTTGAAATGCATCTGAGGTTTCTCTGGATGGTGCTGAAGGCTACTCAATAGTATCATAAAAGTTGTGTAAATTTAATTAAAACACAGTTATTTCATAGGGTCTACTCTCTGCAAGTGGCGGCACCATAGTTTTCAGTAAAATAAAAGAATGGTCTCCCATAAAGTGCTCATGCATTCACACCAGCAGAAGAAAGAACTGGTGAATTATAGGCTGCCACTGCTGTGTGAGATACAGAGTGAAGCATATGAGGAAACAAGGGAAAAATTCATTCATGGGGTAACTTGATTTCAGTGTACTTAATCCAGGAATAAATTTGACCATGAGGGCCTCATTAGCACCCACGTCCATTAACACCCACATCCATTATTTGTGTTATAAGAATGTGAATAAGGAGAGAATTTGGCTCAGTCTTGGCTATGTGGACTCCATTACAAGGTTTTTATTCCTGTGTGAATGGGCTTGGAAATCTAAGGGCTAGTCTACACTAGAAGTGCTACAGAAGCGCAGCTGCACCACTGTAGCACATCTGGTGAAGACGCTCTATGCTGACAGGACAAAGCTCTCCCGTCAGCATAATAAAACCACCTCCACTGACACAATAAAAGCTCTCCCACCAGCATAGCACTGTCCACACCAGTGCTTAGATCGGTGTAACTTTCATTGCTCAAGGGGGTGGCTTATTCACACTCCTAAGTGACATAAGTTATAGCAACGTAAGTGGTAGTGTGTACAAGCCCTAAATGTGTTTTATGGTTGGGAGAATATCAGACAGAATTGAGAAAGGGAGTTAAACTATTTCAGCTTTCTTTATTCAAGCTGCCCTTTTCACATTGTTGAACACATTTACATTTTTCTCTGCTCTCTCCAACAACAGATTTAACCAATTCAAACACAAAGCAGTTGAACAGACTTTCAGCTCAACTGTGGCTAAGTAGGCAAAGAGTTTTTCAGCTGCAAGCTTCCCTATCTCTGTCTGCAAGGCGTGTGAACTCCAGTGAACCCTGGAGTTAAAATTGCCACCCTTCTGTTCAGAAAAAAAGCAAAACAAAACCTCTAGCTCCCGCCCATCAGAATCTTCCTTTTACTAAATCACAGGATTAATTTCTGAGGAAACTCACCTCCTAGCTGTGGGTAGAAAATAGGGGCTCATCCTAACTCCATCATCATGGCAGCTGGGAAGCAAGGGGGCTTTCTACTTGTTCTTACTTCCATCCATTCCACTGGTAGTGGAGAAAATCTCCATCCCACTTTCAAGAGAGGTCATTTTTTTAAAACCCCTCTCTCTTTTGGGAGTGTTGCTCTCTTCTACTTCCTAATCTGTTTGTTCTGTGCTCAGGTCCACACTCTGAACACACACCTTCTGTAATACTGCTCATACTTGTCTCAGTGTGTTTGAGACAATGAAAGACTATTTTTACAGATGAAAACTATCAGTCTCTTAACCCACCATTTTATGTCCACGCCCCATAGAGAGTCAGTAGAGATCCCGGAACAGAAATCAGACGTCTTAGTGCCAACTGCCTTGCTATTACTGCCACACCATAATCCCATTCTAGAGCAGGAAGATTTACAAATATAGGTGGGACAATCCCATCAAAATTAAGACTGTCATTCCAAAGTTAGAGAGACAAGGTGGGGTGAGATAAGATCTTTTATTGGACCAATTTTGATTGATGAGTGAAAGCTTGTCTCTCTCACCAACAGAGGTTGGTCCAATAAAAAAAAATATATTACCTCACCTATCTTGTTTCTCTAATATCCTAGGACTCACATGGCTACAGATACACTGTATTCTAAAGTTAGGGCATATTTTAATGCTAACCTTTAAAACACTAGGTAGCCTAATTTAAAATTGTAATATCTCCCAGTGGGAAGAGACTAATCCCTTTTCACTTCATAAATTAACACCTAAACAGCAAAAATATTTTAAAGGCCCTATTTTTAGTTATTCTCCATAGTAACCCTTTCTTTTAGGATCACCATATGTACCACATTATTCAGTGATGCTACTTTAAAATTGTATGGAACATTAGGGCCCTATTGTTGCGGATTGCAAAGGGATGCTTTAAATTGCCACATGTTTTGCCATTTATGTTTCCTTGATAATAAAAATCTACCACACCACTAATAGTAATTAGTACTGAGATCACCTTATCTCATGTACATTACCAAGAGCAGAAAATTATAAAGATGGTAAAACGATCTCTAACAATAGAGCAAAAGTTGATTGGATAGAAGTTTTGGGGAGAAAAATCTATGAAGAAATCTATGGCTCTGTATATAATGATAATATAAATTAGTTGGCTTGGTCCTGCTAATATCACAATACTAGCAATGGTTTCCTGTGTTCATCATTAGATTAAGTTTCCTTCATCTTCCACTTAACTTTTAATTATAGTCTCTAATATCTGACATTTGCTTGGATTTTGGTCAATCCATACAATGCCAATATTTAAAGATAAGGTCCCTGGGTTAATCAGCTAGAAACCATTCCCAGAAGTTCCAGCTAATCAAATTTGTTCATGCAATTCAGTGAGTATATTGCCATGATAAGTTTTAGAACAGATGTCTGATGCTGGAGAAGCCTCTTTATAGTACAATTTAAATCCCTCTTGTTCGGTAACGACATAGGTTATTAAAACACAGTTTTTTGAGTGACCTAATTAAGGCATTCTATCAAAAACAATCAAAGCAGCCACCCCATGCCCCTTTCATCTATGAGGTTTTTCAACCTCTAAATGTAACACTGATGAAAGCACAGCATGAGGAATGGATAAAATTATGATCTCAACTGAGAAATTAGCCTTAAGCACTTGTTAATAAAGGCAAATAGGATTTTACAAACCAACATATAAACTTAGTAAGCGTGGATCCTATTTTATTGCCTATTTGCAGCAAGGTAAACTAGACTGATATAATTACCACCCTAGCATTATTGTTTAATTCTTTGTTAATCTTTTTTTGGTGATGAGAGGCCTAGGAATCAGAGCATGGGCTCTTGCTAACCTCACAATTATTAGCTGTCTGCTTCTTGATTATGCTACCATCCCCTCAGTCCTGACAGACAAGTGTTAGGAACCATCATAGTATCTTGCTCTTTCTTCCTTCGATAGAAGAGTTCTGTTTCTGGCCTAAGATTACTACTACTCGGCTGTAGATTCCTTTTGGGTCTGCTGATGTACAGTGTAAGAGCAACCTAATTTACCCAGACTTTAGCCCATGACCCTTATGAAATGCCAAGTTTCTACAGACCCTAACAGCAAGAGTCAATGCTGAAAGAGTCCTAACAGTCCTAAAAGTCCTAATAATTATCAAGATTCTACCAGCATAAAGTAGAGTCAACAACTGTTAAGACTCTTTTTACCCAGTGTTTTTGCCCTCACTGTTTGCCATAGCTGACATATCCCAACAGCAAACTATATCATTTTACCTTCTCACTGGAGCAGATTGAATTTTTCTGAATAAAAGTTGTTTAGTCAAAAGGGTTTTCTTTTAAATTAGTATTATACAGAAAACTTTTTGTTGTTTTGAAATGTCCAAAAGAGAAAAAACAAACAAACAAATGAAATATTTTGGGTTAAGTTATTTAGTTTTGGGGTTTTCCTTCCTCTACTTTCTTCCTCTTTTTGCCTTTCACTGACTGTGAGCCATTTACTGCCCCCTTCTCCACACACATTTCATCTCTGGCAAAAGGAAAAAAGGAGAGGAGCAAAAAGGGAGGGGGGGAAGAGGGGGAGAAGAACCAACCCCTTAGACTTGAAAATTCAGTGTGCAATTTTTGTTGATAAAAATGTTCACGCAAAAAAAATCTAAAAAGGTCTTCCTTGTCAGAGCTTGCAGAATGAAAATTTAGTATTTTTCATGAAGAATCTGTACCATTTTTCAATCATCTCTATTTCTAACATTTGATATCAAAATATTCCTTGCAGATAAGACAAATAAAGCAAATAATTAATCACTGAAGTACTAAACTACACGCTAATGATGTACTCAGATATTGTACAGAACACAGTTCCTATTCCAAGAAGCCAACAATTGAGAAAGACAACAGTATGTTTAGGCACAAAATACACTGGGAGACCTAGAGAAAGACTCTCGATGTTTTGGGGGGTTTTGATTTCATTTTAAAATTATTACTAACAATTATTATTGGTGGTCTTTAGAGCATTCATAGGATTAATCTCTTCATAAGGCTAAATGGCTACTGGATGTCATTGTTGCTCCACAGAACTATAGAGGCAAGCACATGTGTGTGACTAAACCCAAAGTGATCTTTACAGGCAAACATTCTGAACTAACTTTCCTATATTTGTCTTTATTTTTCCTAATTTTTAAAAAGGTCAGTAATATGTTAGCATTTTCAGCTTAGTACATTTTCATATTGATACACAGTGATACAGCCGCACTGTTCCCACTAATATGATGGGAGCCAGGTGACTAAATATCTATGCACTGCTTTGAAAAATATCCCCATATACCACACTTTGGAATATGAAAGAGCAAAATCTATCAACCTTAATCTTGAAAGCATCTTGTTTTTAATAAACTCTTAGGAGGCATATTATAGGTTTTATTTTCAAGCTAAACCAGCAAAAGAACTTATAACAAAACTAATTTTGTGCACTCTTGAAAATGTGATAATTTTAGTAAAATACTGTTAACTATAAATAATAACTGATTTGCACATTTAGCAAGGAGGTCTGGTATCAATCAAGGACTGAGTCTCATCTTCTTTAATCATGACAGCAAATTAATCTCAAATATATACTTTAGAATTTCATTGAGGGGCTGTTCTAAAAGAAGTTTTCACATATAACATTATTAATAACAGTAATAACAACAACCACCAAAAGTTATCACATAGCACAATACTAGGAGATTAATAAGCAATAGATCAAGTCATACAAAAGGAAATGATCACAAATCTGATATCTGCCAAAAGCCCTTTATTGACTCCCTGACTCATATTTTCCAAACAAAAAGAAGCGATAAAGGGATCACTCAAGCCATAGAATATAACCAGGGATGTTACACTTCTTCCTGCAATGCTGAGATAAGAGAGTGAGTGAGCTGTGAACCAGAACTGCTCAACTTTGCCTCCTGCCTACATCATTTATCATACAATATTTATGATATATCACAAGAAGAACATATTTGGGGCTGGTTTTCATAAAATGAAAGAAGAGTGATCTTATTACTTACCAGTCCACACAAATTCAAACTGCAGCTGTATTTTTCATGCTAATAATTACAGACATCCATTCAGAAGTGTCCATTTATTCTATTCTGCCATTATTTTCTAGTTTTTGTAGTTCCTGGCACCCACTTTCCCTCAAAGACAAAGACAAATAGTCCATGTTCTGTTGTATGGGGACTACTTTCCTCCTTAATTTTATTTTATGCATAAATGAAATTGCATAGCTCTCAGACTGAGTGCAGTGTATCACAATGGAGATGGGATTTAAACAGGGGCATTATGTGTCAACACCTCCATTAATAATTTGAAGGCTTAAAGTAGCAGAATTTGCCATTCTAAGAATAAGGCTGCCAATTTTCACAATACAGCACTCTGTAGATGCACAAAAACACCATGTATCACATGTACCTCAAGGTAACCAAGCACAGGTATTGCACATTTGAGGGCACTTAATGAAATGAGATTCTATGCCCTTTACATACATTGCATGTAAGCAAATTCAGGCAGCGCTGACATTCCTGAACCAATATCTAACATCAGTTAAGTGGAGTGTGGATGCCTTGCAAGGATCAACATAGGAAATGTCAACAAAGAATGCAGTTTATGAACAGGGTGAGGTGGACTCCAGTTGTCTACATTCAGGTCAGAACATCTTGGATGCAACTATATGTACCTGGCCTCGAGTAAGGTGCACACCATATTAAAGCAAACTGTCCTTTCTTTCCACCTTATTGACATTAGGCACATTTTGTAGGGCATCCCATAGAACCAGCTATGTGCAGTGACGATCCACTCTGGAAGCATAACTTTGAATTACTGGAGGATACCAAGATAGATGTTCATACACCATGTTGGTGAGTATGGTATTAGGGGATGGATGGGTGGGGTTGGGGGTGGGGGTGGAGGGATGGATGGATTGTGCATGAGATGCATATTTAGAATGTTCTCTGTTCATCATCATCTTGCTTATCTCTTTCATGCAGGGTCTGTAACATTCTGATCAATTATTTTAATCTCTGCTGTATCAGATTTGGTTTGGCTATTGATAAGTACAGTATTGTGCAAAATAAACTCTGTAAAAAAATACTCATGTAAAGGTCATATAACTTTCTCCACAAGTTGGTCTCGTCTCATTTGACATATCTTTGTAACAGCAAGTTCTGAAAGCAGCAATGTATCGTTCATTAGATTTAGCCACTTTGGCAAAATATACATCTTTCTATTTTCAGATATACATTAGACTTAAAAAGTATTATGGTTTGTTTTACAGAAAAACTGCAGGAGCATTATCAGTAAGAAATGTAAAATAATACACTGGACCTTCAGCACTCAGAGAGGGTCACATAAAAGTTGTTCTTGACATCTGGAAAGACATCCCCATGAATAGCAAGAATATCATTTTCACAAAACGGAGTGCCTAACTTTAGTGACTGGCTTTAGGCACCCAAGCATAAAAATTCAGTCCATAGTTTTCAAGCACTGCCCATTTATGCCTTTGATTAATTCAGAAAATATTAAAAACAAAGGGATGTTTTGGGGCTAATTAGTTTTCATTTGCTAATTTAAATACTATGCTAACTCATTCTAAAGCTATATTACCTTCTGTGCAGTTGCATGACATATCATGGACAAAAACTGGGCCATTGAGAGTTTGAGTTCTTTATATATAGGGGCCTGAGTGAATTCTTAAAATACAATTTAATATGTACAGTATACTTCGAGCAGGCAATAATGTATAACAGAGGGTGATGGGCTATGTTTGAGATCATCAATTGCTTCTGACATGCACATTCTAGAATAGATAGGCCAAAAAAGCATCCAGTTCATTTTAACATTCTTCAAGAGCAACCAACTGCTTTCCCTGTTGTCTTCCACTGGGGAAATGAACTGGCTGTCCCAATCTTGTTAGCAAGCAGAAAGCCTTTCCTTGCCTCTATCCTGCCTGTAAGCAAGAGGAGACAGCAGGTGGCCTCACTCTCTCTTGTTCAGAGTAGGCCTTTTAATGCATTGAAGTCCTTCTGAGCAAAAAAGTCACTGCATAGACATCCAAAAGGACAATAAAGCAAATGATGATTGTCTCCAAGGGCCACAGCAATAAAAATAAATCCCTCGAGTAAAAGTAGTTCCTAAGGTTGTGACATATTGGAATTTCTATTTCTTTGACAGTAGTTTACTGCTGTTGCCCTTGGACCCAGTCAATACTTACACAATCTATTACTGAGTCAGGACAGAGACTACATAATATAAGCTGGTTTCTGTTATAAGTTTGGTTTGGATTCCCTATGCTTTCCTAAAAAGTTGCTTTCTTCATAAAATTTTGTACATATAGTCTCTACCAAAGCAGAGTTTGTTTTTGGTAAAGTCTGAAAGGTTAATTGACAAGTTATTTTTAAATACAGTGTAATTGTCCCAGGATATTAGAGAGAAAAGGTGGGTGAAATAATCTCTTTTATTGGGCCAACTTCTGGCAGTGATTGATACAATCTTTCGAGTCTGAAGAAGAGCTCTGTGTGGCTTAAAGGTCCAATAAAAGATATTACCTTACCCACCTTGTATCTCTAAGTTAAATCAGACTTTGGAAAAGTGGTGGGTTTTCATTTTCTGAAAAGTGTTATAACGTTATTATTATTTTTAAAAAGGATGACAAAATTTCACACTTGTGTTGTTCACTAAGCCTCAAGGAGAACTAACATGTAGTGTAGGGATATTTAGACCAAATTGGGAAGCAAAAGATTTTAGTTAGTGAAAACAGAATGTTGTGGTCCCCATATATATTACAGCTTCCACAGAGGTTTCATAAAATGTCACAAGCTGCAAGCTAATTTCAATTTTCATAAAAGAAGGCTAATTCTACATTAGAAAGGGCCCTGACCTTATGAACTCTAAAGGATATAGGCTGAGGTTTCAAAGGGGCTTGAAGGAATTAGGTGCAAATCAATTCCTTAGCCCCAATTTCCTTAATGCTTATTACTTTGGGTAGTTCCTTTGTGCACTCAGTAGTAAGCATTTGTTTGTGAGACTAGGCCCTTTGCTTGTTACTAAAAGAGTCACAGGTTATTCATGGAGCTGGGAGTAGGACCAGTTATGGCTGTTGGAACTCTTCTCAGGTCTATCATTCAGTCATGTGTCAATAGGGAGGTATCCGGTGCCTCTTCTCTTTCCCACTCTACACACCCCTTCATAGTCAAGTTCCAGGCCTGACTTAATACCAACAATCAGAGTCTGAGTTAGATTTCAGGGGTCCAGGTCAGGAGGCGAGGTCCAAATCAAGCCAAGGTTGAAGCCAGGAGCTCAAGAACAGGGAGCAGGAATGATAATGGCAGCTATAGAAGATTTATACTGTTGCCTGGACACTTCCTGGGCTAGCCCTTGGTTTATATAGGGCAAGGAGCCATGAAGTTGCTGCCTGTCAGACCCCTTGAGGTGGGACTTTCATGGTCTGTGTCCTCAGCAAGTCATGGGTACGGCTACGACTCTGTCACTGATTACTTGATTTTAAGACATGTCCATGAGTTCTTCAGATTCAGATTCAGCCCTGGGCAGTTGGGGCTCAGGCTTCAGCTCCAGCTCTGGGCAGCAGGGCTCGGGCTTCAGCATGATTTATTGTTTATTGCCCTTGTCTTGTCCATGACTTCTAATAAAAATATCTGTGCCAAAATCATAGCCTTAGTCATGGGTAGTGGAGCACACCCTCATCATAGCAGCTACTGAGTGGCAACCTGGAGATGGCTGTTGCCTACTGGCTCTGTAGGCCTGGGCTCGAGACTAGCTGGGCCTTATATTGACAGTTCTGGGACCCTCCCAGAATGGGGGATGGATTCCCAAAGATAAACATCTAATTTTAATCAGTCTTGATAACCTCATAATAGTAGAGGCCTCCTAACAACACAAAATAGAGTAGAAAAGTGGGTGCCAAAGTTACCATTATACATTTTATGAACATACTGTTAGAGTGTATCCGTATACCCAGCAAGGCAAACATAAGTTTTTTGTGGTGAGTGGTTTGGGTGTGCAATTTGTAGGTGGAGTGCAGTGAGAAAGAGGGCAGAGTTAAGGTTTGTTTTAAAGACCTAGCTTAAATTTCATGGGTTTTAACATTTTTTTTCTTTTATTTGTTTGTTGTTAAAATATACCAGTCTATTGTCAGTGCTGTAAATGTCAATATGTTTCTCTGAGCATGTACATATGTATGTACAAACACTATAGGTCCGATTCTCCACTTCCTTGCACTTCATGTAACCATCTACACCCACACACAGTGAGTGCAGAATGGAGTTCTTCGGATCCAGCTTCAGCTCTAATGTTCTACCTTGTAACTGTCCGGTGTGGGGGCTCGGCCGTCTCAGGTGCGGCCGGGAGCCAGGCCGCGTCACTACACGGCCTAAATCCGCAAGTCAGTCTCTGAAGGTCCACGGGCTCAGACCCTCAGGCAGGGGCTGAGCAAAAACAAACAGAGTCAGTAGATTAGGCCCCAAGCCCTCAGTCAGGGCGGGGCAACCAACAGCAGTTCTAGGCTCAGACCCTCAGGCAGGGGCTGAGCACACAGAGTCAGTGGTTTAAGCCCCAAGCCCTCAGTCAGGGCGGGGCAGCAAACAGCAGTTCTAGCTCAGACCCTCAGGCAGGGGCTGAGCAAACAGAGTCAGTGGTTTAAGCCCCAAGCCCTCAGTCAGGGCGGGGCAGCAAACAGCAGTTCTAGGCTCAGTCCCTCAGGCAGGGGCTGAGCACACAGAGTCAGCAATGTAAGCCCCAAACCCTCAGTCAGGGCGGGGCAGCAACAGGTACAGGGCTCAGACCCTCAGGCAGGGCTGAGCAGCAGCAACAGTTCAGGGCTCAGGTCCTTGGCAGGGCTGAGCAGCAGCAACAGTTCAGGGCTCAGGTCCTTGGCAGGGCTGAGCAGCAGCAACAGTTCAGGGCTCAGGTCCTTGGCAGGAGCTGAGCAACCAGTTGGTAAGTCCAGACTTCTCCGTCTGAGCCCTGGGGTGAGGGGGAGACTGCCACCATGAGTGGGGTGGCAGGGGGGACACAGGCCCACCCACTCCACTGTGTCCCAGCCCGGGGCCCTAACAGCAGCAGTTAGTCTGCTGCTGGGTCGGTGGGATCCTGACCGCAACACACCGACATCGGCTCAACGTCTGCTGTAGCCAGACTGGGGTCAGCTACCCCCGGGCTTCTTTCCATTTCCCCCTCCATGGGTACCTGCTCAGTACTGGTGTCCGGCGCAGGGTCCCACACCATGGGCTCCTCGTCGTGCTGAGTGTCGGCTAGCTCGGGCTGCTCCTCAGGACGCGGGTCGGGGTTACGCTCGGGTAGCTCCTCGGGGTACCGGGCCCGGGGAAGGCTCGGCCAGTCCTCCTCGGGGTACCGGGCCCGGGGAAGGCTCGGCCAGTCCTCCTCGGGGTACCGGGCTCGGGGAAGGCTCGGCCAGCCTTCTTCGGGGTACCTGGCTCGGGGCAGGCTCGGTCCAGCAGGAGCTCGGTCAGGAGCGTCTGTCCTCTCCGGCCGCCGGGCTGCAACTGAGCGCTGGGCCGGGGCTTTTATACTTCCTGTCCCACCCCTTGACTTCCGGGGGGCGGGGACAGGCAGAAATGGCTCCGCCCACTGTGGCGGCTGTTCTGGCTCCTCCCTCTCAGGTGCGGCCGGGAGCCAGACCGCCTCACTACATACCTCTACACATGAACGGAGAGTTTGGATTTGGTAGCTTTTTACACACACTTTACCCAAGTGCACATGACTGCGCAAGGCACAGGAGAATCAGGCCTTATCTATCTAGTCCCTTATACATATACATAAAATATGTATACATTACACAAACTCTACACGTATGTGCAGGGTGAGGGAGATGAAGCCCTGTGTTTGTTCCTAAAATGCTACAGATTATTCATGAGAATGGCAGCGGCACCAACTTCTGTTAGGCCCTGGTCCTTGAGGTTAATTACTAATTCCCACCACTCTTCAGGCACCCAGTGCATCTCCTGTTCCTATGTTCACATTACAAATGATCTGTACATCACATATATATGACCCATTATATCTGATGTCGTCTGACCTATTATTTATTAATAATTGATATAGTGCCCAAAGTGTGCTATGTGCTTTACTATGTATATGGTACTAATACTCTCTAGCTCTTCAGTAAAATGCCTAGCACACTTTGGGCACGACATAAATTATTAGTAACTAGGTCAGATTCACGATTGTATTCCAGCTGCTTTGCATCGCTCTGACAATATAAAGCAGCTATATACTGGGCTTCAGTGGATGGTTCAGCTGGGTTTACAGCTGCATTGCCTTGATGGCCTAGCACAAAGCAGTGGACCTGTATGAGTGAATCTTGGCCCAACACCTTCAGTGAAGTGGTCCAAATGAAAAGATCCAGTCTTTCAACATATTAATTATGCTGTCACCTTTTTCAAAATCAGAATTTGGAAAGACAAATGCAGATTAATGAAGACAGCCAGAGTTCAGGTTAGCCATTTGAATAGTACATCTGTAAATAGTTAAAGTGGGCTGCAGCAATTAAAGACTCATGAATATAGGTCACTAGTTTACTCCCATGTCTAGTTTAATCTGATCTAAAAAAGGAGAATTTTTAAACATTACTATCAGTCATTTTTCCTTCGTGCAAATTTACTGCTAAGCTCTGTATGAAATCAAAATATTATCTGAAAAAGGGATGAAATCCATATCATTAGCAAAACAAACCACAGAAGAGACAATCTTGTAAATGAGCTGTAGCTTAAAAAACATATTCCTGCTTATTCCTAAAAAAGGATCCTCATAAGATCAGAGGCCTATTAAAAATGTTCGACATCTGTTGCTGTGTTGTATGAAGGCAAGACAGAGATATATTAATACCATATGTGGAGGAATATGATTCAAAAATCCAGCTTTGCTGGTATTTCCCAAATAGGTTGCCAGGATTCTAGAATAAATAAAATCAAAGATAAATGATTTGGGGGGAAAAAAACCCTCATCCTGAAAAATTAAGAAATCCCTCAATCAAAAAACAAAACAAAACAAAAAACCCTGATGATGATATATATATATATATGTGTGTTATAAAAAATGGTTGTAGCATGCATGGATGTGAAGTGATATGTAATGTACAGGACTGGGTCAAAAAGGAACATGTGGGGAAAAACCCCATTAAAGTGAAAAAAATGTCTTTAAAAGATCAAGAAAAAAGTAACATTAAAATATTGCTTGTCTTTGTATTTCCATTTTGCCCTAATATCTGGGAGGCCCAGCATTCAGAAACCTCAGACTGGAATCTGTTTCTCTGACCAAGAAAGGCAATGCCCCTGATTCTCCAAACACTTATGCTTGTGACTTTACACATGAGTAGTCCTATAAAGCAACGGACTCCTCACATGTCAAGGGCCCAGGTCTCTACTGTGTCTCCTGAGAAATACAGCACAAAAGATGCAGCCAAAGGGAGAGGATGGAGGGCAAAACTGGTTTTACAGCAACCAGACTCCAGGCTGCCAAACAAGAGCTGTTCTAAATTGCAGCAGCTTTTCCTGGACTGCCTATGTGCTGCTCTGCAGACTAGAATCTCTGTAGCGCCAAGCATTACAGCTACCCTCCTTTTCAGCTCTGCCCTCTGCATCAGCCCTATACTGCTCTTGTGTCAGGAGAATTTTTCTTTTCTAATTGTGTAAATGGGAATAGTATTTGGGACCCTTCTCACCATCTCTGCACCCATTCTAAACCTTTTCTTGTCAGTTCTGGTCACACAACTCTTGATTGTCCAGGACTAAGGATTTTGGGGAGGGTTAGTATGATGAATATTTGAGATAACCCCCCCACAATTAATTCATTCATTTTGTATAAAAATGTGCATGGGGGTCGGGGAGAAAAGTGTTTAAACTTTCCTCCCCATTTTACCCCAAAGCCTCCTGCTGCCAGAGCAGAGCCCAATTATCTCCTCCCTTCCAATAGGGCTGACCAGAGGTCAACAATTCTGTTTTGCAGAATTTTTTTTGGAATGTTTTCACGAAAACAGAATTGTGTCAAAACGTCTGCAAGGTTTTGATCCAGGGAGGGAGTGTGAGTGTGTGTGTTCAGGGCACTGGACCGGGATATGGAAGATGCAGTCTGATTCAAAGAAGTGTTTTTCATGCCAGATCACTGTGCATCAGGCAGAGTAGGACCTTGATCATGGGTCTTTCATAGCCCAGGCCGGTCCCATAACCACCATCTTCAATCTATAGAGTGCAGGAGTCTCTTTCCCTCTCTCTCTTTCTCTTCCTTCCCTCTCCCCCTGATGTAAACTTAGTTGAAGCCAATATATCTGTGTGAAATGTTTCAGCTTTGTCAAAAATGTTCCGACCAGCTCTGCCTTCCAGCCTAGCAATTGGTTTCCATAGCTTTACCCTGTCAAAGCTACCTTTGCAAAGGAAAGTGCTAGAAAATTACTTTAAAAAAAAAAAGATGAAGTTCTGTCTCATGAGACCCAAACCTATCTCTGCTAACAAGGGGCTTGCAGTAGCCCCCACAAGTCTCCTGCAGATCATCTCTGTGACATCGTATAGGGGATATCTCTTGGGAAATTGTGACTGTACTGGCAAAACATGATCACCGGCAAAAAACCTTTTCAATAGACTCCTGGAACCACCCCTCCTTTCTGTTTCCAGGAAACCAATCAAATTGCAAAATCAATTAAGCTAATTAAATCTTCACAAGCTTAGGCCTTAATTTGGCAAATACCTTTGTTACTGATCTGTTCTGCAAACAAATTTCCAGCTGGACTGTTCAGTCCCTCAGGGTTATCTCCATCAGGGAGAACCTAACTCTTTTGTAAAATATGGTGTAATGAGAACGTTTTTTATTTTCTGTGGTGATTTTCTGAGACATAGCCATGGAAATGCCACTTTGATGAATTATGCCAACATATTATAAAATATATATATATTTCACATACAACCCTGATTCTCTCCCCTTTGGGCAACCACAGTCACCACAGTACAAGCCATGCACTGCACTCAGCAGCATAGTCAACACTGGAGAGTGTTCATGTCTCTGTATCAGCATAGTGGTGAAATGATCTGTGTTCTCTTTCGCAGCCAAAGAGAACATTACCTCTGTGACAATCATAGGGCCTGATCCTGCAAATTATAGGGGGCTAATTCTAGCCCCCATCTGGGGGCATATAAGGATCACAAATGATCCTCAAAGGGCAACTTACAGTCATGTAACTCTGGATTTATATGGATGTAACCGAGAGCACAATATGGCCCTGTATCTTCAAAGTGTCATTACATAAAGAGCTCTGCTGAATTTTTAAGAACCTGGGGCAAAATTCTGCTCTCTTACACATAACCAATGCTACTGAAGTGCTGGTGACTTCAGTGGACGTTTCATAGCTGTAGCTGCAAGCAGAATTTGGCCAGCTACATGAAACAATGGATGACTTTATACTGGAGAATCTTTCTTAAAAGAAATATCTTAAAACAAAAATCAAAATGGCTATTTTTAATTATAGAAGCCGGATGATGACGTGAGCCATAATTCTCTAATAGTGAAGCATGTAATTGCAGATAAGCTCTCTCAAGCTTCAGAGCTTGATTATTCAGCGAAAATTCACATATTTTGTTTTATTCTGAATATATAAAAGTCTTCAGTGAATTTCCAGCCTCCCAGTTAGAAGTGGAAGTGCCCTTTATATGACCCTCTCCATTAGAACAGCTTTCATTTGTGGTATGGTCAAACATATGGTTTTCTGCCTTTTGGAGACAATATGGAAAACCAAACTTTCTCCAGTCATATTTTATTTTAATTTTTCATGTTGGGGGAGGTGGAAATCTCAGAGGCAGTCTCCATATGAATTTATGAGGCTGCCTATATTTCTTCTTTGTGGAGCCTAAAGTATCTGAAGTGACTCCCTTTATAAATCATCAAAAATGAAAAGGGTGGACAGAATTAATGGTTTAAATGCAAAGGACAAAAAATGAAAAACTAAATAACGTCTATTGTTATTTCAAAGGAAGAATTTTACTGTTCGTGCCTTCTGGACTTCAGAATGGAAAATCTTGGGAACTGGAAGCAGAACTTCACATCCATCCACTGTCAGTGCTTTGGAATATTGTGTGCTTCTGCTGAGTTTGTTTTGTGTGTAAATCTTCTCAGCCCTCAGTTTTCTCTGAGGATAGCACTACCTGTCTAATATTAAAGTCTCAAAAACTCATCAGGAGATTTAGAATCAAAATAGGGCAAGTGAACAGGAAGTCATTTAATAAATGCAAATAACTGAAATGCATATCTTAAGTGTTCAGTCAACAAGGACCACTCTGAGTCCTATTATAACAATTCATTTTATAATCTATGGATAACACACCAGTATGAAGAAATTGTCCTCTTCTCACATACATTGTAAAACACAGTAAGACCAAATTGTGGCAGCCTCTTCTCAAGCTTTGCTGACATGAGGGATGAGAATACACAGGGAATCCCCTTTCTCCATAATACAACTGCTTGTGCTGTCTGAATAAACAAAGGTTGCTACTATGCCCAAAAGAAGACACCTGGTGGGATAAAGTCATGGTTATGATTATGGCTCTCTGTGACTGGCTCTCTGTGACTGTAAGAGCAGAAGATAAAGGGCTCCCTGATATGCGGCAGTGAATTTCAACTGGCCTGACCAGTTCCAAGTACCCCAACTCTTTGTTGTTATTATCTGTATCTAAAAGGTGTCATGTGATGTGTCATTGGAAAACTAATAACTCTTAAATCATTAATATTCCTGTGCGACATATGTACAATCAACCCAGAAAAGTTTATGCAGATGTGCTGGAATTATAACTAAAATATGTTTAAACCAGACATGTCAGGGGGAGTTTGTAAACAGGAAAGAGACCAACACTTCAAACCAAGTGTGGCCAAATTCCATGAGCTATTCATTTGTATTTGAGGTTGCAGGAAGAGATAATCTGCATTGTAAAAGTTATCAGCGGGAAAGAAGACAGCATGGAGTCTACACCAGGCAGCATGGTGTCCAGACCCAGCAGGGAAAAGGAACTTTATCTGAGGAGGCACTCCAGAAGAACACATTTCAAAGGTTTACTGGACTATAAAGAGAGGGAGAGTGAACCCTTAAATTATATTTCACCTGAGGAGACAAGGAAAACCAGCTCCCTGGACTCTGTGGGGATTCTGGCTAAGAGCTAGTCAGCCATCATGGGAAAAGGAAGACTGATGAGGAAACTATCTTGAGCAAAGACTGTAGCTTAACCTAACTTATTCCATTAGAAAGCGTATTTTTACTTTTGTTTGTTTGTAACCTTTTCTATCTTTATTCCTTATACTTGAACTCATTTAAAACCTACCTCTTTTTGATTAAAGAAACTTGTTTTACTTTTTAACTAAACCAATTCAGTGCATTGACTGAAAGGAGAGGTTCATTAACCCTTGTTGAGCAACCTTTAAAAAGAGCAACAAACTTAATAACTTCTGTAAGTGATCCAGGCATGGCCGATGCAACCTATAAGGTGACCTAGGCAGTCACCTAGGGCGCTAGGATTTGGGGGGCGGCATTTTCTTCAGCAGTGACCACAGCGACTGGATCTTCGGCTGCCCCAGTCGCCGCCGGCATTTAGGCGGAGGGAGCTGGGGCAGGGGGTGCGGGGACGGCCACCTGCAGCAAGTAAGGGGAGGCGGCACACAGGGGAACTCCCTGCCCCAGCTCACCCCTGCCCCGCCTCCTTCCTGAGCACGCCATCACTGCTTCACTTCCCCCGCCTCCCAGGCTTGCGGCGCCTACGTTGATTAAGTGAAGCGGCGACGGTGTGCTCGGGAAGGAGGCGGAGCAGGGGTGAGCTGCTTCACTTCTCCTGCCTCCCAGGCTTGCGGCGCCAATCAGCTTAGGCACCACAAGCCTGGGAAGCAGGAGAAGTGAAGCAGCGACGGCGTGCTCGGGGTGGAGGTGGAGCAGGAGTAAGCTGGGGCACGGTGGGGTGCCTCAGGGTAGAAGGGGGGGTGGGGAGCTGCCGCAGGGGGGGTGCCTCAGGGTGGAGGGGGGGAGCTGCCATGGGCGGGGCACCTGGGGGGGGATGCCTCAGGGCGGGGGCTCGGGGACGGGTGAGGGCACAAGGTGGAAGTTTTGCCTAGGGCGCGAAATATCCTTGCACCGGCCCTGGATCCAGGAGAGGGCTGGATACTGCAGACTGGGGAAATTCAAAACTAGGAGGGTGTTGGGGTCACCCTGCAAAGAGTAACTGGGTGGTGGAAGCTGGGATGTGACCTGCATGCTTGTATGCTGGCTGTTGGTGTCCAGGCTATGAGCCACAGCAGCATAGCACTGAAGATACCCAGTGTTTCAGGTTAATCAGTGACGGGGGAAAGTGTACTCCTTTTCTCCTGTACCAAGTTTTGCTTTGGCCCACTCTCTCTCACCCCCTAAAGGAATTATGCCTTCTTCAGGGTGCTACAATTTCCTCACTGGTCGGTGCTCCACTAATCTTTCACAGCCATAATTTATGCATTAGACTCAAGCAGACATTCGTAGATTCCAATGCCAGACAGGACCATTGTGCTCATTAAATCTTACCTCCGGTATAACAAAGGCCATAGAATTTCCCCAAAATAATTCCTAAATAAAGGTACATAGAGATCACTAAAATATAGAGTCATATCCAGTGCCATTTATTTTATTAAAATCCCCAAATGTTATCTAATAGGTAGCACAACTTTTTCATTAAAATATCTGTTTCTGAAAGGAATGAGCACTGGTAATAAAGAAAACATCAGCTCCCTGCTTTAATCACAGTGTATACTTACATGGAATGTCTTTAGATTAGCAGTAGCCTAACACAAATGTACACAGCAGGAGTCCTCTGCTAACAATTTCACAGTAGTGACCAACAGACTGAATTAAATAGCTTTCCAGTTCAGCAAAACGCAAGCCTTGCTATTCTGCTGGACTGAAGTAGCAGTTGGTATCATCCTGTTCCTACATATATGAATGTCTCCAACACAGGTGGTAGGTCACATTTTCACCACAATCAAGGAGCTGCAGCAGCACCTAATTTCCCTCTGAGGAGGGCAACTACTATTGGTTCGCCAGGATAGTTATCCTCTTTCTTGACACAACTCGGATGTGAAAACTCATTTGCCTCAGCCTCATTCATTCCCCCACAGCAGAAGGCTAGTATTCAAGTCACAGACCTCGAAGCTAAGAGTTGGCTTCTATGAATGATCTATAGATGGTTTTGAGTTCCTGCCAAAGATAATACATCTCCTCATAGAAGAAGGGGAAAAAAGGAACAATAAAAGAATGAGCTTTATGGGAAGAGTAGCCTCTTTTCCCATAAATGATGAATCAATCCATTATATTTGTGATAATCAATGCCGTGGATCCTCTTCATGTCAAGGTAAAAAAAAAACTTGGTGAAGAGGCAAATCATTATTAATTCATTCATTGCAATAACATTAATCACGGTGAGCTAATGTGATATTAATGTGGATATAATATGTACTTCCATAGGAATTTCACTGTAATATTGGAATTAACTAATGTACCATGGTTTTAAAGAGTGACTACATTGATAAATAACACTGAAAGCTTTTTAAATAGGGCGAGGCATGAATCTACCTACTTGCTACCTTCTGGTGGTGGGGAGGGTCCCACCTCCACCCCCACATTTGCAGGTATGCTAAACTGCTGCTTTGTTTGCTGTGAATTATTGCCTCTAGCAACAGCCAGTCAGCCTTTTCAACATTGCTGTATTATTCCAGGAAATATTGATGTGGGAGATTAGTACTTCTGGGAATGGAATCAAAGTTGTGATGATGCTTGCCATTGTCTGGGAGTCAAATGCACACTCAGGCTTCTGACCAGCCAGAGTGATCGGACTGTTCCACAGATGTATTTCCCAGGATGAATTTCAGTAATGACTTCTGCTATACTTTTATGCTTACTGTGTACCATGCATGCTATTGTCTGATCTGATCTGTCTGTATCTTGACTACATCAAAGACCCCTTGGGACACAGGGAGTGTTTGTTTGCAAAGGGATAAGCACTTGTAACTTTTTGTTTTTAAGTAGCTTCTTTTCCTGGCCACTGCAATTAACAATGGTTTAACAGAAGCTGGACTACTTTCAGTATTGAGTTTCTCTTAAAGAAAAGGGTGGAAGGAAAACCACACTGGGCATTGAGTCCTGATTTAGCTTCCTCCCCGCCAAAAAAATAAGATAAAATAAAATAAAAATGATATTGAAAGAGACCCAGCCTACATGGAAGTACTTTTGAACGTGGATAGTTTGAAGCACAATTGAAAGAAAAAAATTCCTGCTACATGGGCTGTTGATAAGTGACAGGTGTGGATTGGGGAGCTGTACTACACCATTGCACAAAGGCATTCTGTTTGTGGAGGAATAAGATGGATAGAATGATCCTCGCTGCACTGTTGGGATAAGGTAGTGCAGCCCCCTAATCTGATCTAACACAGTGCTTGGGGACAGACCCTGAACAGAGAGCAATTTGATCAGGGAGAGTGCAAGGTGAGCTTTAATCCACCTTTGCACAGACATCACTGATATGCATCTTTGTAGCTTAGTTGCACCCATGGGTCTGGCCTATTATTTTCTATTACATTCAATTGAATGATCCAAAATATCAATAGAAAAAATGGTCATTTACTACTAAAGTCTATTGGGCTTTGACATTAAATAATTAATGTATCTTATTACAAAATTTATTCATCCTTCATACTTACAATGAGTAAATATGCTACAAATTTTCCTAGCAAGAGGTATTATTTGCTGAGAATTTTTGGTTATGGCTTATCTAAAGTGTCATTATTTTGGTGTGATGATGTTAATACATTTTGATTTGCTGGAGATTTCTGCGATCCCAGAAATGGCACTCTTAGAAATGAATTTATTTCCATGGGTTTGCTAAGGAGCTCAGATTTATTTCAGACCAGGCAAGCTAATTTTGTTTCCAATAAACAATATTTAAATGTTCAGTGAATGCAGAAATTACCAATATAACAATGCTGCCAATAATTTTACAAGACGTCGCCACAAAATGTCCTCTCTTTAGTTCCAATCCTGCAATTAGGTCCACACGGGTGGAGCATTCCACATACACGGAGCCCCACTGATAAACCATTTCTTCGAGTGCGTAAGGTCTTCCAAACAGTAAGTTAGGGAAATGAGGAGCCTATTCGTTTGTTTTAAACTTTAAACAGAAGTACTCTTCCAACAAATGGACATCAAATATTTGATGGACGTGTTTATACTTTGTTGCTGAAATATACTGTGTACAAAAATAGTGCAGCAATGCAAGGTGGGTAATTTCAAGTGGGGCTGATGACCTTGTATGGAAACTTCTGGGAATCCTTCCTGGAATACTTTTTGAAATTGTCTGCCCTTGTCTGCAATATAGTTAATTCCAAAGACAATACATTTGTTCCTGAGAAGTATTTTTCTGAGCCCCAGAATATTTTGACAAATTTCCATGTAAAATATTTTCCACTCTCCAGATGTTTTTAAGAAAAAATAGAAAAGCAAGAAGTATTAAAAAATGTGTTGCGGTTGCTAATTCTGAAGAAACATCAGTTGTATGAAACTCACCTGGACAAGAAGAATGAATTCTAGATTGGCAGCCAAGACACACTAACTTTGGGCTCAATCCTGTAAACACTAGTGGGTGTAGGGTTCACTATCGTGAACAGTCCAATTTAAGTCAATTTAAATAGTCACTATCGTGAACAGTCCAATTTAAGTCAATTTAAATAGTCACAGTAGTAAGTAATAAACCAGTGAGTGTTAACGGGACTGGGCCTTTTCCATTCCTCATTTCCCTATCTGTAAAATTGGGATAACAATATTTCCTTCCTTCCATCTTTTGGCTGTCTTGTCTATTTAGGTTGGCATCTGTTCTGGGAAGAGGTTGTCACTTATATGTTTGTGTACAGTGCCTAGCACATTGGGGCCTGGATCTTGCTTAGAGTCTCTAGATACTATGATACTACAGATAATTACTAATAATAAACTAAGGATTTTTCCAAGGAATAGAGGTTGTGAGAAATGAAAACATCTCGAGCATCAGTTACAACCTCAGGCAAAGTTCACCAGATCATTTACAACACCAAAGAAAGCCCTCAATGCTCTCCCATATCAGAGAGGGAACGTTTCTTCTGAAAAGAGAAGGAATCTTAAGGATTTTCATGAATAATTTTCAGTACTAGATGAGGAGAGGGTCCTGCTTGAAAAATCAGTGTCAGATTTCTCCTTTCTTTCAGCTTTCTAAATGTTTTACAACCCCTGAAGAAGTTACATCCTTCTAAAATGAGTAACACTGATGTAAAGGAAAATGCCACACTGGGGTGTGTTAATGTTTGGATTTACCTTTGAAGTGTAACTTTAATTGCTGTGAATATTGTTTTTATGTGTGTGAGAATCATTTTACATTTTTTAAAATGTATTCTACTCCATATACCTCCAGAACTGAAAGAAAAAAACAAAACAAAAAAAACTACTACTGACTGTTGAATTTCAAGAACCAGAAGAAATATTTTGTGTTTGAAAATGTCTCTTAGGGATTATCTACATGGAGACTGAGTGCACAGAAAGCCAGGGTGTAAATTTACAGCACACTAACCTGCCACATACTAAATGTCTGTGCGGCCGTGCACTAAAACTTCTAGAGCACACTTTGACCCTGTATAGTAGCAGGGTCCACACAGCCACTTACTGTGCGGAATGCTGGTGCACTGTCAATTCACACCCTGGCTTGCCACACATTAAATCTCTGTGTAGACAAGACCTTATATACAGCTTAGGTTATTTAAATTGACAGGATTATCTTTAAGATAAAAGTAATATTATTATGAATATTTCATTTACTAGATTACTCCATCTGCCACTGTTGTTTATAGTCACAACAGCCCCCTATCCCCAAAAATAATAAAAAGAATGATCTGCTTTATTGCTCATTTGCCTCAATTGTTGTAAGATGGAGTCTCACAACAATAACCATGAGTTTCAGTCTGTTCCTAACACAATGGCTGAAACACAAGAAAGAAGCTGAAGACTAAACTGAACTTCAGTAACTGGCATTCTAATAATAAATCACAGACATTCTTATATCTTAACTATGCTTTGAATTTTCTCAGCAAATGGATAGGGAATTTACTATATATTATATATTATTATAATTATATTATATTATATATTTAAGAAACCAGGAAAATATGTAGCATTCTGGAAAGCACTCAGTAAACCTCCAGGTCTCTTGATGATACCCAGAAACATGTTTTTGTTTGTTTTTTAGAAATGGAAAAATAATTATAAAACATATTGTGCTAATAAATCAAAAAAGGCGCTTGAAATAATCTCATAAAATGTTATGGCTTAAATTATGCCCTTCATCAGTATTCTTTGTTTAACATTTTATGTTTATTGATAAATGAAGATGCATTTAAATAATTCAAACAAAACATTAGCTGCAAGCAAGGAATTAATAATTGATACGACTGGAAGGGCTTTTTTCACTTGGGAAATAGATAATATTAGCTTAATGTGGGGCTGTAGGAACAGAGGAAATGTAATGGATCTGCCTGCTTTAAACTGATGATAGTTATTGTGGTCTCAAAGTTGCTACAAAGGCAAAAGCAGGACAGCTCTGTAACAGCAATAGATTTCACTCATAGGAGTTGACAGTGCAAATTGTGGTTTGATACGCCAGATTTATATGTGGGAAGAGATCTAATGAACTTGACATATACTAAAGGGAAAATATAAATGCTATTAAACTGAAATCTGAGAATTTTTAAAAGACAAAAACACCAGGATTATTGTGTTGTAACAGATTTGGAGATTTTTTCTCTGTCTCCTATTTTATGGATTCCTCCATCAATAGCTGCTCTGTGAGCCAAAGAAGCACCACTAAGAATACAGCAACACAGAAGCCAGTGCATTCTTTAGGCTCCTCAGAGGAAGTACATTTAGTCTAGAAACACTCGTTGTAAGGTTTTATTTAGATTTTGCCTGTAAAGGAGCCAAATGGTTCCAGCTGCACGTTTGGACATACCAACCTCTCATTTGGTGATCTAGAGGAGGATCTCCTTCAAGACTGCTTGCAAGAGAGAGACTCTTACTGGTGAATATGTTATTTCTGGTGTTTTTGCTTGGGACCAAGTGAAACAGCAAACAAATACAAAAATCACAGCCATCCATGACTTTGCAATTCCCATATCCACTCAATTTTGAAGACACTAAGTGCATAGCATTTTGCAAGAAGGTCCTTTTTAAATTACATGTACATTATTGAATAATAGTGTTAATGGCTCTGCAAGCCAATTTTTCACAGTATCTCAATCCAGCCTCTGATGTAGAGCAGCTATGATTTTCTCAGCCTCAAACTCTGATTTGAAAATGCAAACAGGATTGAGCATGTCAATCAATTAGTTTGGCATCTAGGGCCTGATTCCAATTTAATTTACAGTGGTGTAAATCTGTAGTAACTCCACTCAAGATAATGGATTAAGATTAGAATCAGATCTTTTACCACCTGGTTTGACTCATACACAAATTTATATTGTCAGAGCAGTGCTGGACGGTCACAGACAGAACGTCCAAAATTAGAGGCTGCTTTTGGAAACTGGTTGACATTTTGAATGAGTTTTTTTTTATTTGAATTCAAGAAATCATAAATACATCATATAGGGGAGATGGACAACTTGCATCTATGCAACATTGATTGTTGGGAATTACAGCAGTAGAGAAGAGAGGGGACGTAGAATTAAAAAGCCAAAATTGTTTGTATCAGTTGTAATTCACGTTGTAACCATCATAGTTACTATATAGCGAACCACTGCTCTAGTCAAGTTGTTATGAAAGCAACTTATGAGAGGGTTTCATTGACTATTAGGCTGATTCATAACCAGGAAACCTGCTTTCTAATCCTGTTTCTGATACTGACGTGCCATGTTACCTTGGGCAAGTGATTTAACTGCTCTATGTTTCAGTATCTTCCTCTGTAAAATGGGAATAAGAAGACTTACCCTTCTTTCCAATGTGCTTTGAGATCTACAGATAAAGAAATGCTATAATACTATTTTATCAACAATCTATGAATTTTCATTCTGACTGAGGGCTGATTAGCTTTCCCTTGATGGCTTAATTCAAAGAATAATGAGGCCAACAGTGGGCCTTTCAATTGACTTCAGTGGCTTTCAAGATCCTAATAAAGTTCATGTTTCTCAGTTTTTCATCTGCATTTTTGTGGATGTTTGCTGATATTTGCTTTCGGTTTTGTACCTCTATTTTAAATATGGGGTGATTTACTTATTCACTTAAAACAAACCAGATGATTAAAAAGCCTTTCTGTGTACACCAGCACAGAAGAGTAAAAGTGTTTAATGTTCAGTAGTTGAAATGGAAAAAGCCAAGTTCGCTTATCACTTCATTTGGAGTGAGTCACCTAGGTCTCTTCATAGTGAAGTGAGATTATGGACCTGATTCTCCATGCTTAGCACTTCGTGTAGTCACTGGAGTAAAGTGGATGTAACATGCTTCCAAATCTGAACAGTTGTGATTTTCCACCTACTTTACATAGGTGTAAATGACTACAGAAGGAGTAAGGCAGTGAAGAATCAGGCTATGTATCTCCATGTGTGTTGAGTTCATACCTGAGCATCTCCCTGAGTAGGTTGCTTTTGCTATGACAGACAGATGGTAAGCATGCACAAAGTTGGTTTCAAAAACATTAATGGAAGAAAGCAGCTTTGTTTTCCAGCCATTGCAACACTCGACATGACATTTAGATAGACTTGCCTGCATAGACAGCAGGCACATATGTCTGCTATTTTGTTTTAAAATATATGTACTGCTTTTAATTACACCATTACAGCTGTTCACTAAATGACGCCTCTAGACAGAAGCACTACAATGAAAAAAGAGTATCAACAGAGGGACAGTATGAGCATGTTACTCCTAAGTTGCCAAGAAATGCAGATATAGCATATGGTCACTTTGTAAAGGTGAGTTGAACAAAAACAAGCAACTACCTGAGCCAATTTTTGTCATTTTGAATTCTCCTGATCAAAATGCAATTTAGTTTGATTTGACTCTTGTTAATTTGAATTATATTTTTTATTAAAATACGAAACAGTCTGCTTTACAACTGGTAAAACTATTTTAAAAAATAAATGATTGGAATGACACATTGCCAATTTTTTTTCACTTGTCTGGAGTGATCTTTTAAAAATTAATGTATAATTTTGCAACAGCAGAAGAATCGAACACTATTAACAGCTAGTTTGTGTGGACAGAGGAAGTTATAAGTTATACTAAAGATCCCACTGTTGATGTGTCTATGCATGATTTCCCTTGATTTATCTCTTTATTGATCTGTCTTGGAAGGGCCTTTGCACATGGGATTGCATAAAGGAGCATTAACATAGCCCCTAACCTTCTTTGTTAGTCCTTCTGGACATTACCCGGAAAAGGGCAGGATTTGGAGAAAGAGTGACAGGATAGAGGAACATTGAAAGAGTATTATTATTATTGTTGTTTTTATTATTATTATTTATTAGCAAATGCACAAATTCTACAGTAAAGATGGAAAAAAGTTCAAAATACAAAATACAAAGTAGGGAGATAAAACACAGATGTATAAGTGAAAAAAATGTTTAAAGGGCTTATATAGGCATCACATAAGGTTTTAGCCATTCAGTAACCTTGGGGTCAGCAGTGTGATGTCTGGAAAGTCTTCCTAGTAGACAAGCATGAGATGAGCAGCAATGCAGAAGGTATGTGGCATCCTCAACCAAACCATAGCTACACAGAGGGCTGTTTCTGAGTCCTCAGGTATGGTCATTTACTGTATACCTCACCATCCCACATCTCAAATGGTTGAGCTTGCACAAAAGAAAGTGTGGCAGCTCAAAGCCAGGCAGTCTCATATCAGGCTGAGTGATGAGGACGGAGTTTCTTACTGAGGGAGCAGCTGATTCCCATTCTGTTCACCATCTGCCATAGAGATGGTCAGCAGAACAGTTCAGATTGGTTTTCTGTTAGGGAGTGGGTGGCAAGGCACTTCCGATACATATCTTGGATTTTGTCAAGGAGGTTCTTTGTTGCAATACAACTCGTGATGTCTGCAGGCAGGATATTGGAAAGGATTGGTAGCCACTCGGTGTTTGTCAGTTTCATTGCCCCTCTTATTATTCTGATCATTTGATTCAGTTGTACATCAAGTTGCTTTGTGTGGGGAGAGTTTAACCACACAGGAGCACAATATTCTCCAACTGAGAAGCAGAAAGCTAGCAGAGAGCTAGCATTGAGCTGTACAATGTTTGCTCATTTGCTCCATAAGTTGAGTCCACAAGTTTATTTAGAAGGCCATTTCTGCTCTTAATCTTCTGACCTACCTTGGAGAGGTTGTCCTTGTAGGTAAGTGCATGAGCATGAGTAGAACTACTCCTAGATATACTGGCTTTTGGTCAACAGAGTTGTTCTCCATTCAAGAACATGTTGAGCTCTCTTGACACATTGTTGTGGTTGAGATATCTTTGACATACTAGGCTTAAGTCTGCACTTCCTGCAATAGCCAATGTTGACTGCCATGTTATCCTCAACCTTTTTGAAGTTTCTATCTCTTGAAACTAGGCAGATGTCATCTGCATACTCGAATGGTCCTGAAATTGTTGGAGGCCGATCATTTGTAAATATGTTGAAAAATGCCAGAGCAAGAACAGATCCCTGAAGGAATGCATTCTTCTGGGTCTTCTATGTGCTCAGTTTATTGCTTGAAATTGTCTGTTTCAAAGCATCATTTCTGTAGCCATAACTATGCATCAAAGTAACATCACTGACATCTTGACCAGCAGGCTAGTGTGTCATATAGTACCATATGCTGCTGTCAAGTCAAGAAACACAGTCCCTATCTTCTCTTTCTGTTGGAGACCATTTTCTATATAGGTAGTAAACGGAAGAACTTGGTCATGAATGTACCTGAGGCCTGCCTCGTCATCACTCAAAGCCTGCTCTACAGTGCGTATAATCCTCTGCGGAATTAGTTGCTCCTGAAGTTTGTAAGAACAGCTCAGAAGTGATATTGCATGATAGCTAGCCAGAAGGGATTGATCTTTTCCTGGTTTTTGTACAACTATCATCCATATCTTAGGCACCTTGCTTTCATGGATGACGTGGGATATGAACATGGACAGCCATTTTATACTCTTCTTACCAAGATGTAGCAGCATTTCAGTGGAGACAGGCTGGAATCTTCCTCAGTATGAGGAAGCACCATTCCCTCTTTACTGAGTCTTTAAAGGGCCTGTCCCTGTTAAATTTTGCCATTTAATCAGGTGTGTTGTGAGGCAGTTCAGGGACACTTTACACTGATGTGTGGGTGGTGGTTTCTTTGCTGCTCCAAATTCCTAATGAGTGATGACTCTTTCCTGCTAGATCTTGTCATGTCCATATTTTCCCCAACATTCCCTGCAATAGGCATTGAGGCTGTCAACTAGGAAGTTTGCAATTTCTGAGGCACCAGATTCTTCCTTATGCTTAAAATATTCTACTAATTTCTCATCTAAGCAGGGATAAGAAGAGTGATAGGATCTGAGAGGTATATATTACCCACCACAACAGACTACAGAGAAGGGAAGGTTGGACCAAGTATGTTGGTGATGTCATTTTGAGGTAAGTGCAGTAACTTTAGTCTGGCCAGCAATTTATTTCAGGATTGTTTAATCCAGGTCACAAGTTAGGCAGACCCTCTGTGGTAATACAGTGTGGCACAAGCTGCATTCCTTAGGCTACAAACTAGAGAGTCAACCTGTGTGTTTGGTCAACATCCTCAATAAAAAGTCACCTCTGTGTTCCCTCCATTTGAGTTCTGGCTCTTCTCAGTTCCAGTGACTAAGAAGGGTTACTGAACAATGTGTCAAACACTGAAGATATGAAATAAGGAATTAATCATAGGGCCTGATTCTTCCTTCAATCTTTTTAAATACATTTATAATACAACTTACTTCAACTGTGTTGTTCCTAATTTACCCTGGAAGCAGTGGGAGAGCAACCAGTTCCATAGTAACATTGAAGAGATAGAAAAGACCTAATAAGTCATATAGCCCAGCTCCATGTCACTGCAGGACCAAGAATTCGTAACTTTTGATCAAAGAAAACTGGAAGGCAAATCCTCATCCATGAAAAATAATTACCAGTGCAGCTCTGATCTCCATTTCTGTTGCAGCATGATGAAAGGTGGGAACCATGGCAGAGGAGAGAAAAGAATGCCAGACCGTACGACCTCAGAGCAGCTGTCTATATCATAGAAACAGTGCTGAGCCAGATGTTGCTCCACCAGCTTTAGTTGTTTGAGGCTCCAAATCAAGTATCACTGTAAACCTCCAGGCCATGATGGCAGCTGTTATAAAGCCTCTTGGTCAGAACAAATGTCAGGTTTGTTAACATTGCTTCTGGGTCAATAGGACAGAGCAGTGAGTGAGGCTGTGAGAAAAGATCAGCAACTTCCTAATTAGGTTGACATTCTGCCATCCCACAGTACCTTTTGGTTTAGGACAAATGTTTGATATTCCCCTAAATACAATCTTGAGTTCATTAACCCTTCAATTGATTAGAGTCTATGTGCTCAGCCAATTCTTCAGGGGAATCACGTGATAAAATTCACATCCTATTGACTATCCGAGGTCTTAACTTTTAGCAGTAGTCATCATGATCAATCCATCATTTTTCATATCTGTAATTTGAACCCATTAACATCTGCAGTGGTGAATTTATTATACTTGCATTGCATGACTACCAGAAGTGGAAGCTCACATTACCTCATGATAATGCCATTGGACCACATCTTCCAAGCGACCCACCCACAGCACTCCCATTGAAATCAATCTGAATCTTGAATTGAGTGGGGTTCCAGAGTCAGCCTGTAGCAGGGTGCTGGTGCACAAGCACCTAATTAGCCCCTGCTCAGCCAGCCTCAATCAGGGGAAATAGATTGGGGCTGGGGAGAAGGCTGGTGCCTGGCCTCAGGAACTGGCTGCACCTGTGGGCCTGCTCAGAGGAGAGCTATAAAGGCTGGCTGGCAGCCAGTGCAAAGGGGGGATTGGCCAGGGAAGGGGTAGTCTCCAGAGAGAAGGGAGAACCCCTGCCAAGAGGAGACCAAAGCCTTGTAAACTTTGTATATAGTGTTGCTGGTGGTGGGTACTAGATATAAATAAAAACCATGGGTGCTGCACAAGAGAAGCCTGACGGTGCTTTATTAAAGGAGCCCAGAGCAGCGGGAAGGCAGGCCAGGAAAGGACCCGGTTACACAGCCCTTTCCCCTTACATAACAGGGAACATATATCCTATAACTTAACACCATACATTGATCCTCTTTTGAACAAGTGAAAGAGATTATGCAGAAGCATAAAATCACAATGAAGGAAGGAAGGTGATAGTCTCTTTCTTCATATGGCTTTGATGAGACAGCGCTTTGCTTATTAGATTCAGTTATAGGCACCTTAGCACTCCAAAATACTGATAAGGGAGAGAGTACAGAGTAAAATAACTAAAATGATTTTGTATCAGAGCGGTAGCCGTATTAGTCTGGATCTGTAAAAAGCGACAAAGAGTCCTGTGGCACCTTATAGACTAACAGACATATTGGAGCATAAGCTTTTGTGGGTGAATACCCCCTTCGTCAGACGCATTCACCCATGTAAGCTTATGCTCCAATATGTCTGTTAGTCTATAAGGTGCCACAGGACTCTTTGTTGCTTTTTATAAAATGATTTTGAGGACTCAGACCCTGATTAAAGAAAAACCAAGGAGGTTAATATACACACAGCAGCTTGACTAATCAATGACAAAGTGACAACATGATAGTTGACCATACATTTTTGAAGTTGTAAAGGATAGAAAATAATTATTTATAGATACAAGGGACTATAACCAGAAATAAAGGGATGAAATTCAGAAGGAGCAAATTTAGGCTGAATATCAGGAAAACATCTTGGCATTGAGATCAAATATGCAGTGGAATAGTCTCCCAAGGGAAGTGGTGAAAGCTTGAGAAACTTTAGAACTATATGAACAGAGCACTAGTAGATTTGCTGCACCAACAGGGGGAAGGCCCTATTTCATCTCTAGTTTCCGGTCTTCTGTGTTATACTAAATCCACTAGGCCTCTCAGTTAAATGGGTGACATGCACTCCAATGTTGTTATGAGGCTTTGTGGTAGCTCTGCACAGTACAATTCTAGATGCTTTTGAGGAAACCCTTTTAAATGAGCTTTTATCTTGGTCTTTGTGCAGCCTCTAACTACAAGGAGTTGGTTATAGTAACTTTTGACCAAGAAAAGCTAAGGTGGCTCATGGACAATTGGGTTTTCATAGTTTATCTTCAGGCGACAAAAGAGACACAGAGACAGAGTTGGCTCAAAATAGAGCTGTTTGGACAGTTTCCACTAAAACTTATTTTCCATTGAAAAGTGCCAAAGTAAATGCAAGTGAAACATGTAAGTGAAATGTTTTACAGAAATATGATAGTTTTAGCAAAAGTTCATTTTGAAAGAATTTAAAAAAAATATTTCACAAAAGGTCAAAATATTCCATTTTAACATTTTTGGAAGTGAATGTTTCAATATTCTGTTTTGAAATGACTTATTTTGATTTTTAAAATTTTATATAATATCATTTTAAAAAATCTGAGTTGGACTGACACAATTCAGTCGTATCAAAAGGAAACATTCAATTGATCCAAAATAAATATATATTTTAAAAAAATAATTGTGTGAAACAAAATTAAACTCGTGGAAATCCCCCCCCCACCCCCCCCCCCCACACACACAAAGAAAAACCCAATTCTTGCCTAGCCCTGCTCGAAAGATAATCAAGTTCCACAGATCACTAGACCCTGTTTCCTTCCCACTATCTTTCATATGTTTACAGAATATCCTTTTACATTCCTCACTTCCACTCCCTTGTTCTTGAAAGCACTTTTGCTTCTCTATTCTGCTGTCCAACAATGGATGAATGTTGCATAAAGATCTCTGGAATGACACAGGAATTCAGTCACTACAGGACAAAGATAAAGTATCACTCAGCATCATGCATACTACATTTGTACAGGCTGATTTGGTGCAATGTTCATGATAATACTTTGTATGTATAACCTCATACTGTTTAAAACAGTATAGATGATAGCCATGATGGAGAATCTGCGCTACTATCATGGCATGGTACTGAACTATTAGAAAACAAGATAAGGGAAGAGCAGACAGTCATTTTATATTTTTTTGAATATGAATCTGTCAACCTTATGTTTAATCATGAGGGTCTTAATAAAGTCTCCTTATGTAAAACAGGTTGCCAAAACAATTTTATCACACCTACAATATTTTGTTAAGAAATGTGAGCTTCAAAGTGACCCTTAAAAATGATCTTAATATTTCACTATAATTTAGGTTATTACAGTTTTCTGCAAAGAGGGTGTACTTAGGTAAGCATACAGCTGGTGTGGGAAGCACCCTTCTATACAGATAAGAAACATAAAAGACACCGTTTATTTTTAGAAAAGATACCATACATAGTGCAGCACATTAGACAAGGACAAATTCAAACTCCAGCATGTAACTAATGACTGCATAGTATTCATTATCTATGCTAAAAGTGTTTTCTTCCACAAACATGTGGGCTTCTAGGGAAACCAAGGCTCACTATACTTGGCACACTTTGCAAAACTATCTGGCAGATCACTGAACACATTGTAATTTGCTCAGATTCAAGGTCATGAGTCAGTTCCTGCTAAATCACCAGTCTTCTAGCCTGCTGCACCCCTTAAATGAAGAGCCCATACATGCCCTCTAGAGAGAGGGTATCCGCCCTCAGATAGTTAAGCTGGTTTGTAGTCTTGGGGTCCTTCTGGACTTTTCAGGGCTACTACCCAAATATCACAGCTGCAAAAAACCCAAACCTTCATCATTCATGGTTGGTTAAGAGACTGAGCCTCAGCGCAGGGTGCAGGGTGGTAGTGGTGGTCTGTGATGTATAAGTCAGACTGTGGTCCCTTCTGGTGGTACCTTCTGGCTGAAACTCTATGTCTCTACAATCCCATCAGACTCAGACTAGACACAGTGATCAATGAATTTGTTGTAATTATTACTGTTATGTGTATTATATTATAGTAACATCTAGAAGCTCTAGACAAGGACAAGGACCCCATTGTGTTAGATGCTGTACAAAGACAAAACAAAAATATAATCTCTGACGCAAAAAGCTTACAATCTAAGTCTAAAACAAGAGATGACAGATGGATACGGACAGATAGATGGAGAAGTAAAAGGAAACAATGAGACTATATTGGTCAACATAGGCAACTGTCCCACCGCACCAGTGGTTTAACCATTGTCAAGATTTTTGTAGACATCAGGAGAGATTAATTTGATGGAGAATAATGAGTTAGCTTTGCAGATGTTTACAGAGCAGCATGAGAGAAAGCACAAAGGTAGCCGTCTGAAAATTTAACATTTAGAGTCACTGGGCAATTAGAAGTTGGAGTTGACATCATTAGGCGAGTAAGATAGCATTTAGCAAGAAGAGATAAAATGACATTGCAGTAATCAGCATGAGACACTGATGCCAATTCTGATACTTTTTGGTGGGGCAAATTCCAATCCCCGCTCCTCCACACCTCAGAAGCTCCTCCACACCCAGGTGTCCCTGGGCCAGGGAGCTTCCTCTCTCGCTTATCCACACAAAACATAAGCCAGTACTGCAAGTTCTCAGCCATGTCTCGTGTGCTCTGCTATACAGAAACAGACTTCCAGTGTGCCAGGTTGCAACGTCAGTTAGGCACAGCCACTTCTACGTCTGGATGGAGGGGCAGCCAGGCCAAATTTGTGTGGTGTTGCAACCACATAGCCAGAGTGCTCTGCCATATTGTTCCAGCAGCAGCCATACTGATTTAGCATGGAACCACGACTTAAAAGTGGTTGGCACAGGGCCACCCCAACTCTGCAGCTTGTACTTTAAGAAACCACAAAAAACTCAGGGGAGTACATTCCTCTCCCCTCACCCTACCTGGCACCACTGACATGAGATCCTGAGATCCTGGATGAGAATATTAGCTGTATGGATGGATAGGAAAGGGGTTAAATAGAGATGATATGGAGAAATAATCTGCAAGAGTTAGACTTTCTTCCCATTGGCATCCTGTGGATGAGTGGAGGCTTTCAGGCCTCCTATGTGTGCTCCAGCTCTCACCTGCAGTCCCTGCTGAAAACCCTTTACAGTTTCTCTTTTGTTCCACTTGCTCACTGTTCCACAAGAGTGGATGAATGTTCCACAAAGACCTCTGGAGTGACATTGGAAATCAGGTTCTATATGAGTGAGTTATGGACAAAGACAAAGCATCTGAACTTCCTCAAAGGTGATAGGGCATTTGTTAGATTCAGTATTGTGGCTTAGATCTATCTTAATTAATATTTATTAAATATATCTGGATGAATTTTGGTGCTAATTTTATTAAAGGACTAGTGGCCCTGAATTAAACCAGTCACTGTATTAAGTAACCAAAACATTCCCGTCATGATCACAATTCTGAATTTACTATTTATACTTCTTAAAATGTGATCATCAGCTACTACTTTACTATACTTTGAAGGCAAAGCCCTAATAGCATGAAAAATGACAACCATCAGCATGCTACATTCATTTCTAGTACCTATATGTCTCCCTTTTCAGTTATAGTTCTTCATCACTATTTTTTCTTACATTTAATAAAATAACTCTTATGTAGTAAATAAAAAAAAAAGAAAGAATAAAAAACGGCTGTCCAAAAAAACCAAAGTACAATTAACAAGGGACAAGAAAATATCTGCTGTAGAATGCTTGTTGTTTGCCCTGAAGTGATATATTAGCTACAGAAAATCTCATTACAATTTGATGTATGTGTCACTTTAAGAGTGAGTCTTGGATTGTGGAGCTAGCATGTGTGTCATGTGATGTAAGTATTTTTATTGAGTAGGTAAGTATGTAATAGCTAAAAGCCTCATAAATCAGCTAAATGTTCTCCCAATTTATAGAGAATATTTGATCTTAGAACATTACCGTCTGGTGAGCAACTGAGAGAAAGTGGAGACATGAAGAGTGATGGAGATGGATATGCTGTATAATTTGTTTAGATTTAGAGTATCTGGGGCTGATTCTTCATTGCCTTGCACCTTGTGTAGTCATTAACACCTGTGCAAAGTGGGTGTAAAATACTACCAAATTAAAATTTTCCACTTACAAAGTTAGTAGAGTTGTATACCCACTCTTCACAGGCATGAATAACTACATACACTGAACAATCAAGTCTCTTAATTTCAAATAACACCAACAACTAATAAAATTGCTATATGTTTCTGGACTGACTAAAACCTGCCAAACAGTGATGTTCCATGGGGATTAACCCTGTTCTCTGCCCATCACAGTTAGATCCGTGATCTGGTAAATGCCTTTTGCAGCAGTGAAGGGTGAAGTGGGGTGATGCTCTTGTTCCCTTATGTGGCTGTGCAGGAACAATGCTTAATCTAGCTCTACATATTTAACTTTCTATTGGCCAATAGTAACAGGGATATTTGAAAAGTGATTATACATGTATACAAACAAAAGAGCAACACATGGATCCACTTTCACGTTTCTGCACAGGATTCCTTATGCAGTATCTGATACCTGCATTAAATATTTCAAGCTTAAGAGTATCTGTCACTAGTATAGTAACCTGTACACTAAGATCAATTTGAATATTAGCTGAATCTGAACTTTTGAACCTGTTGCAACACAAGAAACTGAACAAGTGTTATTGATATGATTTTTTTAAGTTATGAAGTTAAATAACTTTTATTTTCTGTTAGTAAAGAAAAGCTGTTGAACATGTGTCTGATTTCAAAATAGGTACTTCAACATATCTTTGAAAATATGATTTGTGAAGGCTGTGATGCTCTGAGGCATTGCTTGTTGGATTGCTCACCTATTCATATTTTATACTGCTGAATACCTTCCACTTTAAATCACATCAGAGGCCTTTAAAAATGCTGGTACATTCCAAGTCATTTTTTTTAAATCAGGAAAGTATGAAAACAAGGACACTTTAAAGTTTCTGTTTCTTTTCTTTTCTGGCCACACAGGCTGCATCAGAGGCATAATTCCTTGGAAAAGTAGGCTATTAAGATTTATTGGCAGGGTACAGAGTTTAAATTCAAGATTTCTTCTGCCATACTAATGCAAAGTAAGTGCAGCTCATACTCTGAATAATTTAATTGCTTCTGTGCTGGGCTCTGGGGACCCTATTTCCATGATCTGATAAGCAGTATTCCATGTAAGCTATATTAATTGTTTGGTGATCAGCACAAAGTTAATAAAAATAGTCATATCAGCAGAAAGTGGAGACATCTGTCTGCCATATAGGCTGATAAGGAGCCATCCTTTTGTTCTGTGAGTGTACAGCACCCAGTAGAGTAGAGTCTTGCCCCTCAACTGGGGCTCCTAGGCACTACCACAATTCAAATAACAACTACAGAGAGGAAATGACATAGAATTCCTTCACATTTCTCTGCTAGGACCTCCTGTCTGAGAAGGTGATGTATGAGTTGGAGACTACAAGTAGTGACCGAAGAAAACTAAGGATATTGCCTGGCTGATATCAATGGTTTCCCCACTGATTCATTTGAAGGTGCTAGTTGTCAGGATATACTCTTATAGGTCATGCTGTTCTGGTCTCTTTGAGCACATCACAAAGGCTTTGAATGGCTTCCCAGTTGAGCCTATATCTCTTATGGTCTCCTTCTCAGAAAGCCCCATCATGGCTGATATCTTAGGAGGTAAGAACATATCCTCTTCTCCCTTTCCTGCCAACTCTCACTGAGCCTCTCCAGCAAATAAAGGCTGTGCATTATGGACTTCTCCAAAGTACATGCATCCTCCTAAAAAGCAGCCTTCTAATCTATCTCATGCAATAGCTAGCAAGTCCCTATTTCACTAGCTCCCCTATTACCTGCCAAAATAACCCTACCACAAACCTATCTGTTTATCTCTGTAATCCTAAAATTGCCTGTCTCAGTTTTTGTAGTTGGGCTGCAGGCTCAACAGCCAATGGGTATCAGATTCTGAGTCCACCTTCACCTGTGCCTAATGAAGCCTGGGCCCACATAGTCCCCTTTGTGTAATGCTTAGACACATTAGGTCACCTTATTTAAAAAGGAAGGAAAGAATGGTGCAGTGGTTGAAACAGTAGCCTGGCCTAAAGCAAGCATTGGTTCAATTCTTGTTCTCTTCCCTCCTCCAGATATCCTGTGTGACCCTGGGCAAGCTACTTGGGGCTAGATTCACAACAGGTACTCAGGTGTGCAACATCTATCTTTTAGATATTCTGCTACTTAATGAGATTCACAACTCTGAGTTAGGCACCCAAGCTCCTTATACAGTGCACGGGGAGAGGTAAGTACCTACAAAAATGGAATCACAGAAGCCAACAAGCTGAGTGGGAGATGCCTTACCTAGCCAATAGGAAATGCCAAAGAGATGGGTGGCCTAAGCCCCATCCCACAAAAGGAGTTAGGCACCTAACTCTGGGCTGGAGGGAGATATCTATCTACACTTCAGATTCACAGCTGTGAACTCTATCCTGGAGTTAGGTACCTAAGCCACATCAGCCCTTTCCTCAATAGGCTAGCGGTTAAAATAGTCACCTAGGATGGCAGCGGCCTTGGTTCAAATTCTTCCTTTGTGTGATGCAGAAGAAGAATTTGAACCCAGGTCTCTCATGTCCTAAAAGGATGACCTAATCCACTAAACTATAGAGTACTCAGAGGGAGAGCTGGTTTTTCAGTCTGTCTGGTTGGAGCTGTTCCGCTTTATATAAATAATTAACTAGTCATTGGAGCAAGTTGGAAGCTGCGTATCCCCCAGGAGAGCATGCTAACCACCAGGCTATAGAGTCTTCCTCACTCTTTTGCTGCTTAATGAATATTTAACTATTTAGTACAAAGTGAAACAGCTTCAACAGTAGAGACTGAGAGAGCCATCCACCCATATACTCTAGAATACCCTATAGTCCAGTGATTAGGTCATGCTCATGGGACAGCTGGGTTCAAATTCCTCAGGCAGAGAAAACTGTTTCAAAAGAAAAAAATTCCATAACAAAATCCTATGACTCTCAAATCTATACTCCAATTTGAATTAAGTCTTTTGGAGAAGTAACTTCTTGCCAAGCTGTCCAATGCCTACCATGCTTTGGATGCCATATAAATAAATGATAATACCTAATAACATACTTTCATTTTGTGCCCAGACCTATAGTTACCTGTTTGACAAAATAAAACCAATCTGAAATTACCCAATGAAAGAATAATTACAATTAACCCACCCCCAAAACTCAGAAAACCATTAAGAAAGTGAAATTTGGTGTAATGTTTGAAATAATGGGCCAGAATGCCAACTGGAGTAAATTGGCATAGCTCCATGACCTATGCCAATTTGACTCAAAATGTATGATGTTTTAAATTTCTCACAGGTACCCTGACTTATAAACTACTAAATTTGAGAAAAGAAACAGCTGAATTACAGATTGCTTATTTGTGTCACAAAACATTCCCTATTTATGTAGGTTCTCTACTCCATTTGCTGAAGTATTTGCACACTAAACACAATATGAAATTAAAGTAGATGCTATCATAGTCTTTCTTACAACATGTCTTCTCAGGCATCCAGAGCTTCTAGAATTAGAAAAGAAAACCACCAAGAAAAGTTATAATCTATAAACGTGGCCTCTGTTTCAAAAACAGAATCAAAACCAAATTTCCAGCAAAATCACACAAATAACCAGCAAGAAGTTCTAATAAACAAGCCACTGCAAGCCATATTGTTCTCTGTTTTTTATTAATCAGAATCTGCATGTATCCTAGGGAAAACTATTTCAAAGCACTAAAATAAGGACTGAGATAACCATAGCAGTCACATTGACACCTGAAGTAAAAACTGTTAATGTGACTTCTAATCTAGAAATGAGCTTAATCATAGTATAGATGTTTTGTCATCAGCCTGCTGTCAAGATAAACAATCTGTCTGTATTGTATGTACATGACAAATGTCAGTCAATTCAAGTCAGAATCCACTGAAGTACTGCAATTGTGAGCTATGGAATTTACATGTTTGAAATAATACTAGATAAAACAGCAAATGAAAATGATCTTCAATAGTTTTGTTTTCTGCTGAGACACTGATTGTTTTTTTCTATCTCATATTCTTGGTTAGTCTTTTATTGGGTGACTGAAGAATTTCAACATTTAAAAGTAATTATCTGGTTAGATAACTTATCAGAAAAAGGTAATTTTTTAAGGCAAACCAGTCAGGCTACTAGCTATTTAATATTGCCCTTCTCTGTTAGCTATGAGGCCTCAATCCAGTTACCACTGAAGTCAGTGGGGGCTGGAAAAGGCCATAACAGCATATGTTTTGTACATGCAGTTTTTTATACTAATGTAAAAAAGGATGAGCATGTGTTTTTGAACACATGTGAATGAAACAACTGCTGCTTCAGAAGGGGCTATAGGGATACTTTCAAAGGCACAAATGGGAATTAGGCAGCTAACATTTGTGCATTTGAAAATGCCCACATCTAGGTCTAACAAGACTATTATTGCCAAACCGTACGTATAGTTCCCCTTATACTGAACTGCTTTTGATACAAAAGCCGCTCTGCTTTTCCATTATTAATACTTGGTAAACACTCATGATGTGCCTCATGCTATACAAGACCAAAAATAAAAATAAACTCTATCCTAAGGAACTGAGCATGGTAAAACACACAGTAGAAAATGGGAGAAGAAAGTCAAAAGCTGCAGGGCAGTTTATTCTGGCAATAATGAGGTTTACCGAGTATTAAGAATTCTACAGACACATTGGTGTAGTTCTTCTTTTGTTTCTTCCTCCCTGTTTGTCTTGGATCTATTGCTGGACTGTGTAACAAGGCAGCTTGCTCCTTTGAGAGCTACAGGGCTGGGAGCAGACAACCCTAGTTACTAGGTAGGCACACCTGATAAGAGAGAAGGTGATTCCCCAATAAGAGCACCAGAACCTGGGGAGAGAGAGACAGAGAGTGTGAGTGATGGTAGCAGGGGATGTTCAGGGATAGAGACAACTGGAGTGAGAGACTTCAGTAGAGGTCTGCTGAGGCAAGATATGGCTGCTGGCAGTGAGTGTACTCCAGAAACCCTGAGGTAACAAGTGGGAATAAAGAAACACTGTGGAGGCTGTTGGGAGTGAGCATGCTCCAGCAGGGAATCCTGAGTCTTCAGGAAAAAGGCTCCAGGCAGAGAAGGCCTGAGAGACCCCCGGTAGAAAAGACTGGGAATATGGACTTGATGGAAACCAGTGGGCTTTACGTGGGGATAATCTTGTTATTTTAATAAATCCAGCCCTAAAGAGGAATGTGACTAAAGGGGAGAAGAGTTATTTGGTTGCTTGATTTAAGGGGCCTGAGTTGAAGAACAGGGAAATTGAGGCAGGGTGCCTGCAGAGTGACCATCCAGGCCACAAAGGGGTGCTTGGGAGGCAGCTGGTCTGTTCACCAACCTCAAGTGCTCTCTGCAGAGAACTCTTTTTCTCTGTGTGCTGTGTTCTTGGAAGAAACAACTACTGTGTGTGTGTGTGTGTTTTAAAAAGAAATCTGCACTTTCCATATCACCACTATACCACCCTGGATAATGCCAATGGGATCTATAGATGAAACGTTTGACTAGCTCCAAAGACCCAAGAAAATAGCAGACACGTTTAATCTGCTTTCATAAGACTTCCAAAGGAAAAAAAATCTTTGTCACTAAATCCATGGGGATGCAAATTAGGATAACTGCATGTGCAAGGCCTCACATTTTTTGAAAACAAACAATTGATTTCTTTAATCTTCTCATGAAGATGTTGATCATTAATGTGTTCTGACATACCATCTGCGTTTGTGGATAAAACCATCAAGCAATTCCAGTCAGATTTGACAGCAGTAATATTGCTAGACATTTAGATTATAGACATATTGGAAAATCTTACTGTAAGTATGGCAGAAATGACTGTGCTGGAAAAATAACATTTAAATGGTTGCATGCCAGTATTGACATTTGAAGATATAAATTAAACTTTATGAAGGGACTGAATTTGCTGAAAACTACAAGTTAGTTGAACTCCAACAATGGCAGATTAGTTCCATGCAGTAAGAGAGTTCATAGCTCCTGAAATTCTGAACCAGGTTGCTGCCTAACCATATAGGCACCCAAATTTACTCAGTACCTAAGTGTTTGCAGTAAAAGTTCCCTAGCTGCCTACGTTCCTGCCTCTGGGCAAGGGCATTGCTGCCTCCGTCTACTGGGTGGGGCACCCATCTCCTACCTAAGCCTCAGCATGATTCACAAGCCAGTGAAGATAGGCATTCGGCTCCCTAAGTCACCTGCAGAGGCCCGGTCTGGTAGACACTCAGCACCTGCCTATTGGATGGGCTCCTCAGGCAAGTTCACACAAAACAACTTGGGGAGTTCCCTTATAACCTTTAGCTTAGGGTACTCAACCAGGATGTGGAAGACCCCCTTCAGACCTCCTCCCACCAATTCATATCCTTCCTGCTGAGTAGGAGAAGGGATTTGAACAATGAGATGCCAACTCTCAGATGCATGCTGTAACCACCAGGCTATACAGTCATTCTATCTTTGTCAATGGCCCACTTAATATTTAATTATTCAATAACTTAATTAAAGTTGAACAACTTCAATAGGAGAGATTGAGGGATAGCTACATCAGACTCTTCCAGCATCTAGTGCAGGGGTCAGCAACCTCTGGCACGCGGCTTGCCAGGGTAAGCACCCTGGTGGGCCAGGCCTGTTTGTTTACCTGCCGCATCGGCCAGTTCAGCCAATCGCGGCTCCCACTGGCTGCAGTTCATCGTCCCAGGCCAATGGGGGTGGCGGGAAGCTGCAGCCAGCACATCCCTTGCCTGCGCCACTTCCTGCCACCCCCATTGGCCTGGGACGGCGAACCGCAGCCAGTGGGAGCCGTGGTCGGCCGAACCTGCCGACGCGGCAGGTAAACAAACTGGCCCAGCCTGCCAGGATGCTTACCCTGGTGAGCCGCATGCCAGACGTTGCTGACCCCTGGTCTAGTGGTTAGGGCATGCACCTGAGAGGTGGCAGATTCCTGTTCAAATCCTTTTTCCCTCTGAGATAGAAGGGATACTTGAGCGCGGGGTCTTCCACACCCAGGATAAGTACCCTAATCAGAAAGCCAAAGGTAAGGAAGATGGTTGCCTCCCCTTCTGTTTTGTTTCAGGGCACTCATGCCTCTTAGGCAGCTGAACTCAACCAGAGATAGGTGCCTCCCTGCAGCCCAGGAGGCACCCAACTCTATGTGAGGGGCAGTGCTTAGGATACACCCCCTCACCAGCATCTCCCATTGGCTATCTTAGGTGGCTCCCTGCCTAGCACATTGGCTTTGTGAATCACAGTTTAAGGCATCTATCTCTCCTTATTCATTGTATGGGAACCTAGGTGCCTGACTCAGGCTTCATGGATCACAGTGTCAGCATGCATCTGACGAAGTGGGTATTCACCCACGAAAGCTCATGCTCCAATACGTTTGTTAGTCTATAAGGTGCCACAGAACTCTTTGCCACTTTTACAGATCCAGACTAACACAGCTACCCCTCTGATACTAGTGTTCCTGTGAATTTTCTAGGTGCCTAAAAGTTACATGCCATGACCTTCAGCATTTCAATGCCTAAGTCCCTTTGTGGATCCCACCCTTAATCCATTTTCAAACCCTGTCCTGCAGAGGGACATTCACAAGACTGATATTTTGGAGTCTGTGCTCAATGTAAGACCAGAGTTTGCAGGCAAAAGTAGCTCCAAGTCATCTTTATTTTCTCCCAATCCTGGAATAGTCTGGTTCCCAGTGTAAATCAGTGCAATATCCAAGCAGGGTGGACTGGAGGTCTGCTCAGCAGTGAGAGGTTGCTAGGAAATAGTAAACATATGTCTAGGGGCCAGGATTACTTAAAGACTGCCTTCCCTCAGACAGAAAGAGCTAGAAAGACTGAGAAGGCCCTCCCTGAAGAGAGGAGTACAGAACTTGTTTGATTCCTTCATTTGTTACGCTTACATTTTGATGCCTCAGAGGTGTCAACTCAGGAGCATCTGATGGGAAAAGACCTGGAAGGGGAATTTTCCTATTTGCTTTTAAATGACTTTATGGGAGTGGTCCATTGTTTGTTTATCCTGATAAGGGCTCTGGCAGGAGAAGGTTCATTGAATGAATTCCAGATGTACTGCCGTTTGTTTGCTTTGGTCTTCAACATGGATCAAACCAAGATTTAGGAATACTGGGATCTTCACCCAAATTGCTGCTTAGGTATATCTCTACATAAAACTGTGCTCATTATCTTGAAGATCATCTTGTGACCATGTCTCCAACTACACTGAAAATATTGAGTAACAGTCATTTAAAAACATAGAAAATACCACATTGTCAAGTAGGAATTTTTCATTAGCAATTACTTGTTGAGAATTAGCCGTGTGCTACAAACATGAAAAGCTCTACAAATTTCTGGGTCTTATTTTCCTTCCAGAATTCTCTTAGGAGGCCACAGTGACAGAAAGCCACGTACCTACTCCCTTAATTTTTATTCTTGGGGATAAATCTTTATCATAGTCATTTTTTTATTCTGAAAAGTCTTAGAGATAATAAAAGAAGGGACTGGGAAACCCAGAGAAACCATGGGCTGTAGTTTGAACCAACATCTAAAATTGCATCTATGGTTTTTGCAAGGGTAAAATCTATATTTGCATATGTAATTTACATAGATAATTTACTATCTAATTTGTACACACAGCTGCAGATTTTGAACATGAAAATCTTGCAGGTGCAATGACAGAGGCTGGCTGCGAAAATGTGGGTAAGATAATGCCTTTTATTGGACCAACTTCAGTTGGTGAAGAAGAGCTCTGTGTAAGCTCAAAAGCTTGTCTCTCTCACCAACAGAAGTTGGGTCAGTAAAAGATATTACCTTGCCCACTTTATCTCTTTAAACTTTCAATGTTACTAAGGCTTCCATTTCTTGAATATCTATTTACTATAGTGGTACTATTAGTTGGCTACTCTGCTAACAGTAGTGCTTATGCTAATACAGGACTGCCATGTATTATTACTGTATCCCCCACTCCTGCATGCTACATGCCTTCTTGTTCTAAAAAAAGCAACTTGACTGATTGGATGAGGACAAGAGTCTTTCATAGTCTCTCTTCTTCAGCCAGCCCATAAGTGGATTTCCATCTTCAAAAGCTTTGGTTGTATAACAGGGAATTTCAAATCCACTACTGACTGCTCAGGTGAGTTTGAAACCTCTCAAAAGTATCTACAATCTTTCTTTAAAAAAACCCTTTTCCTCTATTATTTTCAATGTATACTACAGCTATAAAAAATGGCTCTCATCTCAGACTCTGGGTGCCCTTAACAACTTCTTTAAAAACATAGCCTAAATAAATAAGGCCAAGTCATCAGCTGGGAAATCAGCATAGCTCCTCTGACATCTGGGGAGCTAAGCCAACTTACAAACAGCTGAGGATCTGTCTCATAGCCTAACATATCACTCAGATCACAATATTAGCAACTTTTTCATTCCCATTATGGGTTAGCTATCATTGCTAAACAGGCATCTGGTTTCTTTATCTAATGCTAAGTCTTTTAGATGATTCCCTAAAGGTGTATTAGAGAAACATGAAATCAAAGCTGTTTGAATTCTATAAAGAACTCATTCAGACCATGACCCATGGCAACAAGACTCAATGAGCTCTGGCTATAGTTTAAACACATACCTCTTAAATTTGGGGGGAGAGGAATTCTATTTCATGGGATTTAGGAAACAAAGCATGCATGTTATATTTTAAGGTATTTCTTTAATTTCTGTGATGGAATACACCCCTGTATTCACACCCTAAACACTATTGTAATAATTGTTGTACAAAGTATGCCTTGTAAGGTATCGTTTGAAAAGCTCACAATTTGCTGCTAAAATATGCATGGCAACATTGTATGTGAAGTTACAAAATTCCCCTGTATGACATTCCAAACCCCATAGCCCTGCCCAGGCAGAAGTCAGGTCTGTCCTAAACAAAGGAAGGAATGTGAGCTTGCCTTAATTTTCATTTAAGCAGTAAACTGAGCCATCAAGCAGGGAGGGAAAACAAAGGAAGTTCAAATAGGTGGGGGAAAAAACAGCAGGAAACATCCTTCCATATAGCCTCTATCTCCTGGGTCTCTGCTGGAAATGTTTTTCAAGAGGAGGACTGAAACTATAAAACGGAGGGGTGAACATCCCAAGGGTACCCTTCTCTCCCCTTCCTGCCCTCCTCATTCTCTGTACCTGAGGAAACAGCCATTGGACTTTGGGGATGGGGTCCTAACCTGAAGAGTTTGGTCAGTAACCTTGCTGGAAGCTTGTGAGAAGCTGCTTTACAACTCAGATTGTTTCTTAAGTAGATACTAGTGAGTGTTTTACCTTTATTTTTCTTGTAATAATTTCTGACTTTTATGCCTTAAAATTTACCTCTTTGTAGTTAATAAACTTGTTTTACTGTTGTAGCTAATCTAGTATTTTATTTAATCCAAGTTGAAGTGTCTGGATAACTATTTAAGGTAATAATATGGCCTATTATCCCCTTAAAGAAATAATGGACTTAATACTTTTGTACTGTCCAAGAGAGGGTTGGGCAGTACAGTATGTACATTTCTGTGGGGGTGTTGTGGTCACCCTGCAGTATAACTAAGGCAAGCAAGAACAAGGGTGTAGCTGGCAGGCTGCAGTTATACGCAGACACTCAGGGTGTGGCTTGCATGCTAAAAGACTGTTTGTGAACAGTCCAGGTGGGAACTACTACAGCAAGGCATTGTAAAGCACCTAAGGTTGCAGGGCAGGGGTGACACAGTGCCCCCTCCCCATCTAGTTTGGATTGTATCCCTGGTATGTTGCAACCTCCTCAATGGCTGATATTGTCTTCTACTAAATAATCTCTTGTTTATTGTGATGTTGCAGTGTGTAATGAGCTCTTAACAGTGATATAAATAATGATATATAACGCTGAAATATTCAACTTTGATGTCATGGCACAGCTAACTTTCCTCTTGCACTGAATTTGACATTCCCAATTTAGAACCTAATCCTATGAACAGTACTTGCTAGTACAAATAGTTCCTCTGTAAATTCTATACCGAGTAGTGTTTGGAGTATCAAACTCTTAATTTGTTCTTCTAAAAGGCACGTATATTTTTCTTATTCCTTTACTTTTAAGCAAGGGCAAATAAGATTAATTTAGGAACCAGTTCTCCCACCCTTATTCACACCAAATGGTACATAGGAATTGCCTTACTGGAACACACTGACAGTCCATCAGTTCAGCATCCTGTCTCTGTCAGTGGCCAGCACCAGATGCCACAGAAGAAGGTGCAAGTATCCCACAGACATCAGATATAGGATAATCTGCCCCCATGAAGGTCTCATCCTAACTCCTAATACTTTAAACCTGGCATAAGCTTTGAAGCATGAGGTTTTTGTAGACCTTCCAAAACTCTTTGCCTTAGCTATTATAACTCTGCTTTTTCTTCTTATCCATATAAACATTCAGTCCATCTTTAAATTTCAGAATAGATCTACACTTGTCATGGTGTTTAGAATGCAGACACTGCCTCGTCGACTAGAAGAGATATAAATAGCAGTGTAGACAGTGATGCACTGCTTAGGCAAGTAGACAAACCCTAGGGTATATACCCTACATAGCTCTCTACATGGCCAAGCAGTACCTCCCACATCTATACTGATATTTTTAGCAATATAATGTCCCTCTTCCTCCTGCCTGCTAGAGCTTTCACTTCCATTTGTAGCTACATGCCACAGTGAGTGTGGATGCAGCCTGGCTTTCACTGCAGCATGTAGTTATACATACCCTAACCATTGTCACAAGCATAGACAAGGCCTTATTAAGTTTTTGGCCTCAATGACATCTTGAGGCAGTGAGTCCCACAGCCTAATTTTGTGCTGAGTGAAAAAAAAATTCCTTTTATCACTTTATTTTAGTTTTATTGAATGCCCTTTACTTTTGTGAAGCAGAGAGAATAGAAGCTCCCAAGGTATCTCCTCTATGCTAATCATTATAGTAGGTAACTTGATTGTATCCATTCTTAATCTTCTCCTTTTCAAGTTAAACAATTCCAGTCTTTTCTGTCTCTCTTCATAAGAGTTTGCCTATGTCTCAAATTATTATTGTTGCCCTTCTCTGCACACCCTTTAATTCTGCAATATCCTTTTAGAGATGGGGTAACCAGTACTTCACACAGTATTTGAGATGATGTAGTACCATCAATTTGTATTAAGGCATTCTAATATTTTCATACTATTCTCCACCTCATTCCTTACACATCCTAACATCATATTTGCTTTATCAGACTGCAGGTACACTTTGAACAGAAGTCTTTATTGAGTTGTCTAGTGATGCCGAGGTCCTTTTCCTGATATAGTTAATTTAGAAGCCTATAATGTATAGGAATATTTCAATTTTTTAAATTGAATTTTATCTACCATCATGTGGTCCATTCACCTAGCATGGTTAAATCCCTCTGAAGCTCCTCTCGGTCTTCCTTGGACTTTAGTAACCCAAATAACTTTGTCATTTGCAAATGTTGCTGCCTCACTACTCATCCACCTTTCCACATCACAAAATAATATATTAAACAACATGGGAGCTACCATGGAACTTTGAGGCATCCTGTTAACCTTTTTTCATTATTAAAATTGGCCATTTATTCCTACTCTTTCTTTCCTATCTCTTAGCCAGTTCTTGATCATGATGATATTTTCTCTTTCTGCCATCACTATTTAGTATCTTTAGTAGCCTCTTGTAAGGGACCTTGTCTTTTTGAAAGTCTAAATAAATTATTTCAACGGATTCTCCTTTATTCATTATTTTACTGATATATTAAAAAAAAGGCTAATAGATTAATAAGACATGTTTTGCATTAACAGAAATTGTGCTGGTTAAACCCCAATTATATCATCTATTTTTAATTATAATTTCAACCAATTTACCAGGTATAGAATTGAGATTTATTGCTCTGTTATTCCCTGGACCACCCTTAGAGTCTTTTAAAATATAGATACAATATTTGCTACCTTCTCATCTTTTGGCATAGTAGCTGGTTTTAATTAATATCTAACTCAGAGCCTTAGTCATACTGGTGAAGGGTCACTTAAAATTAATAATCTCATTGACTTTAATGTGACTACTCACATGAGTAACTACACACCAAGGTAACTAAGGGTGCACAGTCTGGCCCTGTTTGGCTATTCCCATTTGGGCAGATTTTGAGTAGCATACATTGAGTAATACCTTACTCTGTGAACATACTCTCTGGTATCAATAGAACTGCTACAGCATAACATAATACTTAGTGTAAGAGGATCAGAATCTGGCCCTTTGAAATAAATGGGACCATTCACCAAGTAAGATACTTCTCAATATGAGTAAGGGTAGCAGAATTAGGCCCTCAGATTGCATCTACATGTTAATCTTATATAGTGACTACTGTGCAATTTAAATTAATGTTTGGGTCTATCTGACCCCAAAGTGAATAATAAAAAAAAGTACATAAAATTTTCATGCCAAACCTGTGCCTCTTGATACACTTAAGTGGTTTCAATGAGATGAGGTTAATCTTTCCACACTAGTTTTTATCACCTACCTGTTGTGGGCTTTGTGTAGCAAAAAAAGTCACTAAAAAGATAATGGGGTCAGTGAGACCCCCCCTCAATGTTAGTCAATGGGGAAAATGAAAGTACTACACTTCCAAGGTCTTTGTGGTTTTAGTGTAGCAAAAAGTAATTCAAAAGGTATTGAGGCCAGCTAGCTGCGAAATTAATTATTCCAGTATCAGATTTGTTTTTATTTTGAGGCAGCAGTTATGATACAATTATACTAATCTTTCAGCATTGCTTTTATCATCATAGTTTCAGTTGTTTTGGGTTTTTTTTAAATGCACCAATAGAGTCTTGGGGGGTCTGCAAGATCCCACATAACATTTGCCTCAAGTATCCTCACAAGTGTCCAGCAAATTGAATTTCTTTGAAGATAACACTGTCAAATTGATTTACTGTGAAGCCTACACTTGCTAGGAAGAGTTTCTGGGAAGCAACAATTGTCAAATACATTTTCTGGCTGGCCCACACACTTGACAGATACTGTTGCTAGGGCAAAGACTCACAATTGCATGGCACACACACATTGCATATCTAATGCATATATTGTTTGGCTTTTGTTGAATCACATGTAGCATAAAAAATATTTGCGTAGGAGATGGATGTTGCTCAGGGACCTGGATATAGAAATGGTGAAACCCCTGGTGCAGGAAAGGAAAATTGTTGTCTTGCCTCAGACTTCTAGGGAAGAAGCATCTAGTGTGCTGGGTACTGATCGAGAGCCTAAGAAACAGGGAAGATCTGTTCCAGAGACCAAGATAGAAAAGCATCGAAAATGTGCTAAGTGTAAAACTTTGCATGTTCAGAACATGCACGTATTTGCTCCATTTGTTCAAAGTAGTAGGCCATTTACTTTCACTTTGCTGTGCCTGTGCCTTTTAGGTTGTTGCTGTAACTATCTGTTTTCATTGTCAAAGTATGGGGTCAGCTAGACCCGGCACCTGTATAGTGTGTAGCTTTTTTAGACCCAGTGGTGTGCTGGAGCAGGTTCCCACAGGTTCTCAAGAACCGGTTGCTAAAATTAGACCTCCATGGAGAACTGGTTGTTAAAGGGCCGGGGGAGGGCAAAGAACTCCAGTCCACGGGCTGGACCATCCTGTTGCTCCCAGGATTCCCAGCTGGGGAGGCTGAGGCTCCCCCAGCCCTTCCCCCGCTTCCCCCCCCAGCTGCAGCGTGGCCAGCCGCCGGCACCAGCTTGGCAGCTCAGCTGAGCTCTGGAGTCGTCCTGCTGCCGCTTTTTGAATGGCCCAGCAAGGTGTGTGTGGGGGGCCTGCTGCAAGCTCCAGGGCTGGCCAGAGGGGAGGAGAGGGGGCAAGTTGGGCAATTGGCCCAGGCCCTGCAGGGGCCCCTGGCCCCATGAGGATGCCTCCCCGGGCCCCTCCCCTACTCCCCGCCCTTAAATCAGATCTTTTTATAGGGAACCGGTTGTTAAGATTTTGGCAGCTCATCACTGGTTAGACCCCAACATGAGTACTGTGTAGTGTGTCTGAACCTAGGAAAGTTTTAACTTGTTCATCGTTTTATAGTTCACCAGCTACAATAAAATCAGTTCCCAATGCATCCCATGTGGTTTTCCTCCAATTTTGACATATTAGGAGTCTCCAGAATCACAATATGGAAACAGATGGATGGTTTTCATTCCAATAGGAGGGTTAAGAAATGGGACACTCTGTTCAAAGCTGGATACCAACAGATGAAGGGAAAGTCTCTTTACTGAGACACTAGCCTTTGAAGTTTGTTCATCTGAGAGAAATCCTGGTCCAGAACCATATTTACATTTGTTATGCAAGTAATACTGCAAGAGGGCTTACAAGTGTAGGAGAGAGAGGGAACATATGGAGAGGCTGGCAGATATGGATTCCCTGGTGTGGTGGTTAGATTCCTTGCTCTGAAAAGGCAAGCTTTTAAAATTCATAGGAAAAACCATAAAATGCACAACCAGTATGCCAAGCAGTACTGTATTTAAAGAAGAATTATAATTATGAAAGGGAATCAAATACTTTAACATCTAATACAGTTTTAGGCTTTAAATAATTATATGCTAGTCAAACAGTAAAAGTTGAATTAATTTTCAGTACTGTCGCACACTGTATGTCATCAAATCTAATGAGTTCCTTTGTATACTTTTGTATTAAATACCTGGGCTTTTCCCCTCTCAATTATTTATTACTTGCCATAGCATCCTCTCTTTTACAGACAGCAAGAACTTACAGTTTCACAGTGACATCAGTTGATATAAGTTTCTGTAGTGTAAACCTGTGATCCTGATCCAAAGCCCACTTTAAGTTAATAGGAGTCTTTGCACTAATCAGTGATCTTTGGATCAGATTTCTGGTGCTGATCCAGCAATGTACTAAAACACATGATTAAATTCAAGCACCAGAGTAGTCTTGTTCAATTCATTGGGACTATTAAGGTGCTTAAAATTAAGCCTACATGAGTATTATTGTTCTAAGATGAATTTACAAGTGCAGAATTCACAATTTAAGTATGTTTAACTGTCCTATTTTGCTTTACAATGTCACTCAGTTCTTTGGAATTTTCTATATTATTATTTTAAGATGGTTTAACAGAAAATATTAAATAGGTAAAGTTACCACATTGCCCAGGAGAAGAGGAACTGTATATGAATCAAGAGATATAACTAGGAACAAAGAGGAGAAATAAAACAAGGGAAATTAGAAAATGCGGATACTGGGGGAAATTCCATAAATATAAGATCTACCAGATTCTAGAATAAAGGGTAGGCCCACCATTGCTTGTGACTTTCAAAACTAGAAATAATTTAGTAAGTGTACAATAGGGTGGAGTTGAATGGCCAGATAGCCTAATGTAACTTCTTACTTTCTATAATCTTTGTGCTTTCTTTGGAGATTTCACACCAGGTCAATATTATGGGTACCACCACTTTTTTTTCCTATGCCCCACTTTAGCCTCAAATTTTATGAACTAACCAAATCAGGCCTTCTCTACTCTTATTACCTTTTATTATTTACATAAATGCTGAACTATGAACAGCTATGACAGTAAGAAAATTAACTAAAGGAATTTCACATCATTTTATGTCTTATGTTCTACTAAATTTTTCTTGAGCTCCATATTTGGTCCCTGTCCGGCTGGAAGACTAATAATGTGTCATCTTTAACATACCCAGAATGCTATAGGTTTTATTTTAGAATGCTTTTTTTCAAAATTGTTTGGAATTAATTTGGTCAGATGCCTCTTCTCTTCTATTCTACAGAAGTTACTACAGTGAAGAGAGTACTATAGAATCTGAGCACCTGAATCTGAGCACCTTCTAAAAGTGCAGTTAAGTGATGTACCTAACATCTGTCATGTGTGGTTCATTCTCTCTCATTCTCACCCCAGGGGGGAAATTGTGTGTGCAACGTAGTGTTATGTGCATGTGTATTATGCTAGGTTTTAATTATATGCTCTCGTGTTATTTTTCCACAGGACTGCAGTCTAAATAGCGCATTAATCAGAATCTGAAACAATGTATAGTGAACTCTTGGAATTCTCCAAGCCTCAATGCATCTTTAACACATTATTCACATAAATCAACCTAATCCCAAAGCATATGGTCCCAGATGGAAAGGAAAGGGTAAAATTGGTTTTCCTCCCTATCTCTCCCTTTGTCAAATAATAAAACCCATAATATTTAAGACACAAGGGATCTAGCTATCCAATTTAAATATTTACAGGGTGCCTATTATTTTGGTATAAGTGCCAAGGAAAGGGCAAGTAAAAGTGGTAGCTTTAGTTCTGAACATTTTAAAGCTGAGAATCTTTGCTATTTTTTGCAATTATTCTTATTAATAAAGTAACATTGATTTATCTAAACTAGAATATGTGCTTTGTAATATCAAACATAATATAAAGACGATCTAATAGAAGAAATATGGATAATGACTTTATTTTGAATGCCAGTTACGTGCGGTTTGTTTGCTTGTTTTGCTTTAAACAAAAATTAACTTTTTTATTTTTCAGCAGCAAACAATCTCGCCTCTTTGGATTAGCTTCATAAACAATCTATATTATACTGTTCCAGACCACAGTAAACATTTGCTAAAATGAAAACAGCCTTAGCTTTCCATAAAATAAATATTAATAACTTATATTTAATTCCATCTGTTGGTAGAAACTGGTGAATATTAAAACTAGCTTTTTTGAAAGCAAAAGCTCCCTCATCTCTAGTGGGTGCAGCAATTTCATACAGAATGTGTCTGGATCCTAGATGGTTTGTCTTTCTCGCAAGTAGTGACCTACTGTAGGAAAGGAACTCCATCTTTAAATCCACAGGCAAATAAGATTAAACTTTCCCTATGAGTTTGCAATAAATTTTTAACCTAGGCTGAAAAGGCCATCTGACCCCGAATCTCATCTAAGCTCCCAACATCTGAACTCACATAAACATGTTCCAGTCTGTGTTGGGTGGAGAGATGGGTGAAGCTTGTCAAACTCACTTCAAACCAAACTTGGAAGCATTTGCACAGCTCTAATATTTTTATTCTGTAATCGTATTGCAAATTGAATATAATCACCATTATATAAAAATTATAATATAATTTTTTTATTGTTGGCAGCAGATAAGGAGGAAAACTATTGGGCCAGATTGCCACCTACTACAAGATGTATGAAAGATCACGACCATCCAGGTGGAGCTCCCTTATCCCTAGCAGCATGGCTCCACTAGCCTACAGCACCTATTCCAGCTACAATATCCTTAGCATATGTAATGTGGCATGTCACTTCACCATTTATACAATTGCCTCTCTGTATAAAAGTGAATGAAACTTATGTTCAAATTTGCTCTGGAAAACTGTACATATGGCAAAGCTCAAGTGAAAATCTTACCAAGTGCCAATAACACTAAGTCCTGGACTATGGGAAATATATATCTATTACCTGGCTTGCTTGTTTGTCTGCATGCCAAGAAGCCTGAACGTACATCCCATAATGTTTGGATGCATTGCAAACAAATGTCAAAGCAAGCATTATACCCTCTGCTAATGTACGTTTTCAGGTCAACAATGTGATGTTTGAAAAGATTAATCCCTTGCTGAGTAATATTCATCTGAATGCTTTTAAATGTTGGTTTATATGCAGATAGTGAGATATGTACCACAAACATAGCTGTTAGAGGAAAATATATTCCACAGGTCCTACAGTGAGGATCTCTGATATTCAAATAAATATTTTTAAAAAGTTTTGATGTTGTTGTGAAGGCCTTCAATTTTCATCTATGGAGGAAAAAAGCTGTCTTCCTGTTTGATGGACCATTTCTCTGAGATGAGTGAAAAGGAATTCTGGCTATCTGCGAAGAGAACAGAGGAACTCTTTCTGCCTTTTGATGTGCCATACATTGTATGGAGAAGGGTATGGGGAGGAAGCTTTTGCTATCCAGCCCTCTTTCATTCCCTGAAGCAGTTGGAGATTTTCTTCTTCTGTCACCACTCTTATCAGCATGAATGTACACATATCAGCACTCTGACAAAAACAACAGAGAGATGCATACTACCTGCCAATCCTACAATCTTCTTGTCCAGTCTAATAATTACCAGATATTTCACAGATCAGCTTTCTAATCCAGGTATTTCTATCGTACTACTTTATTATCTCTTGCTGCAGGGTGTGAGTTTACAATACAGTATTGTTATAGTTTTTTATACTTTATTACTTGCTTCCATTTTTGGCCTATTTCAAGTGTGATGTGTGTCAGTAGGGTGCTTACACTGCAGTTCTCATTCAAAGAGTAATACACCACTATTGACAGGCCTATCTGGTAGTGCATAGCTTTTATGCTGAGTTTCTTTTCTTCCCCTTTTCCTTTAAAAGATTTTTCTCTTTTGCTTTTGGTGAATTAAAGTTTCATTACTGGGAAGGCAGTGGCAGCTTCACATAGCAGTTAAAAATAATTTTGGTAAGCAAATAATTCAGTTGTGTGCATTCCAGAGACCAGGGGAAAAGCTCACTGTGCTGTAGAATGTAATTGTCGTTACATTTTTGAACCCTATTATTTAAATGTTGCATTTAAAAAAAACTAAACACTTCCACTCCCTCTCTTCTAGAACCTACAGTATTTACTTAATTTGCTTTTAAAAGAGAGGACACAATCTCAGATAGGAACATAACATTTTCTTTTAAAATGCTTTAGTTCCCGATTTGGCTCAGCAGATTCATAATGCTTGCATCATCTTTCACCTGTTGGTCACAGTATGGCCAGCTGAATCATATTCACAAATAATGTATCAAATGACTTTTTTCAGTGGTCCCCCGCCCCTGCAGTATTCCTAATATGAATCTAGAATTGGGAAAGTATAGTAAAACTAATTACAGTAGGCAGCTTAAAGAGGCTTGATCCATTGCTCACTGAAGTGATTGGAAAGACTCCCATTGGTTTCAGTGGATTATGGATGAGGCACTTAGTGAAGATCAAAGCTCATCTTGTAAGGTATATACCAAGCCATTACCAAGAGCTATTGCCACCTGATGGCTGCTTTCCACCTAGATGTGCATGTGCTGGTAGTTACATGCATAGATAAATACACACAAATCTGGGGTGATAAAGCAGTTGTCAGAGGGCAAACACATTCATTTTTGGGCGCAGATCCTCAGTTGACTTCAATGGACCTGTGCCAATTTACATCAGCTGAGGATCTTTACAAGTTGAGCTGCACTCTTTACCACTTGAACTGCCTACTTTAGAGTTTGTCTATACTTTACTAAAAAACTTTCATATTTCAGCAGCTGAATTTTCAGAGTATTTTGTTGTTACATGCAAAATTTTGTTCAACAAGAGAATTGTGTAAAGCATGGTATCTGTTAATTAATTTGCATAATTTACTGGCTAAACTACATATTTAGCTTATTGACCTGAGCATGCTTTATTGCTCCCTCTCTTATACAGATACTTTAATAATGAATGCAATGTACATCTCATTAACTTTACTTACTGTAATATAATCTTTGGTGTTTATATTTACTGATCTGGGTATTCTCAGACTAATTTAGTTTTCCTTCCTACTGCACTTATTAAAATAAGGTGATTTTTGTAATGATGGATGTCTCATCATTATTTAGATCTACTTATATTAATTGAAAACATGACAGAAGATAGTTAATAACTTTGGGCCAAATGCTTATCTCAGGTAAACTGGAGTAAATTCAGAGTCAATCCACTAAAATAACTGAAGTTAAGCATCCATTTTCTCTGGTGTAGAGGAGAGTAGAACTTTAGTCCTCCTGATATTGCATACGTACTACTCCAAAATTATAGGCACTATTTAGAGTCAGATACATAAGGGTTTAAGATAAAAGCATAAGAATATTGTCACTACGTCAGGTAGTAAAAAGACTTGACCCTATCCAGTTTATTTTCTGAAATATATTTGGCAACAAAAATACAGTATTCAACTAGATCATCAAAAATGATCAACAACCAAATTCTACTGCTCATTCAACAATAGACGTAACATGATTGAAGGGAGATACGAAATTTATCTCCAAAGTTCATGGCTTGAGTGGTATTCAATCCACTTAAAGTACGCAGCTCCACTGGCAGTGCAAATTACCCTGTTTCCCATCTAGATCATCATGATATTTTGTCTGACCTAAAAAATATGCAATTGGATCAGAGTATTTATTTAAAATCTTAAGTACTAAATCTTCTCTGCACAAGCAGTAGTATATAGGTATAAACAGGTTGAGCAAGAAAAAGTTAAGTGACTAGAGTAGCAGAAAAACATGCAACTTAATAAGGTAGAGTAGGCAAACACTTTATGAATTAGCTGGTTATGTTCCTTGATAGGAAAGTTGTTTTATAAATGCTGCAGAATCGATTATGTATGCAGTTGATATGAATGGTCTTCAATGGCAAACACATAGCGCTACATCCTCAGCAAATGTAAATTGATGTAGTGCCATTGGATTTCAATGGACTGTACACCAGCTGAAGATCTGGCCCACATACTGTCCTGCTGACATGCTTCTAAGACAGGCTCAGATCCTTAGCTTAGATCTGAGCTTGCATTGTGTTTTAAGGCCTGAAGAGACCAGCAGACCATCCATTCTGACCTCTCTATCACAGGCCCCCCACTCCACCCACCACCCACATACTAAACCAAATAACCAAAATTAGACCAAAATAGTACACCCCTCAGCAGACTAAACTATTGTATGGCACAGGCAGAGAATAGGAGGGACCAAGGTGCACCAGTGTTCAAGGTCCCTTCAATGGCAGGGAACTGATTGAGAGATACCCAGACATTCCAGGGAAGCAACCAGGCTTCAGAGGAAGTTGAAAAGATCCCACCACTGTCACTGACAGTCTGACTTGGGGGAAAATTCCTTCCTGATCCTTAATATGGCAATCAATTAAAACTTGAGTATGAGAAAAATAATTAGCTAGTCAAGGGTCTGAGTTCCTGAATTACCAGTTCCACTCCAGAGCATCGGGTCCACCCTGTCCAGTGTCCCATCTCAAGCTGTGGCCATCTCGATGCTTCAGAGAAAGGAGAGTTCACTGTGTGTTACTTTGAACACTATAATTAGCTTACTTGCAGTAGTGGCCCTTAAAACTATGCTAATTTTTATCCAAGACAAATATATAATGTTGCCTCACTGACTGCAATATTTATTTGTACTTCTCCATATATTTATGTAGGAAATTACTTTGGTATTTTCCATTTTCAAGGTATCTAAGTGCAAAAGTTCTCTGAGAAAATTTGGGAAAAGATTTTAAGGGTCATCAACTGCACATTTTACAGATATTATTTGAGCTCACGTATTCCATAAGGGACCACAGCCTGAACCAAAAGCCCATTTTAGTCAATGGGAGTTTTACCATTTGCTTCAATGAGAGAAGAAACGGCCTTTAACAGGAAGAGCTTGAATTAACTGCTTGAGGAAACAGGCCCTACTTTTTGGCCCCTGCAATGATAGCATCATAAAATATAAATTCCACAGGTTAGTTGAGTACAGTAATAAAACTGATGATCGACAAAACAGTTCAGATGTCAGAGTAACTGGGAAATACACTTTTTCTTTGCTCTTGTTTCATAATTAGACATGCAACTGTTGTTTTGAAAATTTCCCCTTTTTGGCAGAATGTTACAAGCGTCTTTCTTATCCCCACAAAACGAAGGAGGAAAACAAATTTTCATTAAATCATTATGCTGAATGCCACACTGAGGTTGAAATGCTTTTGAAAATGTCAAGCTTTCCCCTTCAATTTTTTTCCCTTTGACATATTAAGTGATTAACTAGGTCACATTAACTCCATAAACATTTGAGTTGAAATTACACCAACAGAAACACTGAGTCTAAATAAGGCCATTAAAAACAAATCAGGATGGAGGATCAGAGCTACTAGAGCCAGCATCTAATGCTGTTATTACAAACCATACCCTTCCGCACCAGATTTCCTTTGGCTGGCATCTTTCTAAAGGCTATATTTTCATTGTTCATATTTTCTTTTGTTTCTTATTTGCCTCCAAATTATAGTGAAGCTGTTTGCTGGGTCTTTTCTATTATTCATAGCAGTTGAGTTGTATTGATGAAAACATGTATAATCCAATACTAGGAAGGACATTAGTCATAACATTTTCCAGCCTCCCCCAACTCAGACCTACTAATATTTGTATCACCTTGCAAAGATTTAAAACTGATCATCTAATGCATTTCATATCAATGGCAAATCCTATGAGACCAATTGGCAGCTAATTCTAATGAATAATGAAACCATTTCTTCCCTGTAATGTCTTTTATATATCCATGGGATGATTCACACAATAGCAGCTACTTGCTGTTTATGAAAAAGGGCCTCGCCCTATAAACAGACACCTATGTGAGTACTCCCACTGAGTAGAGTGAGAATACTCATGGGAGTAACCTTACTCCCATGCATATGGGGAGTTTACATGACAGGCCTTAAAGTAGCATAGAAATTACAGTGGAGAATATACATGGAAGAAAGGGTGTCTTTTTTTCATTTAATCTACTGTCTCATAACTAATTTTCATCTAACATTTTTCACTGCATGCCAATGAAAATATTCACACTGCATATTTGAGTTTGTTTCCTTATCTCAGAACCTTTTGTCATCTGAAGAGTATGATGCTGTAGATACACCAATACTGCTGCAATCCAGTTCATAAGCCGCATCATGAGGAGTTCAACAACAGTGCCATGGATATACAGAATATGAATTTTATTTTTCTGAACTAACTCTAATAATTAGTCTGCACCATAATATGTCTCCACTGGAATTATAAAAACTCATTTCAATCATTCTCAGTGTGACACATTTTCAATGGCCTGGATCCATCAATGTGCACATATAACTTTAAACATGTGAGGTGACCCATTGATTTCAGTGGGACTTTCATGTGCTTAACGTAATATATGTGTTTAAATGTTTTGCTGGATTGGTGTTTATTTATAATTTAATACAAAGGTCTGAATGCCAAATTATATGCTTATCTGCAGGAAGAACTTGATGGTGGGACTTGAACCTAGATTCTCAGATTATTTATCTATCAACCGGGCTAAGAGAGCAGCAGTATAATCAAGAAATGACTCTTATAACTCACCCTTGATTTAAGAGATGATATAAACTGTTGTTATTGCTTCCATGTCAACCAAAACAAACCAAACTGTGAGCAGTGGCTGGCAAATGAAAAACAACCGAGGGCCAGGCATATATACATATATCTTAATTTTGTTATTTAAGGGATCAGAAGATCTCCCTTTTTTTAGGGCTGAGGTAAATTGGAAGCTGTGAAAGGAAAACTTACCCAAACTCTTCTCAGAGAATTCCTGAGTTACAAATTACTGTGGAACTTTGGACTACTTATTAAATGGACCATCTTTGAAGCATGCAAAAACAGGATTTGGTCCCAAATTTGAGATGCGATCCTCTCTGAGAGCATGCAAATCATTAATTTTAATGGGAGTTGCACACACGCATCAAGGGACGTTTGGGCCCCCTCCTTTCATTTTCCCATTTTGTAATACAGTAAATGCCTTGCAATATGATATATTTCTCTTAATAGGAGACACATTTAGCTATCTCTTCTCATTTTATAGTTGTCCTAAAATGTTTTCAGGAAAAGTGAACACATCAGAATACATTGGCTCGAGAGAAAGTTTGCTTTTAATTCTTAGGATCTGCGATTTTTTTATAAAGAATGATTTTTAATCATTAAAATATCTAACTGTACTTTGCTTAAATTCACGTATTTAAAGAAACAGCTACAGCATGATGTTTGATGCTAGATTCCTAATTTTAGTATAGTATCTAATTTACATTTGAGAAAAATTCACATCCTTAAGTTCTAAAAATAGATTATTTTCTGCAAATATACACAAAAATGCCATTTTGGGGCTGTCACGCTTCATGAAAGGCAGGAAGTATGTCAAAAGCCTTAGAAATATAGATCTAATCTTCCTTTGAGAAACTTACTTTAAAAAGATAGGCTATGTGATCAGCATAAAGCACCACATGATGTTAATTATGCATGGTTAAAGTTCTTACATTTAATCAGATTCAAACTCATATCTGGTTTTTTATCAGACCAAAGTTGCAGTATGCAAAGATTCACAAGTATAAATTTTGTGCCTTCACAGGATTTTTATTTTATTTTGTGTATATCCCTAATTCATATTTCAAAACAAATGGTAGATGAGGCAATAATTTAGGTAAAATTAATAAAGGAAAAGTTGAAAAGTCACACCTAAGATGTTTCGGGGTTCAGCAGAGATGGAGACTGTATGCAACAGAAGGGAAAGAGCTAGCACCTGCAGAAAGAAACATCAATCCAGATCAAGAGTATCAATTTTTTTATAAAGAATGATTTTTAATCATTAAAATATCTAACTGTACTTTGCTTAAATTCACCTTTTTAAAATGCACAATTTATTTAGTCTAATAAAATAGTCTCAAATGATCACAAATTATATCATCACACTACCCACACTATTTCAAGGAAGAGATATGCAAACGAAAGGTATCCCTGTGACTGATCAGTATACTTGAAGCTTTCTTTATATTACATTTTTTCAATGTGTTAAAAATCCAGTATTTATGAATACTGGTCTAATATGTGAGATAAGTAAACCACACAGACTATTTGGATAGATAACAGATCAAGTGAACACGTAATAGATGAATGAGTTATATGGAACAGTAATGGTTTTGAAAAAGCATGAGGCAGCCTGCTTTATTCCACTAGATGATAGAAAACAAATTGTTCACAAAGTAGTTTAGACCCTCCCACAGCCCCCATCAGCTTATGTCATCCTACTCTAACAAGTCTTGTTCCTCATTTTGGTGCAACTCTAAAACTACTATCATCACATAGAGAATCCCTTCTTTTGTCTGCTTTTCCAGTCTTTCCTTTTATGTGACTTAGGCAATTGGAGGTCAATTACTAGTTAAATAAAATTGTCTCAAATGATCACAAATTATATCATCACTTGTTTCACATTCAATTCTGAAATTTACATCTTGATCAGCTAACATAAAGAGATTATTTCTTCACCAGCAGAGATTGTGAAGCAGCCTCTGACTTAGGGAGTTAACTATTTACTGACAAGTTTTCTAATTGTACTGTAGCTCAGGCTGTAATACTCCACCAATAAAAAAAAAAAGGAAAAAGTATACTCTATGAGACACAGAGAAAATCAGGTGGAATATATTATTTCCTTTCCTAGGACAGCTGTTTATCTATATTGGGTACAAACATTTTTTTACAGAGCCTATAAGCAGAAGGACATTTTGCTAAAATATAAAACACTTTATATAAACAGTATTCCTGAGACTAGGAAAGGCTAAATTACCTGGGACTTAGTACTTGGAAGACAAATTGGTGGTTACAAGTTAATTGGCCAATTGGCCTTCATTCCCAGAGTTCAGTACATTCATTCCTCATGAAGGACTGAACATCCTACAGACGTCTCAACCCAAGATCTGTGAATCAGGCCCATGCTCTCCCTGGCTGGTGAAAGAGTCACAAGCAGCTGGTGTCACCAAAATAGCAGTGTCTTATTCAGAGAAACAGATTTCCTGTTCTTTTTAAAATGCACAATACTGTGATCACACTGAAGAAACTCATCCTAGATACATTGCTTCCAGGATCAATCCTTCCATTCCTGAGCAAACTCATAGAGAAGCTAGTCAAAGGCTAACTATGAGCTCTGCTAATTGAAGTTAATTTCCTAGAACCTGCATGACCTGTACTTAAGCCAGTACATGAGAAGAAACAGCTTTTGTGGCATTGATGAAAAATCTTCTGCTAGTAAATAATGGACAACAGACATCCATTCTCATCCTCTTGCATCTCTGTTCAGAATTCAACACTGTCTACCATAAGATACTGCTATCTCGCTGACAAAGGTGAAAGGGATCCAAATGAATGTGCTAATATGCCCCACTTTGTACACTGGTTTCCCATAGAATACTGAGTCTAGTTCAAGATCTTGGTCCTTATTCTCAAAGAACTCAATGGCCATCATAGTTAGAAGATTACCTGTGGTCAACAACTCTATTTCTCAGGCACAATGGAACTTTCCACAGTAAGGGTAAATAAGGATAATCTGTGCAGGATACCTAGCTTTCTTGGGGACCAGTCCAATACTGTGGAACAAATTCCCATGGGAACTCAGGACCATAACAAACCTCACCACCTTCTGCTCCAAGTGCAAATCATACTTCTTAGACCTCCCTTCATAGATTCATTGATTCCAAGGCCATTGTGATCCTCTAATCTGACTTCTTAGAAAAACATCCAATCTTGATTTAATAATAATCAGTGATGAAGAATCGATAAATTGGTTCCCTTGGTAAGTTGTTCCAATGTTTAATTACCCTCACTATTAAGAATTTATGCTTTATTTCCAGTCTGAATTTGTCTAGCTTTAACTTCCAGCCATGGGATCATATTATATCTTTCTGTGCTAGAATGAAGAGCTCATGTAATGCTTCCGCCAGTGGTGCTGGCAGCATAAAGGGATGGCTCCTCATTTTCTAGGGCTTTTTCTAAAATGTAAATAATACTGGCTTGAGCCTTTCCCTTGTAGCCTGGAAACAAACACACACACACACCACCCCTCATTCTGGGCACCTTTGATAAGCAATTTATATCCCACTTGCAAGCATAGTGACCAGAGGATTTTTAAACAAGAATACTTTACATTTACTCAGTTATTTCCCTTCCCTTTTCATAATAAACTTTACAACATAACAGTTTCTACTACTACTACTCTAAATTGCAATCAATCATTCTCAGAATGAGCCATGAGTGGCTGATGCAATGTTATCCCCTCCCCAGATCCCCACACAGAGTTAGTTAGTTCAGAAGTCCACAGGAGAACTGGGTCTGGACTGCCTAGGCAGCTCTGGAGCTCTACTACCTGTCCCGCTAGAGTGACATTCAGCTATTATGCTGAGACAGGGAGGCCTCATCAAAGTGCTGAGGCAGATAGAGGCAGTGGCTCCTGACCCCTCAGATCGGCTCCCTCCATAACCAAAACAGCTGCCCCCTCTCCCCGACTCAGCGCTATCAATGGGCCAAACTGCTGCTTTGCTCTGTCCTTTTGGCAATGATTGGAAGCACTCAAATAGGTGTTATTGGTGGGCTGGAGCTACTGCTATAGCTCTTGACTGGGAACTGAATCAGCTGCTCTGCTCTCTTCAAATGATCCAGCGGCTACTCTCACCTCAGTTCTTTTAGAAAGAGAGCAATAGCATAGAAACCCTACACAGAGTCCCTACCACCTAGAGAGATGCTCCCAGCCACAAGCATGCAGTCTCTCTCCCTGGAACTTTGGCTTTCTTCAGGGTGTCTTACCCAACCTTGGCAAACATCAGTCTTCACC